>NW_024962250.1:303981-349490 GCF_019238085.1 Lagopus leucura
TTTTTCTTTTTCTTTTTCTTTTTCTTTTTCTTTTTCTTTTTCTTTTTTCTTTTTCTTTTTCTTTTTCCTTTTCTTTAATTATACAGTCTTTGTCTTGGCAAACAGATTTGCATGTACTTCTCTTTTGTAGAATTTGTGTCCACATATGTTATCAGCTATAAAAAGGCAAGAACAGGAAATCTTGTCCTTGACTTACCCAGTAGAATGAAAAAAAAAAAAGAAAAAGCTGTTTCCTATGACTTTGTTCTGTTGGTAATTGCTGTAGGAGGTTGCCAAAAGGAGCAGTATCTGTCTTCAGGTCAGGATAGTAAACTGTGGTGTCCTGTCGTACTCAAGAAAATGCAATTTTTATTTCCCGTGGAGTGAAGTAGAGCGGATATTCCTTCTGACAGCTAACCCTGTGAGCGGGGTTAGTGCACTGAATGTGGGCAAGTACAGCAGTGAAGACAGAGTGGCATGATGAGAGTAGGCTGCTGTGTTTGAAGGAGGCTCTGTAGCTTGCATTACTGAATCTCAGTTTAGAGATTCACAACTTAAAAGTCAGTCATTTGGTCTGGACTACTTGTTTCAGATCATGCCACTGTGAGTGGTAAGAAAGGGACGGAATCACTTCAAGAGGGTCATTATCAACTGAAATGTAATTATTAATACTTAACAACATTTATTGCTGGTTGAATTATCAAATCATAGAATTGTGTGAGTTGGAAGAAACCCTTAAAGGCCATCTGGTCCAACTCCCCTGCCATGAACAGGGACACCTACACTAGATCAGGAGCTCAGAGCATTGTCCTGCCTGACCTGAGATATCTCCAGCAATGGTGCATCCATGGCCTCTCAGGGCAACCTGTGCCAGTGCCCCAGAGCCCTCATTGTAAAAAATTTCCTCCTTACATCTAATCTAGATCTCCCCCTTTTAGTTTGAAACCATTTCTTCTTGTCATATCACGACAGACCCCACTGAAAAGTCTGTCCTCTCCTTTCTTATAGTCCCCCTTTAGGTACTGGAAGGCCACTACCAGGTCTCCCCTGATAACAGAATGTGAATCTTTCTTTTGAAACTCTTACCTGCCTTGATTGCCTACAACAAGATCTTAGATGATTGGTCTTTTTGGCTAATATGTGGTTAAATCTTGAGTCAGATACACTTTATTCTCCCCAGCCCCTTTTTCCTGCTCAGTGAAAAGTGAAGAACTGACATTAGAAAATGCTTTGTTAATTGCACGTGGCAATACCTTGCTCCGTTTTTACAATTTTTGGATGAAGCATTGAAGGACTTCAGAGCCTAAGCAAGGACTGGGTTGCTTTGTGCTAATGAGGAGGAAAAAATGCTGCCCCATATTTAGCTTCCAGCCTAAATGTGAGAGATGATGGAAGGACGCAGTCTGGACAGTGCTGAAGTAGGATTCCTGCAAGGGAAAAACTTGGGCAGCTGGGCTCAGACAAAGGGTCACAAACTTGTGCCGTAAATGTCAGCTCTGCCAATTCTGTCCAGCTTGAGATGCAGGAAAAGCAACTGAATATGACTTTCTGCTTTCAGCTTAGCTGGAACACTGACAGATCCCAGGGACAATAGGATCATACCACATTCATCAGGAAAGCACAAAGCAATGTGAGTTTACCTTAGTGCCTGGATAATAATATTAGT
This sequence comes from Lagopus leucura, assembly GCF_019238085.1. NCBI lineage: Eukaryota > Metazoa > Chordata > Aves > Galliformes > Phasianidae > Lagopus > Lagopus leucura. Next base: position 305,627 of record NW_024962250.1, read on the forward strand.
AAACTATGGAAAGTTAAAGAAAGAGAGACTGGGGAGAGGAGATTGCAATCTCCTGCCTGGTTTATATAAGCAGCACTTCCTTTTGTGCTTCTCTGTTTTCTTGGCTAATGAACTCAAGGCTCTTTGTTTCAGTCTTCTTTAATCATTGCTAATAAGGAAATTGCTCTGTATTCTTTCACTTACACTGCACTAACACTGAGGACACGGAGTATCCAGCTAATATATTCCATGGTTAATTAGCCCTCGAAAAATTTGGACTTAATTTACCTTTTTTTCCTCTATAGGTAGATCTGATGTGGGGAGTAACTGCTTGAATAAAAAAATGTATTCTTATGGCTGCTCCTTTTGGTCCTAGAAAATGAGCAGTAGTGAACTCTGGATCTCTGCGTCCATTTCCCAGTGCCTGACAGTCCATATGATTGAGATGCCTACAATGAATGATGTAAATTTCTGCACTGTTTGTTCTGGAAGGAGAACATAATTTTTATATGCCAGGCATCCCTGGAAGATAGCTGTGCTTGTCATTTTTGCATGTCGTTGTCTCATGTCTTCCCAGCGGCACAGACAATATTGTAGTCTGGCTTACTTCACTTACTGTGAACAGTGGAAGAGAAAGAGAGAGATGGTGGCCAATGATGTTATATAAAGGAACCTTACACCAGCTGCTGTTGTCCTGTGTACGCTCATCTGCTGCAGTAGCAGAGTTTGGCTTGCTGTGTTTGTACTGTCTTAAAGAGATGTGTGGCTATTTTGCTATTTCCTACTCTGTGCTATACCTAAAAACAGCAACCACTATGCTGATAGTATTGGTATTAACTTGTTCAAAATTACTTTGAGAACTAAGTAACTAAAGCAATATCAATCCCCAAAATGGTGTACTTCTACTGTAATCGTGTGCTGATTTCTACTAGTTTATACAGTGCTTGAAATTTTCAAACAAACTGAGCACATAGATAATGTAAAGTGCGGATATCCAGGGAGTTAAATAAAACTGCCACAGAACATGTGAACAGGACTCTGAGTGAGCACCCTGATCTAATGTATGTCCCTGTTCATGGCAAGGGAGTTGGACCAGATGGTCTTTAGGAGCTACTTCCAACTCAGACAATTCTATGATTCTATGAGTCTATATCAAACTTCAGCAACATGGATAATGACAGCACAATTTACTGGAATTAATACAATGAAGGTATTCACGTAAGAATTAAAATGTATTTCAAAATTTACTGAACACATTCTTCACTACAGCAAGGACTTGTTATGCTCAATTTTTTCCAAGTCTTCTGAACATTAAAATGTTGTTCTCTTCAGGTAAGCCGTCCACCAGCCACTGAGTGAAAATGACCTTCAGGTCAATCATTCAGTAGCCATTGAATGGAAAGGCTGTTAATTTAGGTTAGATTGATAATGATGGTGCCGTGGTTGGTAGTCTCTTACCAAACTCCCAAATCTTAAGAGAAATTCAGGTAGTCTTCTTTAGGATAACTCTTTCCATAGAATCTTTTGGTTCCGATTATCTTTCAATTATCCTGACACTTAAAAGTGCTTAAGACTGTTCTGGAGTGATTCAGAAGTGTGCAGAGAGACTGAGAGGTTTGAATGAGTGTGCTGGGTGTGAGTTTAAACACAAAGCTAAACTTAAAGCAGAGCCCTGGTCTTACTGATGTCTATAAGGTTACTCATGTACCTGTATTTAAATGGTTCTCGTGGGCTGTAACGGATGTGAACGTTGGGTCTATGATCTTACATACAAGTGATAGAGGCCCCATACCTGAAGAAGCCCAAGGTCAGGCTGGACAAGGCTCTGAGCACCTGATCTAGTGTAGGTGTCCCTGTTCATTGCAGGAGAGTTGGACCAGATGGCCTTTAAAGGTCCCTTCCAACTCAAACAATTCTGGGATTCCGTAGTAAGAAAGAGCCAATAATTTTCTGACTGCCATTCTCCTTTTTAACAACTTATACAATTACAGATTTTTAATCCATAATGTGTATCTTTTAGTTTTGTTGGCCATGTTTTACCAACATGAAGTCTAAAACTAAATTCTCAAAGAAATAAGATTAATGAAATTCTGCTTCTATTCCCTGTTGCTATTACTTCAGGTTTTGTAAACTGTGGCTGTTTTGGTACTTGAAGTATGGCATCACTGTGGGTCTATAGCAACTCCCTTGTGCTGGATCAAGTCTTTTTATTTTTCTTTTACAATGGGTGAGATGTGTTTAATTTATTGTAGGAAACTCTTAAAGATGCAAGATCCTTTTTAGAGGCTTCTACAATAGCCGTGAAGCACTTATTTAATCCCATTGAATAGAGGTTAGATTTACTGGCTGGGCTAGACATGATTTTTGTTCAGGAGTCATCTTGGAGTACATCGAAGTTTAAAGATCTTTGCAGAAAAACCATGGAGAAACAAAAGGAGTAAATTTTAAAAGGAACTTTGTCAAGGAGTTTTAGATGTTAAACAGATAGAAAACCATGGTGGCTTGACTGAAGCGAGCGTTGGGTTAGCAGAATTGTTACAGATCCAGTGAGACATGCTAATGAGGCACTTTAAATGCAAGTTTGATGGAAAAAGGGGCAATTTCATACCGAAGTGCAGCAAGGTTACTGAATCAAAGAAGGTACACTTCAGTTCTGCAAAAGGGAACAATGCTTCATTGTCAGATCCTTTTTCTTTTGACTTTAAACATGTTTTAACTACACTATTTACTAAATTGTACAATGTGGCTTGCCCACTGATTGAGAATTTATGACCAGAAACAAACCTGTTAGGGAAAAAAGAAGGGCTGAGCGTGATCCATACTGTAGCTGCATAAAATAGTCTGAATGGATTTAACCTGAGCTCTATGGGGGGTGCACAATATGTTTTTCAACCCCAGGGGCCTAGGATCTGATTTCAAATAGAATTTAGTCTTTCAGTACAATTTAAAAAAGGGAGAGCGTTTGGAGACATCTGTGGTTTCTCAACGTGTGTTAATGTAGATGTCTCAGTTTTGTCTGCTTCAGAATTGTGCCTTGTCAACTCATCCAGCATGCAAAATTCCTCAGATTGCATCATGCCTGAAATTCACAAGCACCTTCTTTTACTTCCTCTCCTTACAGTTCTTTTGGTGAAAAATTGAGGCAAACAACATCAGCTCTTGCTCCTGCTGCCATGGAAAATCAATGCAGGAATCTTTAGCTTTCATGAAGAAGAGGGTCCAGGCTTCTTTATGAGCAGCTTTTGGGGTAAATTATTACACACGGATGCAATGTAATGGCCTATTTTTTGCATGCTATTTGTTAACAGAATGAGTAAAATCTATTTGAAGTGTAAAATAGACGTTGCCCTCATTTAGTTTAGAAGAATTGTCTGGGATAAATTATAAAACGTTACTCTGTCTTGCTATGACAGAGCGCCAGATCTAAAAGAATCTCCAGTTACACATACGGTATTTTTGTGTTTCAGGATTGGAAACTTCAGAATGTTTTAAATCTTGCAAAACGTTGTTCAGTTGGTTCTAGTTTTAACCTGCAATTTCTGCTGGATCCCACGGTAGATTGCAGTCAATACAAGCAGACAGGACACCAGAATGGGGAACCTTGACAGCTCCTTCCTCAGATCTCAAAACAGATTTTTACACGAGGTGTCAAAAATTACTTGAATTGTTCTCCACGTTTTGCTGTCTTTTATTGGTAAGCTTCTTGCCCGTGTTTTGGTCTAGAAAAACTGCCTCGGTAAGTAGGTTCACCTCGTACTTCTCAAAATGAACAAGGCATACTGTCTACTGGGGAGCCTAATATTCCAAAGCCTTTATGCAAGATTTTAGTAAAGCACCTATATAAAATGGGAAACTTCATTTGTCAATTGCCTTAAAAGTCTATATAAAATAAAAGCTATCAGGTACAGCATCAGCTGGACAAGATTAGGTATAGACCTATGAGCACATTTTAGAAAACTTCCTCAGTGCTGCTAAGAAGGGCTTTTGTTTGACCCTGCATAGCAAAGTTGTGATTTGGGTTTTCAGGAGATGTGTACCTTTGAGATTGGGAATTATGTATTCTTCCCTTCAATATATATGAGGATATCTAGATGCATGTGGGTTCATTCGTTAACGGCTCATCCTTGCATGAGTTTGTGCTGTTTAAACATCACAAGATACATATCAGATATGACTAAAATCAATGTTTTCTGACAGTGTGCAAATACTTTCTATCACAGTTGCAAAAATCTAGATAATGAAAATTGAAAACTAGGTGGCAGTAATAACCCAGCCATACGGCTCTCCTGTGAGTGAACATGGGATGACTCATAGCTTTCTTAGGAATCCTGAGGGTGCTGCAGTCCCATACAGCCCCATGGTGTAGCTATTAACAAGTAGAAAAGCACATGGCCGAGTGTTCAAATGGGTTCATTTGTTTGAAAGCAGAACATGATTTGCTTTAATTAAAGAGGGATAACAAGAAGCAAATTGAATATTATAGGTGAATTAATTAATGGAATGGAACTTGTGTAGTTGTTAAATATGTTAGAAACAATTTTCTTCTCACGATGAGTGGCAGAAGAGGAGGAGCTGTGTTTGCCTCTGAGACTTGTGTTACTTGTGGTTGTGGCTAGGGGCCAGCAAGTGTTTGAGAGTCCATAAGCAGATTGCTGTTCACATTGATGGTTGTAGGGGGTATTCCTCTCAAACCAGAGTAAGCTAAAAGTAATGTGAGTGAAATCGGCAGAATTACCCCGTGGAAGGACTTTTATTGGCTCTAAACCTCTCAGGAGTCCATGATTAACATCCTCACTTATTTAGAGGCATGAACTGAGGTTACAGTCCTAGAAGCATTAGACAACAGAAAGATTTATTGGCTGACTTCATTGTTTAAAAGCAATACTCTCTCCTTAGATTCATACAATTTAATTGCATGCGCGAAGAAGAATGTGATGTCCTTTTCTGGTTAGTAGAACTGCTTGTGTGGCAGGACTGGGCAGAAAGGTTTGGGGAATCCTTCCTTCTGGATGTGGTTGTTTGTCCGTCAGCGCTGGATATCTGTTGTATTTTCCTTATTCCCATAAATTGTTTTGTTTGAAACTGGGTCACCTAGACTTTCTCAGGCTGAACTGTCACAAACTTGTCTTGTTTAAGCCAACATTGAAGACACTGGTTCTGTGTTTGATTTCAATTTATGTAGCTCTGCACACAAAGATCTTTTGATATCTGCTCCTTGTACAGCTAAAAGTTCTATGCTTCTATGTTGAGGTTTAAACTCAGAAGTGCATGGCACTCCTGCCTGTAGAATAACTAAAGTTGATTTGCTTTTTCTTTTTCTTCAGTGAGAAGTTTTAAATATAACTCCTGTACCATTTTTTTTAGTCTAACTAGGATGTACCAATGTGTTAATGCTAGCATATGCTTCTTCTCTCTCTCTCTCTTTTTTTTTTTTTTAAGGTATTTCCCAAATCCATTTTTGTTACTTCTTCTACCCTTCTGAAACATGTATGTTGGATGTGATGAAGTAATAGCTGCCAGATAATGAAAAAAAGCCCAGGTTTCTCAAGTCATCCACAGAATTCTTAAAATGCCTCTGTAGAAACCTAGCAGTAATAGAAATGCATTTTGTCTTTACTGTAGGATTGCTAGATAGGTGGTCACAGGACTATCTGATAGATAATGGACAACAGTTAACGGTGAAGTTTTACCTTGAAATTAATAGCTCACTTTACTTTCTAAACTATTGTTGTTTTCCAAAGCTTTCATTTTCATTCCCCTGGGCCATTCTTTATTTGCATAATATTGAAGCCTATCAACTCTGTATTTCAGTGCTCTCTGGAAAGCACGATAAGACTTTTTATTATTGACACCCTGATTTTTGCATATGTTCAGGAGTTTGTTATGTTAGGAAAAATTGGTAAGTCTTTGGAGCCAGACAGATTTTAACCACCTCCAAACTAAAACTCCTGCAGGGATGGAAGGGTTTTCGGCCTACTCCTGAGCACATGGGGAACAAGGGTATGCTTTGGGTACTCATTGGTGCACAGCAGAAATTTTTGCCTGTCTGGAGTATAGAAATTCTTAAGTGGTTATTCTCACCTCTGCAGCTGAGAGCTGGCTTATAAGCACAAAAACAATGCTTGTGATTTGTTTTTATCTGCATTTTACTGGCTTAACTGCTTTTGATGATGGACTATCAGCTCATTCTTGCTATTCTGGAGGCTTAGATGAAAAACTTTTCTGGTAGCATTGTAGAACACGTACATTTGTGGACTTTTGCCCTGGCAAGATTGCTTTTGCTTTTGTTGAGCAGAGCTAAAGGCTTATTGGATATATTCCAATGTTTTATACTTTAAAAAATGGATATATTCCTACAGAATTATATTGTTGCAAGTTCCTGTTCCTGTTGCAATTTAAAACAAACAAACCAAGCTGTGATAAGTGTAGTTATCAGCAATATAGAAAAGTTCATAGCAATTACTTTTATAACATCACAGATCTGCTGTGGGTAATTAACATGTATTGCTTTAAGATCCCGGTACACTTTACACTTTACTATCACATCATAAATAGTAGGATATCTGTGATCCCTTTCATGTTTGTGTCTCTGCTTTTGCTTTTACTTGGGTGTTTACCAGATGACACTTTCTGTCCCTTAATTTTTTCTAACTGCCTCTTCAATGCTAAGCTCCTGTTGCTGGAAACCTTTCTAAGGAATAAAAGAGTATATGTAATTTCTGGGTGAGTTTGTTGGCTTCTGTTCTCTTCAAAACTCCATTCAACTAAATATTGTAGAAGTAATTGATACATTTGCCTGCAGAGGGGGATTGCAGTCTTGCATATCAGAAGTTAACCACAGATAATTTTTTATCCTTTCTGGGAAAAGCAGAAGTATCTTTACTTATTTACGGGAAACCAAACATAAATAATTAACTTTGAACACTTGAAAGTGAAAATATTGTTTGGACCTATGTATGCTGAGAGACAAAAATCAATGTAAGTGTACAGGAAGGAAAATACATTTCTGTGCACTATTTTCCCAGTCACGCCGCATAAATTAGTAAAGAAAGGTACCTCTGTTTCAGATAGATGTGCTTGACTTAAAAAAGAATTGCCTTAAAATGCAACATATATCTTCACTTTTTGAGTCTTCCATGGACGTGTGAGGACATTTTTCTTGTGCATGTGAATCTTTACAGTCAATCACAAAGCTGCTAAAATCTATTATTTTCCTGTGATGTAATACTAAGGTAATTCGCCCACCAATGCTGTGAATGGTGAACACAGATTGTAATGAATGCTTTATATTTCCAAGTAGGAAGGAGGCAATTCCTATTTCTATTTACAGAAATCTTAATACACTTTCAAACTCTTCTTGCACGCTTTGTTCTAAGCATATATTCACTATGTAAACCTATGTGTAGTTACACTTTTAAGTAAGCAGCACTTGCAAGATTGGAAGCCTTATTTTAAATATATACTAGTTTTGCTGAGGTTTTTATCAATAAAACTTTTCTCTGCGCTATTCCTTTACAGCAGCAAAACGATAACATGTATATTGGGTCTTATTGTGTAAGTCCTTCATTATAAATGATACAAAAGATTTATATACATAAGATACCTTTACATGAAACAGCAGCCCTGTTTTTTCCTGGGGCAGCAAAAGGCTGACAGAATAGAACATCAGAAAGCATGGGGAACATTTCAGGAGACAATATTACAGAGTTATTTCCTGATAGAGAAGCTGGCCAGGATCCTCAGGTTAACTTCACCATCTCCTATGCATTATGTGTTGGACAGGACATAGGGCTAGTGTTCAGTCTGAAAGGGCCTAAGTCCTCCAGAGAAATAAGAGGGCAGTGATATTGAGCGCTGAGCAAAGGTTGCGGTACACATTCTTTTTGTGTTTACTGAACAGTTGAAGTTATCAGCCTTTTTCTTTGCTGTGTACCAAGTGCAGCAAACCTTCACTGCAGATCTACAGTTATACAGGTCCAAGTAAGCCCTAGGTAGTTAGCTTATTCTTCATTCCGAATACATTTAGCTGTACTCTCCTAAACTGTGACAGTGTTATAAATGTGGTACTAAGATGCACTAATTATGCATATCTCTGACTTTATTAGCATTATTTGTATATAAATGTCACAATTTGGTCCTGAAAATGTTTCTTACACACTCTGGAATCTGCGTTTTCAGGCTGGAGAACTGCCTTGAAAAATAAATTCGGAACACTTCATAGGTTTTTCTGACAGTTGGGTGATAGAATTAACAGTCAAATTAAGTCTCATTTGGTTCAAATATAACAGCTGAAAGGCTGACCTTTGCAAAAAGTTTACTGGTTCCAAAAAGTTCCAACATTTTTCTCATTATATTTAATGTTTTTAGATATTATATGCTTTATCAAGTTTTCCAAAAGAAACATTAAGTGGAGTCTGTATGAGATCTATATTGGTCTATTTAATACTTATTCAACGCTTTCAGCTGTAAAAGTTTTATACTTCTCTGACCTGCTCAGAGATGGCAAATAACAGCAGTCTTTTCTGGAAATTTAGTGGCCTGAAGTTTTCATTTTGATCTTTTTTCCAATACTTGACAGTTTGAGTGTTGATCCAAACAGATGAAGCATCTGCTCAATCTGCTTTTCTGTTGTTCTGCACGTCATGTCTGGCTTTCAAGAAAAATGTTCCCATTTTTCACTGCTGGTGCTCTACACCTGCATTCACTGCTCACTTCACAATTTCCTGTTGCATAGGGATATGTTTTAGTGCTCATGCTGGTGATGGGTCAACAGACTAGATGAACATAGTGGTCTTTTCAAACCTTTATGATTCTATATTCATATATGTGAATGGCTGATTTATCATTTACTTCCGTCTTGCCTTATTTCTAAGGATATAAAGAGCTTTACAGATGTAATAAATTACACATCAAGTGTCATTTTAGAATGTGAGAGACACTGATCTGATCTTACAGCTGATGACCTCATGAAGAAGAGACCCATCAGGAGAATTCAGCCTCCAGAACACAATGGACTGCCTGGAACTTTTACTCTTTGCCACACTTGCGGCTATGGGGCAGTAGAGGAGGGCAGAGCAGGAACCTGGGAGAAGCAGAGCCTCCCTACAGAACTACAGATCCATGCGGGAGCTGCCATGGAATTGAGTGCCCCTCCTGACACACACCTCTCACAGCTGTTCCTGCAGGTGGAAAGGCAGCTTATATGGATTTATGTATGCCTCATTCCCTTGGAGTGCAGGGTGGGTGGCAGTGAAAGCCGCTCAGTAGTTCTTGTAACAACTCTGTTCTGAGAATGTTTCCCCTTGAGTGTCAATTTTCAAATGGAAAAGACTCCACAAAACAGAGATACTGCGGAGTTATGGAAAGCTGATCTTGAAAGCTGTCATGAAATAAATACATATACGACGTTATAAAAATGAGTTTTGTATAAACTGCCCTCTTTCAGCAAACATTTCACTTCCTATAATTGTGTGCGCTTTTGTTTGAACTTATCAAATATGTGATTGTTCTCCTTCTCTTTCAGGGAGATAAGAAATCCACCCTCCGGATATGTAGAATGATGTTGTTGTAATCACTCTTCAAAGGGAGATCCACAGTAAACAAATGTTAGCATGTTGCCTCTGCAGCTTCTTTTGGTGAGTGCATGGTTTCCAGAAAAAAGGCTGGGACGAAGGGGGGAGGACACATTTAGCTGAAGATCCAGTAGATAGTTTTCCTTTTTTTCAGCCCAAGAAAGACCAAAATTGATCCGTCTGTGTAAGAACACTCACCTCTGAATATAGTTTTATTTCTTTGTTTCGCTTCAGAATGGATCGTCTCTCTCTCTGAAGTTTGTCAGCATTACTATAAACCAGTAAGACTGGGAAACAAAACTACCCCTTAAAGAAAAGTGTTTGGACCAGTAACACTATATAACAGCAGTTAGATTTCAGTGCCTGAGGTACACAGGAATTTTACTGTTATAGTTACACCTACCAAAACTGCATCCTCTCGCTCAAGCTGCTGATGTTGGCAAAAGTTTTAAATGCAGACTGTATCTCCACCCCCTTCCCCCTGCAAATATAATATTCCTCAATTTGATCAGATCAGCCCTGTGGAACCCAAAGTAGCCAGCTCAGTTCAGCAGCGCCAGCCTGCAAGATTTCCCAGTTTGTCTGATGAGTGTTTTACCTTTGTTGTGAAGAAAGCAGGGCATCTCTGAATTAGAGCTCTTTCCCTTCACTCTTCTGCTTGTAGGCCTAAGGAAGTCCATGTTGTTATCATAGGTGTAGTTGCTTCTTGTGACACAGCAGAAAAAGGACAGGGCCAGGATTGCTGCCTTACTCTGCTGACCATTTGAGTTCTCTGGAGGGCAGATGCAGAACGTTTGTGAGCAGAAGCTCAACAGTAACAAAAAAGTTGGTGCTTTGGTTCATTAGTTTCCTGTATTCTCCCATGAGAAGATGTCGGTTTTTCACATGAATGTAGAGCAGAGGCAAACTTCTACCCAGCATGGAGGTGCCTGGCTCATTTCTGTACTCTGTGTGCAGCCAGAGCTTTGTTAATAGGCTTTCTGTTAATATGTTAATATATGATTTCTGCTCACAGCTGCTTCTCACTCAAGAAATTGGAAGTGAAAAACCCAGAAGCTATGTGTAGTGCAAACCTTTATTTGTCAAAAATACAGTCTCCGAGTAGGGTAGATGGATATCTACCCTCCAATTTCCAACCCCATCACCTTAAATTCAGAAAGCTCTTCAGATCTCGTGAACTGCTAACAGAAGGAAATCCATGATTTATAAACCAGAGATTTGAAATTATTTGTTGTAGCAAGGTCTGAATTCCTACCCAAACCTGATTTGTAATTCTGAAACTTTTAAGGTTTGCTGAAATTTTTCTGACGATAGCAGCTGTAAAAAAACCTGGTACAGTAAATCAGCAAGAGGCAAATATTCAGTGCTACTGTCAGCACTTAGCAGACCTCAGTCTCAGTTGCCCCATTGTGTTGCTATTCATGAAAGCAATACTTCTAGATATACCTAATCTTAGCATTCTTAAAGCCATCATTAGTTTAAATGTTTTCCTAAGTCTGGGCCTCAGATTTTGCAGTATCTGATTGCCTCCAGTCCTGCTGTGTACATTTTAACCTGTTCCAGGTTTCCAGGATTGAGACAATCAACTACTTTTTATGGTGTTTGTGCTCTGTTTGAAGCAGAGAAGTGGGAGTGACACATAAGGATTCATCTTTGGAAAAGATAAGGAAAAGGTAGAACTGCAGCCATAAAACTTTGAATAGGTAGTGCTAGTAGAGCTGGGGTTCAGTGCAATAGAGTAAGAACTTCCTACAATATCATGAAGACTTTACTAAGAAGATGAAATATGACATATTGTCTTTGAGTAAGACTTTTTATCTTCCCTGCTTTCTAGTCTTCCTTAGGAGAAATATTAGTAACATTGACATATTTACATTTGAAATAAGATGTAACCTAGTGAAGTGTTTAGCAAAGCTGAACACGTCCTCTGAATTAAACATATACATAGGTATTTTGTAGATCAATCTAATTATTTTGCATTTCAATTTTGTGATTTGATGCTGTTCTTTTGGTTAGAAATCTTATCTAGGACTAAAACCTGTCAGCTAATATTAGAGGTCTCATGTATTCTTGATGACAGTCATTGCCCCTGCACTCAGATCAAACAAACCCATTCAAAAATGTAAATCCTAGTTGATTTTTCTTGCTTTGGAAACAAAGGCTCAATTGTCAGAATCCCATAGCGTCTTCTATTATCTAAGTATTTTTTTTTTGCAGAATGTACATTGATTCATGTCCCTCAGCATAATGCATTCTTTGTTTGAATTGTTTCCAACATTTTTGATGTAGATTTTTTTTTTCTTTTCTGCACTAAGAAGAGCAGTTTCATTTTTCATCACTTCTTTTTCAAAGAATAAAATGTTTGTCTTTACAAAGTTTTCAATGGATGGCAATCTCTAGCATATCAACGATTCATTCATTGGAAGGATAGTTGGTGACTACAATCATGAAATGCAAACCTTGGTTCGGTGGAATCTGGCCTTCCTGTCTCTCTCTCTCTTTTTTTCCTGTTTTTTTTTTTTTTTTTTTAAATTTTAATTTTAATTTTTATTAAAATGTTGGTTCTGCTAGTTCAAGAAGTAGAACTTCATTAAACTTTAACATCAGATCAATGTCTGGGTGTCTTCATCAACTTCACTTTCTAATTGTTTAGTACATCCAAGTCCAGGCAAGGTCACTGGGAGATATAGGTATTTGGAGGTTTAAAGCCCAGGCTGTTGTTTTTAAAGTGCTTAAATATGCATTAAGGAAACTAAATCTTAAGACGAAGATTTAAAATGTAGGGTTTTAATTTCTTTGATGTAAACTTTAATTTCCCTGTCCTTGATAATACTGGACTGTGGGTGTTACTGGCTGCTATTATGCAACAAGTGTATGAATATTACAATTTAGCCCTTCTACAGACATTGAGGTTTTGTAATGTATGGAAACTTGCTGACGTTCTCCTGGACTCTGAAAGACCATTAAATTTCCATTAATAATTTTCTTTTTCCAGTTTTACCTCTAGACACTGAATGCCTTTCTATCGCTGCATGCTTTCTACATGAGTCTCTAATTTTTTGAAGGAGCACGTTGCTTCAAATATCCATACTCAAAGGAATTCCACTGCACTTGTGTAACTTTAGCTGTTGCATTTAAAATTTTCTTAAGAATCCGTTTGCTTTCTTCTCACTTTCTTCAATATCTCTTGCCTATTTCTGCAAAATTAGCTTATGTAGACATTTTATTCAGTGTCTTTATTTTTACCATATTAGAATTCTAGCACACAGAAAACTGAGACTTTGCTTCACTGTAGTAGGAAAATCTGCTCAAAGCTTTACTTTACATACCCTTTATGAGTAGGTTTGCAGTGTCATGTTTGGTGACTACTGACTGATTTTGCAAGAAAAAGAACAGGAGTTCCTGTTTGTACATTCATCTATCATTCTGAATAAAAATCTCAGTTGTCTGGGAATAATTAACTAGAATGAAAATAAAATTGACCAGTCATTCTAAGGAAACAACCAGTAGAAATAATTCAGGTGAGATTTGCAATGGTTTGAACTCCCAGTGAAATGGGTTTTGTTCCAGGAATCCAAAATGCAAATATTCATGCCACACTTTCATGGTCATTCCCATAGTCTTCAGCTGTTCTCTCACCAGGAGATCTCTCAGAAACAATCTCTGCTGAAAGGAGTTTCTGAATGCTTCCAACCATTTAGGAATGCAGAAAGTTACAGGTGTACATATTGTACAAATGCACTGCCAGAAATAATTGCGTGTGACAGCTCAAAATCCGCAATCTAATTACAGTACCTGGCCAGATCTTCTTTGGACATAACGCCACATGTTTTGGTTACACGCCAAAATGTTCTGTGAATTCCACCATCTTCACAACCATTTAACTGAAGGAAAGTATGTATACGTACCTTTGAGGAATAGAGTTTAGTTTATATAAGACTCAACTAAGATCTGTAATAGCAAGGATAGACAGCACATTGTTAAGTGCAGAAACCACAACCGCCAGAAAGACTTTCTGTTTTATTTACTGACCCAAACCACAGGAATTCTTTCATTACTTTTCTTCTATTCATGCAGGTACCATATCAGGATGGGTGAGCTGTCTCCAGTTAAGGCAAATTAACCTGTGAAGAAACAAAGCAAAATGTAAGTTAGCAGCTTCCTGATTTTGCTTATGAAAATGAGTTTCAGGTGCAAAGTTGTGATCTATGTAAATTATATGTGGTCACTCAATAGCAGAAGATAACTCACTTAGGCCATTTAAGGACAGGAGCAAGAACAAAAAAAGTGCTAGTGGTGACAATGCTGCAACATCAGATGATGGTACCTACAGTGTGAAAAATAAATAATAATTTTACAAGTGTCTCTGTCCTTCATCTATTTCTTGAAATGAGAAGAAAGAAGAACTATAGTGCAAAGATTTCTCTTTCCTTTCAGGGAGCTAGCTTGGAGCTGCCTTTTGCCACTCAAGTTTATTGCTTTCTTGGACTTTAAATTGGTTTCTTCTGAGTGAAGCAAAGATTGTACTGACCTAAATGTCACTTGAATTAATGTATTCTTGTTTTGGTCTTTATTTTTTCTCTTGGAGCTACTTCTAGCTTGAATTACTGAGTATTTCAGGGCTCGAAGACAAGGTCACAGTCATGCAAAGAACTAGAACAGTGGGACATTTTAAGTTTGTCTTCAGTATTTTGAGAGAAACACAGTTTGAGCACAGTTTTTTTCTTAGCTTACAAAGGAAAATATCTGTATCAGAAACAATAGTAATCACTATTACTGAAAACCACTTGCTTGGTGATGTTTTCTTCAGTGAAAGTGAGGGGGAGTAACTAGTCAAGCTATATAAAGAACAGCGTATAAATCATAACTGTAGCTGCAGAACTCCTCGACCGTGAGTAATTCTGCTGCTGATTCTCATCTTTTTCTGACGATGGCTTCATTCCCTTTGCAGAGACCACAGGCGTCCTGAGTCAAAGTGCATGGCCACATAGCCTCTGCGCGTAATCCTTGGTCTGTCAGCTGTTCACGTGTGATATCCTGCAACAACTCGGTGTGCAGTTTTGCCAGCTACAGTCATGACTCTCCTGGCGTGTTTCTGAACTCTTAATAGAGAAGCAAAATGTTAGTGTCTAGTACCCAGAAATATTCCTCAGAGAGAGTAGGCACTATTGTAAAAGTTCACTTTCAATGAGCGTAATCAGACTAGTTACGTATTCGTGGTAGTTTTCCTGGAAAACAAAGGCGAGAGGCACTATGCTAGCATAAGTAGAACTATTCTTAAAAATGGATTTGGATATTATGTGGCATTCTTTTTCAACGTGCATTGCTCCTTCTTGTCTTGTCAAGTATTAGCAGAACACTGCCAGTTTTCTGATACTATGGGGAAATATTTGTCTTGCATGATCTAGTTCTCAGTTACACTTCTGTATATCTTAATGACTGGAAAATGTACTGTGTAACATGGGAGGACTACGGTAGGCTTTAAATGAACAGAATCAATTACTACAATAGAGAACATCAGTGGCAGTGAGCAATGAGCAGCTAAGTTTAGCAGAAGAACAGTGAAGTGTAATGCAAGATTTTTCAAAAGCGTCCCACTTCATGAGAGCACAAAAAACCTTTGGAGCCTTGGGAATTTGGTGGTGTTGAATAAATGTAATCTTATTCTGTGACTTTTGTCAGCGGAACAAACAAGGTGTGAACTTCTCATGAATGAAATGCAGGGAGGGAAAAAAAAACAAAGAATCCTAAGAATCATAGAATCATAGTATCATAGAATCACCAAGGTTGGAAAATACCTAAAAGATCATCCAGTCCAACCGTTCAACTATTCCCAATAGAACCATGTCCCTCAACACAACATCCAGCCTTTCCTTGAACACCCCTAGGGTCAGTGACTCCACCACCTCCCTTGGCAGTCCATTCCAGTGCCTGACCACCCTTTAAGAATCCATCATACTTTGCAGTCGCTATGCATAATGTGCAAGAGAGAAAAAGTTCTCTATTATTTTACTCACATTTAAAATAAAGTTATCTTCCTTAAAATAGGTTATATTAATAATGCCTGTAAGTCAGTTATATAATGTCATGCTTCCTGTTCACTGAGTTTCCAAATAGAGGTGTGTGTATCTTCAGGGATGCAGAAATATAATATTCTAAGGCAGGTGCTATTCCACAATTCTCTGTTCATCTGTTGTCCTTACATAGACCAGACGTGTTCAGCTACTTTACAATCTCCCTACGAAACAAATAAATAAATAAAATGAATAAGGAAGAAAAAGACAGGCACATAAACCAGATAAAAGTAGAAGCTTTTGCTATTTCTGCCTTCCTTAATTGTTCACTTGCTGTCTTTCTTGTATCTTAGAATGTAATCTGCTGTTACTGGCCTTCTTGGTATTCTCTTGCTCCTCACAGAGATGCTTCCATGCATTGAACGCTTTCTGAACTCAACTTCCACTATTTAAAAATGATGAAGGTAGCTGTTTCCTGTGTTATCCTGAAGTTATAGCGGTTGAAACAAAGAATCTTTAACCAGTCTCCAGGCTGATTCATATCCCATTCCACGTGCTTTGTCACTTTGTTCTCTCACCTAACATAGATGTAGAGTACCAGTTCCTATGAATTTTTAAAATCATAAATTCTAGATGGCTTTTCCACTTGGAATAGATCTCTGCTGTATTAGAGACAGCTGCTATTAATTTCTAATGGCAGTTTTAAAGTAGAAAATTACACTAAAAATTTGAAATGGCTTGAAGATGTGCCCACTTTTATTACAATATTTTGCCTATAAGTTGCTCGTAAAAACTATCAAAGAGCAAAAATGGATTAAATGATTTGCATATGACAATGAGAAATGATTTGCATAAGCTGTTCTGAATAGAAAATGCTGTAATGGCAATAATTCTGGGTACATTAGGAGAATTGGCAAGATCTATGCTTATCTCAAGTTTGATATGTGCTTCAGATTAAGGTCAGAAAAAAGCTGGAGTAAATTGTTTGCTTTTAAAGTCCTGTTCCTTAAGGAGTTGGGTGGGTCCAACATCTAACAGTCTAAGCTGTAAAGGAAAACTCTCTTATGTAATTTGCAGCGAATCCAAAGCTGCTTCTAAAAGCTGTAGCTCATCAAACTCACAAGTGCTATATTCAGGGAAATATGATGTTGCAATGCACATTACATCAGTATTGCAGATACAGTACAGTGGGTACTGCTGTTGCTTAAATTGCTGACTTGTATTTTTTTTCATCTGGATCAACTGAGTCAGCAAGTTCATTGTATTTGGAACTATTTTATTTCCACAGCAGTTCTGCTTTCATGTGGTTGCAGTGAAAATGCAACACATTTCCTGCATTCCTTAGCAAAAGACATTGTTTTTAATTTTACTTTTTACTTTGTGTACAGCTGAAATTCTCAGAAGAGGAGGAATCCTCTCTACGTGGTTTTGGCAAACACTAGAATCTAAACATTGACAAGCACTAGGAAAGTACTTGCTTGAAGTAAATGTGATCAACAGAATGTGATAAACCCACTTATCCATTCTTCTTGAATCTGGTATTCCATATGGAATCAACATCCTGTAGCTGAGCTAGGTAGCCTATAGTATTAAATTTCTTCCTGCTATGACACAAGCTAAAATCTGAATGAAGATTGAGATGCTTGTGGTTCATGCTCTTTCATCCTTGACCTGTGCTATCAAGTCATTACTTAAAAACACAGTGAACAGCCTGCATTTCACATAACACAGTTTTTTTTTTTTATACTATATATAGGATGAGGAACAATGAGGAGAGGGTATAGAGGAAGATCAAAAGAATATTAGGGCAATATTAGGGCTGGCAACATTGCCATCTTTATCAACATTCTGACATTAGACTGCTTTTTAGTCTGGGAATAGACTGGAATAATATGGATTGAGAATGTCTGTTTAGAACGCATGAAAATCTGCATTTCAGAATACAACTGAAACTTGGAGGAAAAGCCACAGCTAGAAAAATCCATGTCTACAGGAGAGTAGTTGCAGAAAAAGAGTTGTCTTGTAAGACCTAGGAAAATGTAAAGGAGTTATGTATAACGTTAAAAGGGTTACAGCAGAGAAATTAGGCCAAGTTTATGAAAGTCACTACTGCTGAAGAAACAAAGCATGGCAGATATGTGGCAGGAGAAAGGGTCACATCAGATGAGTGGAGACAGAAGAGGGTAGAGAAACAATTGAAGAAAAAACCAGTAGAACTGAATGGCTGCCAATCCATGAAGCTTTTTAAAATAACTTTTGTGTGTGTGTGTGTGTGTAAGGTATGTGAAAATAATGCAAATAATGCTTTTTCTTTTTTTTTCTAAAAGAGAACAGTTAAGTTTGTTGCATTTCACAAAAATATTTGAGTATGTATGAGAGCAGTTACAGCCACAGAAATTATGAAGTTAGTAAGGAGAACTGGAGATACCAACGTGAGGGAAAAAGACTGTATATTCAGTTGGCAAAAGATGGGAACATATTTGTAAAGATGGTTTAAAAGCTTCTGGCATACAGCAGAGCGTAGACTCAGAGCAAATATATTCCATACATCACTGGAGCCTAACTTGCATGTTGGCAAATGTCCTGCAGGCTAGCTGGAGTTTTAAATTTGATCTTTCACTTGTTTTACACACGTATTACCTGGGATTGTACTGTTGTTGTCTGCCTGCTTTCAAGTATTTCCTGACCTGTGCAGTTTCAGCTTCCATTCTCTCTGGTTTGGAATCCCCATGTCTCATAATTTCTGCTGAAAGCTGTTGAGGTCTTCCTATTTAGCAACCACAGAAGGCTGAGAGCATGGGGAATGAAGGATTTTCGAATGCTCAGACAGCAGAAACAGACAGCTTCCAGATTTTGTTTTCTCACATGATATGAACCTGACTTCTTCTATATCTCAAATCTGCCAATTATTTGTACCATTTGGTTGGAAAATGTTTTGCTTCACCATGGTGAATATCACTGGAAATAAAGTAGGTTATGTATGCTCCACGTGTTACAGGTAATTAGTAGAAATCAAAGCTCTGTTGCACAGATTTTTGTATTTGCTCTCAGACTATCAGCTTCCTTGCACTTCCTCTGGAACAACTAGCACTGGCCTTTGCCCTTCACTGGGTAGTGGATCAGGTGGGCCAGAGCTGTGATGCAAAGACAGAGCACAAAAGAGATGCTTGTGGAAGAAAGAGTGAGAGGAGCCTTATGTACCTATGGTGGTTTTCTGCATATGGTTGGGTCAAGCCACTTGCCTGTCCTGGAAAGAGAAAGAAAGAAAGAAAGATCCTCGAAGAGATACAGGGAGGAACTTTGGGTTTTTTCAAGCCCCTGTAAGCAGAAGGCAAGCGAGGCCTATTTGTCGTACTCCAGTTTTCTTTGCTCCCATAAGGCCAAGAAGTGAGAACAATAACAAACATTTTTACTCGTTATCATCTTTCGTGTTTCTGTGCAAAAGATCAGAAAAAGTTTGAGTCGTAATGGTAAGGAAAAAAGAGCTATTCCAAATATTCCTTTTGTGGGAGCTAGATGGCGCCATAGATTAGTGCTCCACGCCTTTACCTGGGGACGTTCTGGAGCAAACCCTGTTTGGTCAGGTAACAACTTGGCAATTAGTTTGCTTGCAGAAATTTAGATCGACAGAGATGTTCAGATTTTTAAATGCTCTTGGGTTCTCAGACCCCTGGATCTGTAAGGGCTCAGAAGCCCAGCTGTTTCAACATGCTGTGACTAATGGATCCACAGTCTTCAGTACCTGCTGCACCAGGTGCCATGCACTAGTCCTGATTGTCAGGCTCTAAATTTAAAGACACGTGACTGAAATAACAGAAGTTGTCACTTTCTTTCATGTACTCAAGTGGAGAAGAGCACAGCTGCTAACTCTGCTGCAAATTTAGTTTCTTATCATCATTACAAATTTTGCCTTTTTTTTTTTTTATCATTAAAAAAAGCAAAAGTAAGAAACCAACAACCCATAATTCCCCTAGCAGCACTGAGATATATTTCTGTTTCTTTTCTTTTTTTTTTTTTTTTTTTTTTCCAGGCTATTTCTGTTGTTGCGTTGTTGAAGGATATTTGCCTACTTGCCTGGAACCATCCAAACTTTCCACTGAACTATTAAAAAAAAAAAAAAAAAGCACAATAGAATAAACTGGAAAGCGCGTCTCTGCGCGCAAATGTCAGCAGTGTTGGGCATGGGATTTGTATTCAGACAAAGTCTTGCTATTTTTCTGGCAAAAAGTGTCTTACTTAAAACCAAATGGCTTATAAAACAATGCAGAGAGACTGGGGAAGACCATTTTATTGTGAAAAACTTGAAATGAAAATAGTGCCATGCGAGAACTTTCAGTGGTCAGTGATGGGAGCAGCCACAAGACATTTTGGACAATGATCAGTGGAGACTGGAAACCATTTAATGGGAGCTAAATATCCAGCTCAAAAAAATATGCTCAATTGTTGTGCTGTGGCCAGTATGCAGCAAGTTCAGCGATAACCAGCTCCCAGCTCTCCATCCCCCAACCCTTCATCACCATCATTAGACCCAGCTGTGAGCAAAAAGACTGGTGAGTGATTGGCCTAGGAAATGAGTTATCCTTTCGCCTCTCAAAGAGCTGAAACATAGTGATGCCATCATTAGTCTCAGCTCTGCGAATATGCAGAAAGCCTCGATATTCAGCTGAGATGGGAGGTGGGGTTCAGATCCACACAGGGGTTGTCCAGGCCAGGATTTTTTTCAGCTTTCCTCCCTGGGGTATCTGGTACTGCTTACGACCAGAAGCACGACCAGAGGCACAAGAGCTGTGAGGTAGGAGAGCCCCATCTCTGCAACTAGGGATGAGCTGTTCTGCCCCTCAGTGACCCACTTTCCCTTCCCCCCCTTTCTCTTTTGCCAGTGTAAAATGCAGGCTTCTTGAGGCCTCAGCTTGCTTGTTCACGCTGCATTCAGGCTGTGATCCACCATGTGGTACCATGATACAAATAATTGCTTCCAAGCTTTTTAAAAACCAGGCCCAAAAATATGACTGCTTAGACAAAATACATTGGGAAGAAGCTCTCAAGATTTGTCCCAGCCAGGAAAGCAGATGCGTGTCTGTTTATTGACCGTGTGAAGAGCAGTGCTGAGGGGATGGACATTCATAAAGGGGCACATTCTTAAAGCTTTACTTCTTCCTCTTTTTTTTTTTTTTTTTTTTCCTGACATTTGCAGTGTTTTGTACTCTGGCAACCAGCAGAGCTCCACTGATGCTGACTAGCAGAGCCCATAGAGATACTAAGGAAATATTTTTCCTAGCAACAAGCGTCGCACAAAAACATGAAGAAACGCTTCCCCTGCTCATATTTCCTTTCAATATTTTCAGTCATCTGGTGCTGAGATAAGAGCTGCGTGGTGAAACCTGCTGTTAGTTTGTGTTTCGCAGGCAATCTGGAGCACTGAGGATCACACCGGGCCTGCCATTAGGGCAGCATGGAATCTAAGATGGCAGCCGTGCCAGGCTGGGCAGGAGGGTAGATAAACCAGGAGAGGTTCCTGAGGCTGCAGCCTATGAGCAGGGCCTTGCAGTCTTCTTGCTTGTACTGCCTGAGGTGTCAATGCAAAACCTGCCTCAGATGTGGCCATTTTGATATTGTTTTGATGAAGAAAAACATAGTTACTGGAAGCAAGTTTGAGTCCCACAGCAAACACATAAGTCTTCCACTGTTAACTTCTCCTGCACTTCTTTCAAAACCCGAGTGGAAAACTGGAACAGTTTTTCATCTTTGTACATCAGCATTTTCAGTTTTCTGCCTGCTCTTTGGATATAGCTTCATTCTTATATATCAGTACTGTCTGTTTTCTGCCTGCTGTTTGGACAGGACTTAAGTATTAACTTTATTTCAATGAAAGTGCAATATTCGGGAATTGTTTTATTAGCCATGTGGGTGCAATGGCTGATACTTGTGTCTGCTTGTGAATAACTCCCCCTTATTTTCTGTCCTTGCTCAGCCATGCTGAAAATGTGTGCAGATGTGAGGCCAACAGCAGCAGCAGAAAGGCTTTGTCAACACCAGCAAATCACTGATTCTACCTCTGCAAGGTCAGCTTCTGAAGGCAACGTGTGTGAGACCAGAGCTCCACAACTGGTGAGGAACGTGAATTGTCAGGAAATATTTAGAAATTACACAGTGTTAGTGAATAGGCAGAAAGCTTTCACATGATAGAACCAACATCTGAATTCAATGCCAGCCTTGCATCAATAGGGTGAATAGTTTGTGAGTAACTTCAGTGGGGTTAGAGTGAAGCTTGGGAGATTCTTAATCATTCATTGATGGTCGATGACACAATGAACATCTGCAGAATATGTTCCTGTGTCATCAGTGTTTTTCCTGAATTTCTTGTTTAATATTTTGGAAGAATTTATCCTTTGAAAAAGCTCTCTATAATAAAGTGAAAAACTTTGTTTGTAGTGGAATACTTGCTTCTGTGGTTATTTAGAAGTGGCTTGTATAAAGATAGGAGCAAATTGGTAAAAACTGTTTTGGAAGTTGCGTATAGGAAACAGGATACAGACTCAAGACAGAGATGTGTCCCAAGATTACAATGATCCTGGAAGTTTGAAACGGAGATCTACACGTCATATTCTACCTGAACATATATCAAAGATACAATATGACTCTTAAAAGCTCTACTTTGCACTTTCATGGTTCCTGCATATAGAGCTGAAGCTGATTTTTTTGCAATGTAACTGCAAATAGTACCCAATTATAATGATTTAGCAAACCTTAAATGAAAGCTGAATTGCAAAGGATGAAGTTTTAAAAATAATCCCTCAGGGTTTTTTTTTTAGCCAAATTTGTATTATGCATTTAGGATTTGCCAGTCATTGGCTATAATTTATCCGGGAATTGTATCCTGATAGGCAGGGACCAGATAGAACAACTCAAGTCTCTATTGTGTAAGGAAGGCTGTATTCTCTGTTTTATCCTTCACTCTGTAGAGGCAAACAATGTGAGGAAATGGTCTGTTGATCAGCATGTTATATACAGTGTTCTATATAACGAAAGATATAGGAAAAATCATCTTCTACCAATTCAGATAATGCACTATGGTCACATTGGTAAGGTACTCTTCCTTTGTGCAGTGCTTAATGGCTTTTTGTTGTTTGTTTTCTGAGCTGTTACTGACAGATTCTTTATATAAGCCAGAGCAAATTCAAAAGCATGTATTTATTTCAAGATAGAAGTGGAAACATCCCCTCCTTGAAGCTAATAATAGGATTGACATTGTTAAACAATTAAATTTAAAAATATTAATGATAGATCCTTCATACATGTTAAACAAAACTTCAATAAGCACTCTGTTTTATTGTTTAACTGTATGTATGAGTCATGAGGAAAGTGTTAATGTTCAGAATCGGATATGAATCATGTATTTGTGAACAATCTTCCAAGGCCAGCGCTGAAACCCCAAACACATTTATTCTTTGTGGTTAGTCAGCTCTGTGCTTGGAAACTGAAAGTGTAATCAAAGTGAGAGTTTGTTTATTAACTAGCGGATGCTGTGCATCTTATTTACACAGATTGATAATGGGGGGTGAAAAATAAGGGAAAAGTTGGTAATGCATAGAGCTCTGTGTCCCTGGGGTACAAACTACAAAGGGAACCTGAACAGCAGCAGCGCTGGCCATTAAA
The DNA here is from genome assembly GCF_019238085.1 of Lagopus leucura. Lineage (NCBI taxonomy): Eukaryota > Metazoa > Chordata > Aves > Galliformes > Phasianidae > Lagopus > Lagopus leucura. The sequence continues at coordinate 328,848 of NW_024962250.1, forward strand.
TGCTGAAAGCACTCTGTAACTTTAAAAAGAAATCCCATATTCATGACAGGAATCCATATGGCACCCTATTTGTGAGGAGAGGTGCCCCATTCACTTAAAAGCTGACTTGCATCATTTGTTGTTTTGACTGCTTTAGCATTAGGGTGAGAGAATGCACTTCAAGGGGAACACAAATAGGACAAGTAAAACGCGCAGGATTAACTTGGGTATTGTATTGTATAGATTTGCATTACAGATAGAAAATTGGAATTACTGAGCTACAAAGTTTTTGTGCTGACTGTATTCAGGCATACTAAAGAAATGAAGTTTTTTTGTAGAAAGTAATCTCACCTGGTAATTACTTCCAATCATTGGTAATAAGTATGTTCCTAATCGCGCCTTTTCCGGACAGACACGGAGTGAAAGGAAGGTTGAGTTGCCTGTGTTGGAGAAGGGACAGAGGTAACTGCCAGAATTCATGTCCAGTATTACAGGCTAAGAAAAGCTTCTGAATGCTAGCTGTGGTTTTGTGGAGATGTTTGGAAAACTAGTTTGGCCTCTGATACTGCTTGACCTTCAACAAACTGTTTTTCTTGTCTGATTTCTCAGCAGTGAAATGGATCCCCAGAAGGATTTGATGAGGCTGTTTATAATCCACTGCACAGTCGTCTCTACTCAGGGAATTGCTGTTGAATTTTAGTTTGGCTAGGTGTGTATGATTTATGCCAGTATGGCATACAGTATGAGACTGCTCTGAGGTATGACTGAATCAGTGTGGCTTTTGCAAAGGTATGTGTTTGTTTATTCAGCTCAGTGTTGGTATTCTCATCACTTCAAAATATATTTTCAGCATAAACAATTTTTTTTTGTGTGTGATTATGTGTATTTGAGGCAAATGTAACATTACTGGCCTATTCTTGTACAATCACAGAAGTGTGGGTATTAATTATAGTATTAAAAGGAAGCAAAAATGCAGTTTAAATAACTTGGCAAAACTTTGACTGAGCTTGCATTTGGACGGAGTATTCCTGGCTGTATATTCCTTCTACTAAACTCTCTCACAGATAAGAAATGACATGTATTCACAAAATGTGTTCATACAGAGACTATTCTGCTTGAGAGCCTGAATAACTGGTTTTGCCGCACGCTGAAATATGATTTGTGTTCTCAGGTGACAGGATGCTTGGGGTCACAGCTGGCACACATTTGGCCTGTTCTGAGGCTTTTGTGGAGGTTTCTGCAGCCACCTCCACATTGTCCCATTGCTTGGGACATGCCTTGGAGTTTTGTGGAGAGCAGTGTGGTTTTCTTTGACTTGTAAATTTAAAGGATACAGTAGTTAGCGTGCTGCTAGAGGAAAAGTTACTTGCAGTGAGGTCTGGTGATGAATAACTAAGCAGGAAGAAATCATAGGTATAAATCAATGATGATTTTATATTTAAACTTCATTTCCAAGTAGCTTCCTAGCTCCTTAAACATAAAGGTTGGGGAGGGACTTTTTACAAGGGCATGTATTGACAGAACAAGGGGAAATGGTTTACAAACTGGAAGAGGGTGGATTTAGAATAGATACTAGGAAGAAATTCTTTGCTGTGAGGGTGGTGAGTTGTGGAAACAGGTAGATCAGTGAGATTGTGGGTGCCCACAGCCTGGAAGCATTCAAGGCCAGGCTGGATGGGGCTATGAGCAACCTGGTCCAAAGGGAGGTGTCCCTGCCTATAGCAGGGGGGCTGGAACCAGGTGATCTTAAAGGTCCCTTCCAACCCAAACCATTCTGTGATTCTATGAAGGTTTTCCTTCCAATATTTTAACACTAATCTCTTGCATGGTTAAAGCCACAAAATGTACAGGATGAAAAATATAAATAATTAAAAGGCAGTTCATTTAGTTATTTCACTTCTGATTAAGCTGCTATGTCTTTTGAGTAGGGCCAGACCTAGCTATCACTGCTACTTTCTTCTGTTGCAGAAACATAAATTGACATTTGATTAGGAATGCTTCCTCCCTCAACCTGTGCTGATTTCTTTGTATTTCCATGTGGTGCGCCCTGTTGGCTGTACACAAAAGCAAGGAAGTTCTGCCTTTAAAGCAAAAGCAAATCAAAACCTTTTAACGAAATTAATTTAGTCTCTTTAATCTTGTGAGAATTGTATAGGTCTCATCTTAAGTAATTTCTGTTAGTGAATAAAATACAACTGCACAAACCAGCGTCGTGTTGTTGCTTCATAGCAAAGTACTTTCTGGAGGCTGAAATTAAATGTGTTAGAATGTAAACATCTTATTATAGATAGGATTGATCTATCTTGCTGTTCTGGCAATTTTTTTTTTTTTTTTAAATTGACTGGTATCAAGTAGTGTTTCTGAATGGTGATATCTCTGGATGTGTATCTCCAGCTAAGAAATTGTAGTTGCATGCTGTATCAGAGGTGAGGAAGACACACTCCCATTGCAACCTGGTGCAAATTGATCCTTCTCTCACTTCATGTTTGGTTCAGCCTGTCATACGAACAGCTCAAAATAAAGAGATGTCCTGGCAGCTCAGAGATGCTTGAGGTACTCTTAATGCCTCTCCTTACTGATGGTGAAGCATATGCAGAAGGGATGGATTTGACACAATATTGCTCTGTTGATGTCTTCAGCTCCTTTAGCCTGGAAGAATTTACAGCTGTCTTACAAGCTTTCGTGTTATCTCTCCTCTTGAGTAATGCTGTGTAGTCTGTATCCATAATTTCAGATGCAGCCTAGTGTTTTCCTTATTTGTGGCTTAACAGTCGGTCAGATTTACTGAACGTTTTTCTTGTTAGAAGTTTGTCTTTTCTTTTGTGTTTTTTTTTTGTCTCCAAGTCTTTGTGATTTCTGCCTGCCTTCAGCGGGCAGTTAGCAAAGCCTACCGCCTTCTCAAGGTTGAAAATTTAAACTTTGCTGCCACACATTGTCTGCGGGTTAAATAATGACTGTGCTGAGCTGATTAACAGAGAACATTCAGTTTCCTTATTGCTGATGAAAGGGCTAGAATACTTGTCCAAATCCCATTAGTGGAAACCTAGTCATTGCTGAACTATGTCAGATTTTCAGAACTCATGGAGTAAAAATGTACAAAGATGAGGTATGAAAGAGGAAAAAAAGAACTATTTTTATGAGCTGCTTCTGCACTATTGCAGTTTATTTTTTAAAAATGCCCATAATCTTTGCCTATGCATGATCAAAAAATTGTTATTTAACACCTTATCATTAGAAGGCACACACAGTATCTTCATAACATAGTAGCTATGCGTCTTATCATAACAGTCTTCAGGCTTTTATAACCAATAAGTGCCTGGTAAAAACAACAGCAACAAAAACAAACAAAAAAAAAACAGAACAAAGAGGTCATCCCCTTAGTGTTCTCTGATAGGGATGTGAATGTAGGCAAACTAAAAACAGCCCCTTTGAGTTGCACTTTTTGGACACTTGTATTTAGTCATGCTCAGCTGCTTATAGGAGCTGGTTAGGATATGACTGTATCAGACCCTGTGATGTTGAGAGAAGAGAATAAGCTGTTCTGTTGTTGTCTTTTTCTTCCTGCTGTACCTATTCAACGATCCCATGTGAATAATTAATTCAGACCTAAAGGAGTGCTGAACCCGTGTGCTTCACAGTGGTTAACCAGGAAGAGGAGGAAGGATTGTCCTGTTGTGAGTATTATTGAGAGTGTTCCAGACAGTTTGTAACGTCGTCATTGCTGTACCCAGACCTCAGGGCTGGAGCCCTAGACTAAAAATGTATGTGTTTTATTTTTTCTTTTTTCCAGAAACAAAAACACTGCTGTTAAATGCAGTTATTTCAGGATATTTGATATTCATCTAATAAGTTACTAAGAAATGAGTCGAACTCCCCTAGGCTGAAGAAAAAAAGTTAGGAACTGAATTAGGTACAAATTAGTAGATACTGAAATCTTTTGCATGCTGTTCTCAGTATATAGTAAGGAAAAAAACTGCATCAGAGGCATTTATTGTTAAGTTAAAACTGTCCACAGTGTGCTGATTACAAAGTCCATTTTACTGAAAAAGATAAAAATATTGGCAATGACTGGAAGGTATGAAAATAAATGTATTAATAACTCCATGTTCTACTTTTTCAGTTGACCTTTGATCTAGTGGTAATGTTTTATGATCACATTCATTTGCTAAATGAACTTATTTCTAGAAATAACAATGTGTTTATTTTTGTATGGATAAATTGCTAATCTTTTCTAATAGAACAGATTCAAGAATTGTGTACTTTAGACTAATGGCACTTTCAGAAAGTATTTTATTCTGTGTAAGAAGATGTACAATATGAGGGAACAGTGAATCCACAAAATGTTAAGGCATTCCCTATCAAAGAGGGAATGTGGTACCAAAAGGAGCAGTAGTACAGCTCTATGGAGAGTCTTCCTCAGCACTGGGAGTGTTTTTGACAGCCTCTAAGCAGCGACAACACTGAGAAACATGATTAGGATGGAAAATGGATTGTTTTCTTATTGTTCCCCTGCCCCAAACCCCATTTGCTAGCAGCACAAAACTAGCTGGCATTCAGCCAGCATTCCATATTGGAATTAGCACACAAGGTTCCCATTCCCACAGTTCCCTGCTGTTGATACCTTTCACTGAGCTACTGATAATCACTTGTAATGAACAATTTTTTCATATTCACATACTTGTACTACCAGTGTGTTACAGCCTACTTGTCAGTGTTTAGGCAGGTAAATTTTCTGTGCCGAATGACAGAGAAACATACTAATAATAGGAAAGAGCTCATGGAGGCTTAATAGCTTACAATAGTTTGTAGTGGCAGGTGTAAGCGATAAAGGAGGAGTGTCATATTTACTCATATAAAAGATTCTAGTGAGTGCCATAAAATCTGACCTAGAGCATCAGAGTAGAAAGTAGTTTATTATTATTTTAATATTGGCACACCTAACATTATAATATTTTTTAAAATACATTTCTGCCTTCCGCTTTTATTGTCTTCAGATTTTCATAATCATTTCACTGCTTCTCCTAAAGCCAGAAATACAGATAAATTGCTGATTAGTCTGAGTAGGGAGTAGGAAGAAACTAACAAATATTGTGAGAATCGTTTAGAATACGCTTGGATCTAACCTTTCTCAGACACTGAAACTTCTCTAGCTAATGTTCATGCTAAAAGGATCCAAAACTATTTCAGGGTGGGGTTGGAGAAGTGGAAGCAGCTGGGAAACCCGTTGTCCTCACAATAACCACAGGTGGTCCAATTCAGGACAAATGAATTGATTTGACTGATATTTGTATTGATATCAGTCAATTGTATTGACTGATATTTGACTGATACTTGTATTGATAGGATCAGTTCCTAAGCAGAAGTCCTCTTCTTACTCTCCTTAGGCTGATGAGGGCTTTTAGTAAATACTTCTGTAGTTCTGGCTCTTCTGTTGGACTCTTGAGATTTGTTTCTTTGAGTCCTTTCTTGTCAAGGCGGAAAAGTTCTCCAAGCCATACTGCATTGCAATGGTAGCTGGATGTTCAAAGGTAAACGTTTTACTCTGCTAACAGTATGTGTCTAGTCTTCTTTCATTAGCTTGATTGTTTCCCTCGTGGGAAAGACATATGTTAAATCAGTGTTATTTTTCATTCTCTAGAAATTTTTATGCAGTCAGGTACCTGTACGTTTGAAAGGAGGGCAGCCAACCCTTCTACATTTTGTGTCTGTTCCTCAAAATGAATGTTTCCTCATTACACAAAGGCTGTTCTGGTTCAACCCTGCCGTTGTGTTTAACAGAACATATAACAGTCCTTTTAAAATATAATACATTTATCACTTTGCTCGGATCAAAGGTGCGTGGCTTCAAAGGCTCTAATTAAATTGTGATGATGTAGAAGGCTGGCTTTATCTTTAGGTTACTTTATGGAGTTATGGTTGAGTTCAACATTGCAAAACTCTTGTGAGATACTTGCCATCGTTGTGGTTGATTATAGTGATAATATAAATCCAGATTTTTTTTGGCTGTAGATTCTTTCCTTTTGTGTAGCTAAAAATGTTTAACGTGGAAATTGTGCTATTTAACCATGTCATAGTCATAGTACTGCTATTATTTCTAGTTGTTCCTGGCTTCTATCACAATGATTTGGTGTTGATGCTCCCATGCCTTCCTTTCTTTGAGTTTGTTGGTACTGCAGTTTGTAAACCCCTTACAAAGATACCACATACAAGAGGTGTATCTGTCTCTAGATAAACTTCAAATGTGGAATTCAAGCTGTACGCGAAGGTTTGTGAAAAAACTTTGGTAAAAATTCAGCAGTTGTGTGCTGCAGCCTGTAAGATAACTCTAAAGCATTGCTCTGAACCATTGGCTTCTTCAAGGTTTTTTTGGGGGTGAAATTAAGTAGTCTAGTGGTTTGCAAGATTTACATTAGTGCTTTTTTATTTATGGTTAGAAACAGTGCGAACCAGGCCAGCATCAGCTAACACTTAAATTGCAATAAAACTCTGAGTAGAGCCTGTTGATGTTTTACATAGCTCTGTTTAAATGCAACTGATAGCATGTTATTCAAGAAACAAAATAAAATGGTAATGTATCATAATCAGATGTCTGTATATGCTGTTTATGAAGCATGTTCATAAGTACTGTTGAACTGTTGAGCCCAGAACAGCCTCAGTGCAACTTGTCTGAAGCGAGTGGAGATGCACACAGTTATGACAACTATAATTTTTATTTAACAGTTGAAATATTGGCAAAACAGAGGAATATGTTGCAGCCAAGTCCGGGGCAGACTCCTTTGCTAGAAGTGCCCCTGTGTAACCGAAAGGAAACTGCTGAAGTATGAGGCAAATTGGGATGGCTCAGTTCAGTATGTGTTGCCAGAGAAAACAGTTATGGAACAATAGAGGTTGTTCCCAGATAGTAAAATACCTAGCACTTAGCAGTAATTGATAATAATCTCAGTCAGCAATTGCAATTGGTCAGCAATTTCAAGTCAATGATGGCAGTAAAGTGATGATGGAAATACTCATTTCTGTAAATATTTTTTTCTGTTTGATTTCCTCCTATGCTTATTTCTTAGTCAGTACAACTCTCCTAAAAATAAAAGGGCAAGCCCTCTTTCTTCCATTCTTTTAACCCCAAAGTAGACAGAGTCAGATGGTTCCACCTGCCCATGATCAGTAAATCACTATTTGCTTCAGATTCCCTTGTAAAATGACCTCTTAATCTAGTACTCCTGTAAAATCTCAAAGGTCTAGTTTTGCAAACTTCCAAAAGAGACCAGACAAGTGAACCACCTTGTTGAATTCGGTGGGAGTGGTCATGTGAACTTTTGGAGAGATCAGGCACACCAGATGATGATAAGCTGTGATTAATGACGCTATGCCCAATGTCTTGGCCAGTTAAAAACAGTGATGTTTTGTGATTTATTTATTTTTGGCATAAGCTTCAGAAATGCAGAAAAGCAGATACAGCATAAATAATGATTCCCTATTCCAATACAAAGAAGAGGAAGCAGGTTTATTGAAATTTTCCTCACAACACATTTACATTTGTTATGCATAATCTTAGAAAGAGCCTATGAAGAACTGTTTTTCTTTTTTTCATTCTTTTTTCTTTTGGTACAGCCAAGTCAGCTCTATTAAACTGCTGAGTCAACACATTTAAAATGTTACCAACTGTTTCTTTCTTCTATATAGCTAACTGATAAGGACCTGTTTAAGGGTTACACCCTTCCGTCTCTACAGTGTTAAGGCAAACATGGTTATAGGAAGCAATTACAGTTAAAAATTTATGATGTGTATCATATGGTATCACAGAATTCTTTAGACGTATCTTATTTAGTGTATGTTTGTGCAACCATAGTACTAGAAACTGAAGTTCTAGAATCATACTGAAGGATACAGCAGGCAGCTGCTGACAGGATCTTCTCTCCCTTTCCATTGACCCATTTTTTTGTTGTTCTCAGAAATAGTCCTTCAGTCCCCTTTGCTTTTTCATATTCTGACTTCAGAGAGAAGTTGCTGTTGATAGAAATGAAGAGGCAAATCATGCCAAGAGTGGCACTCCCAGCCATAGGAAGTAATTCAGTTTACTTCTTGTGTATCTTTGTATCTCTGTGGAAATGTATACGATTCCTACATGACTGTGAGAGGAACACATTGAGTTGCCATGAGTTCCAGGTACAGTGTGAGGTCTGCGCAGTTTTGGGGAATTCTGCTGAAATAACAAGAATGAGCATCGGTAAAGTTTACAAAACCTACTCCATAAATAAACGCAATGGAAACGGACTTCCTTCAAACTGTCTTTAAAATGTTCCATAGAATGTAATAGACGATTTCAGATAGAACTGTCACTGCAAATATGTTTACAGTAAGGTGTTTTTTCCTTTTTAGATCCAAACTATAATCCATAATTCAATGATACATATAGAAGTCTTTGAAAATTCTACTTTGGATTCCTAAAATTTGCGCGTCAAATACAAAATAATGAATATCTTGTGGTTTGGGTGTTTAATTGTAAACAAGTCAAGAATCTCCACTTTATCGTGTCTCCTCATTTCTTACTCCCACAGATGATGTTTGGCCAAAGCTAAAATCAGTTCTGGATAGCACAGTTTCCATGCTCCCTTTGTCTCTTCCTTTCACTTTTTGAATGATTTAAGAGAAAACAGCTGTTTTAAAGGGTGACAAAACTAAGAACTATCTCTGGGACAGAAAAGGCTTAAAAGATGCAGAAACGTGCAATTTCTGTATTAAATACACTTTTAAAGGAGTTGCTGGGACCAGGCTTCTATTTAGGAAGGTGGTTGTTTTATGTTTGTTTCACAGAACGATATGGCAGCTCAGGCAAAGGTTTCAGCAATTCCAAATCCACCCTCATAAATTTTCTCAAGGTCAATTTGTAGTCTTTACCTCTTTCCTAAGTGTGAGTCCCTTCTTTGTACTTAATTTTGTGGATAGCTGATTACTCAAAATCTTCATGCCTTTGAAAATATCCCCTAACAATTCTTGTCTGATGTATGATCTGTTCAGCTGATACTGTGAAACTTCACTTAGCTCTTCTTAAAATTCCTGATTATAAAAAAGCTAGAAATTATCAGCTGTTTTTGTTTTGAACTCACTTGCATTTTTTTTTTTTTTTTTTGTCTGAACAAGGAGCAGCGTTTACCTGTTGCTTGTGGTTTCCATCTGGAGTATCAACCTTGTGCTGATTTTTCAGAGATGTTACAGTAGAGTCCAGCTGTTTCTCAGAATGAGAATCAAATGACATTTTGGTTGCACATGTTTTAAAAAAAAAAAAAAAAAGATAAGAGTACTTTTTTAAATTAAATATGCTAGTGCTTGAAGCTTGGCTTGAATCTGAAATCTGGCAGCATTGTGGACTTCCTGTGAAAGATATACTTGTGTAATTCTTTTGAATGGTGTTTGTTTTTTTTTTTTTTCTTTTAAAATTCATTATTTGCATGAATGAATTTGATGCGGTGTGATCAAGAAAATGGCGTGCTGGTGCAATTAAGCAGTTCCTTATCTCAAGTGGAATCCTGACTCTGCCAGGCCTAGAACTGTAGCAGGGTAGGCTGCTTTTTGGAAGAGGCAGGAGGGGAACAAGGGGTATCCCCCTGTAGTACTGTAGTGCTCTCATACAGACTCTTGTTCCTTCCTACTGCTGTGCAAATCAGACAACAAATGGCTCATGTTAGTATGACTAGAGTAAGATTGGATTCTCTTTCTCTAAATTTTATTTATGTATTTTGCCCTAAAGCTTCAACAAGTAATTTCTGTAGGGTTACTAATGACTTTAGGTGATTTAAGATAATACTCTGACCCTTATGTATGACCCTCCTGTCTTAAAGACGCATAATCTGTTGTGACATTGCAATATAGTAAAATGCAACATAAGTGAACCAATAAATTCTGCATTGAGTGGCACTCATCTCTTGTTCTTTTGAGGAGCACCAAGTTTTCCTTTTCACATATTCAGTTTTCACTGCGAATAGATCTGCAGAATAGTCCTGCCTTCCAAAAGCAGAAGTAAGTGGAGGTAAGGCAGCCTTATCACCACTGCAACTGTGCTCATCTGGTTATAACCAGAAGTTTCCTATTTGGCTGCAAATTGCATCTCACTCAGTGCAGAAACATGCTTTGTCAAGAGAAGGTGAATATTTACCTAATGGCTTGAGTTTGAAATGGATGTAGGGGGATATTTTCATTTGGTTAACAATTGTAGGGGATACTCCCAGAGTCTCTGGCTGCAGTTTGCAAATGCAGAATGAAGCACCAGAGAGCCTGGCTGTTTGTGTGCCACTTCTGAGCTGAATCATCAGCATTAAAAACCACATTGAATGCTCTACTCTGAGTGTGCGTGGTATTTCTATAAGGGAAGTTACAGTCACACTGGGTGGAGGAACCTCCCTGTCTAGCTATGGGGATAGTGAATACAAGGAAATACTTGCGGTTCTGGACATGATGGCATCTTTTGGTATTTCTCTGCTATTTTTTGCACTGATGCATTTCATTTGGCAGTTGAAAATTTCATAGCAAACACTCTGTAAGATGCAAACACTCTGCTCCAATGTTTTATGTTTTGGAACGTTAATGGTGTTTTTTTCCTCCCTGCTGAATGTTTCTTTTTCTTGTGGAGGTAAAGCTGTATGTGAACTGCATACTGAGGGGGGCAGCAGCCCTTGCTGGGGCAGGCACACAGATGCTTTTAGTGTTCCTGAGCATCATGAGCTTTGGGAGCCATTCACAACCCCTCCTGTCCAAGGCTGGAGTGTGCTTTCCTTTTCCGTCTCCCTCAACATTGTGTAACATGCATGTGATTCCCAAAGTGTTTCTTAAGATTCAGTTGAGGAAAATCATTATTTATTCTGGTCAGCAGCCATGTAGCACTGGAAAACGGACAGTGCTCTGCTTTACATTCTGCTACAATTGCCACCTCCTTTCCTAGCATCCTAGCAGTTCCAGCTGAGGGTGAGAAATACTTGATGCCCACAGACTCTGTTCATATTCTGTCTTTAATGAGACTTTAGGGATCCATAAGGAATGTTTTGTGGGACTCAGTAAATGTGAGTTCCCATGTATTGTGATGAGAAGTGCATATTACTCAAATTTTTGTGGGATTCATTGTATTGGCCTAAACTTTGACCCTGTACCACTGTGACCTAGCTTCCTGGCAACTTCTGAATTGAGGCCCTTTCATCCCAGCTGTGTGATAGATCCCAAGCAGGAGCGTGGAGTAAATGTGGTTTCTTATTCATGAATTAAGCCTTAAATGAATTGAGCAACACTGCTGTATTGTAAAAGGCAAGGAAAGATTGAAAAGGTCTTTTTAGAGGACCAGTGCTAAAGGTGTTTGGATTGAGACAGAATAACTTGGAGGAGTTACAGCTGGGCAGATCAGTTTATTATTTCTTCAGTTTTTTTAAGGCCTCCTTTCAATTATTAATAAATTCTAGTCCACTATCTTTACCTATCTAATTCTGAAGAAAAATAAAAATGATCTCTGGCATAATTCTCCTTTCTTTAGTCTTTGTTGATGAAAGAAGTGCTTACATGCAACTTAAATAATGAAGGCTTCCAATGTGCACTACTTATATTCCCTCTTCTCTATACTTATGCTTTCATAAAAACAGAACTTCACTGAATATACTTTTCATTTCCTCTTCAATATTTCGTTAATACACAACCACAGTTTATTGAATTTTGCACAGAACAAAATGCAGTCCTATAATGAATATAGTCCCTTTTAAATGCATAATATTAAGATATAATCTCTTTTGCTTTCTCTGTCACTGAGTCTGGGAACAGACAGTAGGTTTGACTTCTAAAATATGTCTGTTAAGTTTGACAAGTCCTCAATTTATCTTTCAGAAATAATGAACAGCCACCACTGCTTTCACTGACTTCAGCTGAACATTCAGTGTGTTGCTTTGGAAAACCATTTCTTCCTTATGACAAAGATGTTTATCTAAGATAGAGTGGCATTCTGTAGCCCATGCATAAGCTAGAAAAGCCTTCAATAGCTGAGTACAAGAGCAAGTGAACATCTGTAGTTGTTACTGTGCCAATTGCTGGTTGTAATCTCCACACGTCAGTGGGGTGCCTTCAAACACTGTTTGTCTCCAGCATTTTGAGTTGATCTTGATTATTGCCCTGCTGCTGACAGCTATTGAAATGCTAGCCAATATCTGAATTAAACCTAGTTTGTCTGTTCCAGGTAACTGATGGTCCTGTCAGATTTACTGTCGCGTTTGTGTGCTTGAACAACCAGGGCCTACTTCCTGATGAACATCTGTTAACTGGAATGAGTAAAACAAAACAAAACAAAACAAAACAAAACAAATGCAGATAGAAATTCTGTGATGCAGATCAACGAGTCTTACAGTGCAAGTTTCTGGTACTTCCACAGAGAAGGAAATGAAGCAAACACAGAGAGTAGGACTAGATGATCCCAAGAGGTCCCTTCCAACATGACAACCCCGTGGTGCTACAATAGCAGGAGCTGCTGAAGTGTTTACATAGAATTACTGGGACCCAATGCTCAGTGGGAACTGGCTGCTGCCCTGATGGGATAGGAGCAGTTGCTCTTCCCCAGCAGGACAAAGAGATGGGGACACAGCATTTGTGCTGCTCTACCTGATGTATTTCCTACAACAGTGTCTTGAAACTTTCATGCACCTCTATGGGATCAGTGAGCTCCTATCAGGAGATTTTTCTGTAGTGTCTAACTGCTGAGAAGCTTTAATCAAAATGTCTTCTCTGTTTTCATCTATTTGACATTTTATAAGAAAGAGTTAATTATACGAAACTTCTTTTTGGTCACTGTCTCAGCTGAGTTACTGATGCAATACCCTAGGGAAACTGGAGTTTAAAATATGCTAATGATGTCATTATAGCCTTATACTCCATGTATTTTCATGCTGTTCTCAATCTGTGTCTTTCCAGCTACTAATGCTCCACAAAGCTTTCCCCTGGGAAAGTGACCAAAAGCAGCCTGTAGTTGATATTAGAGACCTCTGGGGAGAAAACAGAAATGGAAATGGAGAGTGAAGCACGAACATTTTCTTGATGAAACAGATATCTTGTTGAAGGAGTTTGTTGCTTTTTATTGTTGTTCTGTTATTCCCCTAAGCAAACCTCCCCTACTATTGCTACTGTTTTAGCAAGCCTGTTTGTTAGCAGCGGATAGAGAACATGGACTATCGTTCACGTAGTCCTTATTCTCAGAGCTTCACAGGCCTTGCTGTGGCATTTACTTTAGCCAAGTAAAGACAGAGCAATTGCTTGGTAAATGTGACTCTGAAAATATACGATGATAATAAACGAAACTAATTCATTGTATTGACAGCAGTGACTCTTCTTAAGTGGATCATGACGCTACCTCCATTTTACTAGAGATTAATCCCATCTGCGCCAACGTCACTTTTGTTAAGCAAAGTATCTTTGTCCTTGCCTGTGTATATACACTGTTCACTTAACTTGGTAGTGATCATACATGCATACAGAGAGAACGTTTCCTGTGAAGTTCATTTCAATAAACTATTGTGTATCGGAATAGATGCCTGCATTCCATTGCAGTTTTGTTTTCAGCAGTTTGTTCTAAGAAAAATAGAAGATGAAATAGCGGAAATATCTAACTTCCATGTATCAGGAAATCATATGTAAAAGTGTTGTTATTGCTGGCTTAGCCCGATCTGCTGTTAGCCCTGAATCCTTGTTAGTGACTTGATGAGACCGGATTTCATCTCGTCTACCTGCTGGGTGGAAATGCATGTCACAGCAGCAAAAGCATCTGCTTCCTCTAGTTCAAAGCTTTGGCAGCACTCTGTTTGATTCTTAAATTGGTCTTAGAATTTGTTTGGCAAGCGTGTGCTTTGTCATCTGTATTTTTATTTTTGGTTCGTGTCACTCAGCAGCAGCTCTCGGTTACATTCTTCTGTAAAAAAAAAAAGTACAGGTTTGCTTTGTTTTATAGCTTTGAATGTATCTGTGTTTGAGTGGGTACCACCCTGAACACCTGGGAGGCAAAAAAGATGTGAGTTTTAATTCATAACATTGCAATGATTGATAGATGCAAAAATATCTCTCCTGCCTTCTCAAAGATGAGAAAACTGGAATGGGTGAGTTGTATTGGTGTAGCTGGTGATGTTAAAAAATAATACCTAGTCAAGAATAAATGTTTAAAGTGACTTTCATCTGGTTAGAAATGCACTGTGCCTTACAGCAAACCAAAATCATGACAGCCAGAAAGGTGAGCAATGCGCAGGTTAATTTACTGAATATTGTCTGGTGCGTGAAGTTCTTTCTTGTTCTCTCTAAGTCTCAGAGCTTTGTGAAATGAAATATCTTGCCATTCTGTTTGTGTTGACTGTATAGCTTCTATCTTGAATGTTTGGGCTATACGCTCTGTTTACTAAAATAGTCTTCTGTTAGTGACTTGAGAAGCACCTCTTTCTGACATCAATTAGATGATATGCTTGCAAATAACTTTTGCATGAATGTTATTGTTAGAAGGCAGATATTTTCAGCAGTGCAAAAGGCTTTGATAGGATTTTGAATTAGTACAAATGAGCTAAGTAGTGTAGCTTCAACTCAAGAAAGAAAAATCCCACTGAACTGAAATCACTTCCTGATCTTCAGTCAAAATTTAGTAAGGGTGGAAGGATGCTTGTTGCTTTTCCCATTCAAAACGCCCTTTCACTTCTGAGAGTGATGATTAGCCCTAATGCCAAATATGTTCTTGGCTTTTACAATACAGTCAGATGAGTAGAATATCTGTTATCTTCCATCGCTTTTATATACAACTGTGCCTAGTCTGTGAATGCAGAAAATACCAACCAGTTGCACTGGCCACTAGGGAGAAATTTTTTTTCTTTCTATTTAAGTGAAAACTCATAACATGAGTGGTGTTGAGTTGAGGGGTTGAATTTCCCAGGTGCTCCTGTTTAGTGGAAATGCAAGTCATGGCTTGAAGCAGTGATTGAACACCTGGTGGGGAAGGCAGGGCCAACCCAAGGGAGCTCAGGTGTATGCAATGCAGCTGAGTGACCAGAAGGGGGGAGGGGAGCCAGGATCCACCCCTTCCTAGACCTCATTTAAGGGTTGGCAGTGGAGGCAAGGGTATTTGGGGATCCCTGTGTACCAGAGGCCTTCTAATGGTAAGTAGCTTCTTTCCTTTGTTTTTGTGTTCACAGCAGTTGCATTTAAGCATATCCTTGCTTGTTGCAGCCTGGGACTTGCTACTATTCTGCCATTGCTGCAGTTTCCATTGTGTTACAGCATTACACCCTGGGAGGAGAGAGTGTTCTAGAGTTGTGCCCTCTGTAAACTCTCCTTTAAAGCTAATATGGCTATAGAAAAGTATATGAATACGGCAATGTGCCTGATAAAGGAAAAATGTGCTAAGGGGCTGTATTTCTTACCACAGATGGAAAACTCCTCAGGGGAAAGACAGTAAGTTTAGTTTTTGCAGAACAAGTCAGAATGGGAACCTTACTGCCCTGAAGATGTTTTGTACTCTTGAAGCACTGCTGAATACATCTGTGTATTTTTTATCTTGCTTCTTTTGTTGATTCATAATGTTTTCAGTATTCACTCTTTGATACGCATACTGTCAGATAATAACTAAAATACTTCTGAGGGTCCTTCAGTCATATTTTTTTCACCATGAAAATGAGGTATATGGAAAATGAGGTATATGGAAAAATAAGAGTTTGAGAGAAGAACTGCTTCTGAAGTTTGGTTTTCTATAGATGAGAAGCTCAGAATGCTGATATAACTGATTTATGGCAGGCGTTCCAAAATATTTGCAATTGTTTACAACGTCTGGTAGCTTTTGTAACAAGATCATCTGCCGTCTCTTATGCCCATTTGCACTGTCATTGCCCCGTCCAACCCATCTCTGAAAGAAAACAACTGAAAAAACCAATACATCAAGAAATTGTCATTAAAGAGATGAAATTACTGGATGTAGATAACTGACCTAGTTTTGACTCTGATGCCAGATCATGCACATGGCTAATCATGAGAAGCTGCATCTTCTCTGAGATATAATAAGGGCCATTGAACTCTAAAAATGTAATGTCACAAAAAAGAATGTGTTTGTACTAATTCTTGTTAGCTGTGATGTCGGCACTATAAAAGCTTCCGTTCATGCTGTGCTGTTTTATGCCTTAGTTGTGAATAGAAAACAGTACTCATTAAAGAAAAGGGAGGATATCAAAACAGCATTTTGAAATAATTTGCTGAAAGCATTTAGGGAATGTATTATCCATACACAACGCTACTAGCGTTATTCGTTCTGGCCCAGTTTCTTGGTAAGGAAGTGTCTCTTGAACCCTGTTAACTAGGCTTCAGGATTGAAAGGCAAGACGGGTGGAAATGGCTGAACTGTAAAAGAAAAGGGAATTCATTAAAACTCAACTTAAAGCAGTGGGCATGGTGGGAAATGGTAGCGCAGTTTGCAGCGGCCCTGAGTGTAATACTTATGACTCAATAATTTGTGTATAAATCTTCTGAAGCATTTTATGCTGGCAGCTGCTTGTGTTAGGGTCCTTTTAACACTTGTATCATCCTGGCTCAATTCTAGCTGGAGGTCACAGAAGGACTTAAAATGCTGTGAACAGCCTAATTATTTCTTCAGTAAAATCATTTGAACACTGACTTTTTACAGATTGTGGTCATTGCTTTTCTATTGGAATTCCTGGCTCTGGATAGGATATGAAACAGAAATCTTGTGCAGCTTTTGACCATACTGCAAACGCAGGGGAGAAATCCTTTTGCCCTTATCTGGGGCAGCAAAGAGGCAAATTACCCTCTGTGATTGTGGCAACTTGGAGGTGAGTGGGCAAGTCCAGCAGGTCAGGCCTTCAGTATCTACCTCAGAAAAGCAGTACCTTCCTTGAGTGAGCCTCAAGTTTTCCTTTAAAGGTTTGTCAATGGAAGAATGACTCAAGCAACCTGCTTTCTTTCTGACTTCTTGCAGCTAGCCCTGCTGTGGTTTGCTACTGCTAGTCTGGCTTGCTGCTAATGCTAATTAGGGAGCAGCTGACAGCTTACACTAAGATTGTTGGAAAAGAATGAATCATCTTTTTCTTACCATTTGGGTAACATTTTGCATTTTCATGAGCTGAAGAATGAAGGGACTAAGCCCAATTATATTTCTTGTAATTCTCTCACCTTTAGCTGAGCTGATTTTTTAAGGAGTTACAGGTGCTGAAATAGCCAGTCAGCAGGAAACCGAGTACCAAAAAGGGCAGTATTTAAGTTGGCCCACTGCTACATAACTTACAAGTTAATCAATGTTTCTGAGTTCAAAAGAGAGGAAGGTCAACATGGATTCTGATAAAGTTTATCGCACATCAATAAGCTCAGAGGCTGGAAAGGGAAAAAGAATTGGACATTTTTAATCAAGCAGTAATTTCCGAAAAAATCAGTTAGGGGGCTGTGAGTAATGTGAAGCTGTGACTGAAATTGTGCAGTGAGTTACTTTGAGGAGCACAGGGTTGAACTGCAGGCAGTATATTGTTGCAATTCCTTGTTTTTATTTTCAGAATTCCTGCTGTCACTTATGTGAATGGACACCAATCCTTGTGGATGTGGACACGTACATGTGACAGTTGTAACTGTAAAAGCAAATATTTTGAGTTATGAATTCAAAACTCTTGATTCTTTTTGAAGCTAAGTGGATTGTTTAATTCGGGTGAATTGAGCACCGTGTTAGATATAAAAACTGATGAAAACTAAGGATTGTTAAAGATGGGAATTTTTCATAATGTCCTTCTCCACGTGCAAGCTGTCCTCTTATTTGACTTATGATGTTGAGATTCAGATGCTGATTCACTCCTCGTTCAGAGTCTGTATGTAGCAGGGGAGAAAGACTGTATCCCAACAGATAGATGATGTCTGGCTCAGCCTCAGAAGAGAACGAAATTAAGAACTTTCTCTTATGTGCCATAGGAAATAGGTAATGATGTGTGCTGTGGCATTTTGCAAAGAGATACCTCTGGAGATGATGCAAACAGTCCTTTTAATTAGTAGGAAAAGAGAACTTTGAAAAACCTGGTCTTTTGCTTTTTGGGCATTCAGTACTGAAAGTATTAGAATGTCAGAAAGTGTGGAGTGTCTGCTGATTAATCTAGAGTTCAGAGATTTACATAGAAAGACAGACATATAATAGAGACCTGCTTGGTTTGGGGGGGCTGGTGATGGATCTAGGAAACTGATTTTTGAGACATAAAGTGGTTCACGTACGTTTTTTTGGCTGCATGTGGAAGCAGATGAGGAAAATGCAGTTCATTAGGAGTGTTGATATTGGCACCTAACATTGGAGGTACTGGCAAGTCTCTTTTTGTAATTATACTGTACATCTCCAGGTTTCTTCTCATATTTTTTCAGAGCTGTATATTTTCCAGCTAAATATGATATGATCAGCTAGTTGCTGAAATAAACTGAAGCAGATTTGGTAAGGCAAATATGCTAGCTGTGATTTTAAATGTACTTACTCATCAGTAACTTACTGTCTCATGCAAAAACACGGACTTTATTTTTCACTAGAGACGCATTCATTTCATGTAACGCTTGAATCTTTAGTGCTTAGCTAGCTGTCCTGGAGATGCAATGATCCGAAATAGAAGATATAGATACATATTTTAGATGCTTGGTAGAAAATCTGTTGACTTTTCGTTATAATAAAAAAATGTAACTCTATTTGAATTCGTTCTTTGGAAGTTTGTCTAAGTAAGGAAAATGATTTTCTCAACTCTTCAGTCCTATGGATAATGTTTTCCTTGAGGCTCATTTTTGCTGTTGCGCTGTGAAGTTTTAGGATAGCTCTTGTACAGTGGCCTCTCCAAAGCTGCTCTTCCAGTTGAGTGTAGATAGAGGTTGATCTGTTCAGAAGCAGTGCATTTGGTTGAATGCCAAACTCCTTCCATACCACTTGGTGAAACAGATGGTCTTTGAACCAGTTTCTGGCATAGCCCAGTCACAGCAGGCAACTGAACCTGGGAATGTGTGAGATTCCCTGTGGGCTCCCACTCACAGGGGTGCTCTGGTGGTGACTGCTGCTCGTGCCAGCACCTCTTCAGCATCTTGATGAAATTCCTGGAGCTGTGGCATCTAAATGGTTAACAAAAATACCAGGAATTCATGTTGGCAGTTGGTAAATAAACCTCAGCTGGATCTCTCTGATCAGGAGGAGCTAAAAGGGTTTAAAAGCCAAACTTGGTTTCAAGAAGTTTCCTGGCATCTCCCCTGTTTAGCTTCAGCCTGCCACAGCCTCCAGAGAAGGATTTTCTACCTTTTTTTTTTTTTATTTTTTTTTTAAGATTCATTATAGCCACATGTCCCTAGAGCCACAAAGTATATTTTTTCCCTTGTTCTCTTCTTCTTGAGGAAAACAAGGGGCCAGCCCCACCAGTAGGGGTCAGGGAACACCTGAGCTAATCCTGTCTCTGCTACAAAAGAGAATGGTGATAGAGTACAGCTGAGACACCGAAGTGTGCAGTCTCTACCAGGTTTTGCACAGAACTGGGCACAATGGAAATATGGAAATATGTCATGCAAGTGGAGACCAATACAGAATAAGCAGAAAATAATAAAATTCCCTTCTGTAGTACAGCTACTTTAAAAAGACAAAAAGCCAGGGTTTAAAAGGTCTAAACCTGCTCTGTTTCCCATAAGAACCAATTTGAAATAAAAAATATATATATAGGCTAATTCCATGTGTTGTGGGGCTGTTGAAGACACCTATGGGATGCATGTGCCATTCTTCTGTGATCAAAGGCCTTTCTCTAAATGCTAATTTCTCAAAACTTTCCATGTCCCCCAAGTAAAGAAACAGATTTATTTTTTTTTTACCTCCATTCTTCTAATTTTAACAGAATTTAAATTCTGAAATCATGTCCAGTTTTCAAAATCAGTTGTGAAACTCAAACTCTTTTACTGCTTGATGTTGAGAATATGCCTAGGACATGCAGTAATCGCATTCCTTGGCTGCCACATCAGCAGCTCATGTTTCCTTTTGGAATAGGATCTGTGTGTCGTACAGGTCCATCTCTTAAACCTGCACTAAATTCTCAGCTAGAATACAAATTCCTGTGCAATATGTTGTGCTGTGCAGAGCAGATCTTCAACTTCGTTAAAACTGAATGTGTGCACATACAAGTTCATGCAGTACAGCTGTTTATCAATCACCATCTCTCTTTGCTGGGCTGCTTTTTCCTTTTCTTTCATTCTTTTTTTTTTTAAATCTTCCCTTAGGAATTGCTTTTGAAGGCATTTTGATTAGTTATGTAATTAGCCACTTGTACAGTTAAAAGCAAACTTTCAGGTCACATACTGTATGTTTACTCTTTGGCTTAGGAGAGCTTCATTCAGAAGAAATTGCTATTGTTTCTTTGCCTTCCCATGGGAAAGCTTTCATTTTGGAAACCATTCAACAAATGTAAGGTATGCAAAGAATACTGTAAAGACAGTTCTTGAGTTTGCCAGACTTTTTTTTTTGTAGGCAGTAGTTACCAATTACTTTCTTCTGCATAAGGGCTGAGATTTTTTTTTTTTCTTATGAATGCTGCTGTGGGCTTATCTTTGATTTCTTGATGATGCTTCACAATGGTAAACTGCGTCAGTGTCCCCCTCCCCCCCGCCCCCTCCTTCCTACCCTCACCCCACACTCTG
>NW_024962250.1:349590-389339 GCF_019238085.1 Lagopus leucura
ACCCTCACCCCACACTCTGCAGTAGCATTAAAAAAAAAAAAAAAAAAAAGGGTAAAATGCTTTACCTTAAATGATCCCTGGTGATTACCTCAATTATTCTTGTGGAAAAACTTAACATCCATAAATACAGTGACATAATTGTCTGTGTTGTTAAATTTTTATGCTTGAGTCTGTGTTATCTCTTTCAATTTGGGTGAAATGCATGTATATGTGTGACACAAAGCCAGCAATGATAATTTTAGAGAACCCGATATTTGCAGTTTCTAGGCAACGTTTGGCTGATTGCTTAGTGCAGCCCTCCTGTTATTTATTGCTATTATTTTTAAACGGGGTTATCAGTTTTGGCAAAAGATTTCACTTGTTCTCGATTAATGTTTCTGGTGTTATGGATGGAGTTTTCTTTACAAAGACTGTAAAGAGAATAACATGGTTTCAGCTAGGAGCACAGTGATTACCTGTACTAGTCGTGACTCAGAG
This sequence comes from Lagopus leucura, assembly GCF_019238085.1. Lineage (NCBI taxonomy): Eukaryota > Metazoa > Chordata > Aves > Galliformes > Phasianidae > Lagopus > Lagopus leucura. The sequence continues at coordinate 350,068 of NW_024962250.1, forward strand.
CCACCACGTTCACACTGCTAGTAGACAACTGAGAATAATGCATCAAGTGTGCATTCATGATTTTAGTGGGGCCGTGGGGATATCTGTAGCTGAGAAAAGAGCACCAAACCCTTCACTCAGGGTAAGACCTATCTGGTTGCTCATTTGTATAGCAGCGACGCATTTAATGGTTGTTGAAGGATTAATCCACTTCATGAAATGTATCATTGCAGATCAAGGGGATGTGTAAACTTTCTGGTTTGCTTTGGTTCTAGGATGTATTTCTCAATTATTTAATCTCATGTTGTTATAGCGATAAGGCACTTCCTAATGAAAATTCTGAACATACCTCATGAAGATAATTTTTGTGCTCTTAAGCCATGGAGATATGCACCTCTCGTTTGAAAATAGTAGTTGTTTATTTAGGCAACCATATGTTAGGTTTGTAGGGAGAAGTACTTGAATTCTAATTGGCAAAAATAGAATTTGTTGTAAAAATACAATGGATTATTGTATATAATTATATGATACGAGTTAATTATGTCTATCACCTAATTTTGTTGGTAAATTTCGATCTTTTAAAATTCAGTTATGCTGTCTGGATGATGGATAACCAGTAGAAACTCTCAATTGCTATGCTGTTTGTTAGAATTCAAAATCCTCAAAATTATCCTACTGGTATAATATGAACTGTAGCACAAAAATGAGTCTTGTGATAACATCTGCTGTTGTGAAACTCAAAAGTTCCATCATACACTGTATCTTATATCTTGTCTGTGGATAAAACTGCCATCTGAATCAAAGCACTCCTTCAACATAGCGGGCAGCATTTGTGAACTGCACCATGATGGTTTGGCTGTGAGAGGTTGTCATGAGGCAGCACTCAGGCACTCGTTATGTAAGCTTTTTTCTATTTAAAGTCTTGAAGCACTGCGTAACTCTCATAGGTGCGGTGACCTTTCTGTCTATTGTGTCCCAGCAACTGAACTTTGACAGACTGCATGGGGCACCTCTGCTTGCTTGTTATTTTGCCTTTTCTTCCTCTGTGTATGAGAAAAACTCTCTGAAGAGCTGCCTGTCTTCTCAGTAACAAAATTTGTTCCTGAGTGGCCTCAGTCCGTGTTGTCTGTATTTGAGTTGCTGAAGGTGATTGAAAAACAGCGACTGTGATGGCTGCTCCAAAAGCAATGCCTCCTATTTTATTCTGTTGGCTCGTGACATCAGAGGTGGATATTGGTGATATGATAGCGGAAGTTTAACCTTCCCACCAATATTCTGTTTGTTGCCATGTGACAGATGGCAACAGAGGGACAAACTGATGTCTGACATGGAAGTGCATATGAAGCTAAGGCGTGGAATTGAATTCCTCTGTGTTTAAAGGATGGCTCCACTGACATTTATCAATGTTTGCTGAATGTTTATGGAGACCGAGCAGTGGATGTGAGCCCAGTGAGGCAGTGGATAATGCGTTTCAGGAGTTGTGATAGTGAGTCACCTCTGTTGGTACTGCATGGCATGCAGGCTCTTGTTCATTGCTGGTGAAAATGCATAACTAATGTTGATTACTATGTTGAAAAAGAGTTCTGCAGCTAAGAATTTGCTCCATCAAATACTGCTATTGTGCTGCTCTTATATGCTATATTTTTCATGGAAGTAAATTGGAGGCATCACTTTTGGAGTTACATATGTAGCTTGTGCTACATGTGATTCATGTTCCCTTTAGCTGACATGAAAGCAGCCATTTGTCTGTCACCAAATGCATGCTTCTTATGCATGTCATTCTATTCTGGGTTTTAAACTGATAGCGCTTTGATGTTTGTAGTGAAAATTTTCAATGGTTTTGAAAGTCTTATGATCTCCTGTATTCTTGACCTTGGCTAGCCTGACCTGATTTAGCACATGAGGAAATGTAATTGCTGCTGGTATGCTGTGAATGCTGTGAATTTATCTGTTGTTGTATTGAAGACCTTTGTCTATATTGATTAATAACTTAATAACACCTTAGCCAGCAGGTTTGGAAAGTGCAGGGTAAGGTTAGTTGGGGGCAGCTAATCATGAGCATCAGGTACTCAGCCAGGCTGTGGTTTCTCTATTCAACAAGGATCGCGTGGCCCCGAGGAGGTTCACCTATAGGGATGAGTTATACTGTTACCATGCTGCCTCTTCCTTATCCAACTGCTCTGTTCACACCTTTTGTAATGACTGCATTTTGCATTGCTCCTAATTTGAATTGCATAGTCGTACTGAAGCACCTCCTGCTTTGTCTTCTCACTAGGGCAGAAAGAACTGCAAGCCTGGGAGGAAAATAAAGCTGAGGTATAATGAAGGTGTGGGTGTTTGTACATATAGAGGAGGTACTCCATATCGAATGACCCTGAGGGGAAAGCTAACCATTCCCAGGCAGAGGTGTGGTGGGAATTCAGATAAAGGCTTGTATATAGCCCGCAGGAAGAAAAGCTTAGAGTAAGATCTAGTCTATCTAAACGCATTGTTATCTTGCAGCCTCTAGCTCTGGGGCAAGCTCCTGCCTCCATGAGTTGGGGCTGAAGTTTGCTTCCAGGCAGGCTCCGGTGGAGCCATCCGGGAAGGGGCACTTTATTTGACAGAGGCTGCATCGTCACGTGTAGGTGCCCTATCCCCAAGAATATTCTGATTACGCTCATTTTATTCACTGTTTGTGCGTGCTGGGCTTTCCCTTGTCTGTGTGCGTGTTTCAGTGACTACCAGAGAAATCAGGTCTCGCTGCCTTAATCCACTCTTCAGGATTTGCTAGCAATACGTGCGTCTTCCCCTCTCAGAGCTCATGTCCAAACAGAGGAGAAGAAGCCTTAGAATGAATTTCTGTGAATGGAAACCCTGTGCATTCAATTAGTCAGAGGATATCCGTATTTTGAGGAAAAGAGCACAGGCTGCCTCCTCTCACCCGCTGTTGTTGTTTTAGAATAGAATGTTTTGCTTTAATCATGACTTAGACAAATAAATAGACAATATATCCCTGAAACGCTCCAGATACTGAGAACCACGTTGTAATGCAGTAGTTAAGGAGGTGGGGCAATAGCAATTGTTTCTCCTCCTTCCTATTAAGCTAATTGTTACCAGTCCTCACAGGATCTTATCTGTAGGTGGGGCAGGGACAGAAATGTCTGAACAGACTTCTTTGGCAATTGCATTTGTATATTGTTAAGAACAGGAGCTGCTCATACAGATCTGGCCAGTCTTAATCAACGTCTTATCATCAGGTTCCAAAGTATTGGCCAGTATGAAACACAGCACGGTTTTATGAATGGAGCTGCATAATGAACTTGGTTGTTCGAGTCTGAAAAATTGTGAAGCTGCTGAACTGGAATTGCAATAATCCAGAGTGTGTGTGGAGTTTCCTGGTCTGATTAACAGTGAGGTTCATTGTATTAGGATGTACAAAGCTTGGGTCAACAATTTTTATCTCTAACATAGTAGAAGAGATTCAGCAATCCATTTGCCTAACAAAAAATTGATTGATGAATGAAATCAAATACTAACATATAGTGTTTAGGAAATGTTTTTTTGGCAAATGGGAGGTCATAGTTCAAATCTTCAGAATTGAGCAGGGAGAGGGAAATGAGTTTGAACTTCAGCAGTGTGGATGATGACCAAGTAGGGGGTCTTTGGGTTGAGGCATGCTCCATTCTTCCTCATGAGTCTGTTTTACTGCAAGTAATTGATTATGAAAGAAAGCGTTGTTTTACTTAAGAAAGTGTATATGCCTTTTTGCTATGATGTTAACTAAGGGGTTGCAGATTCTTTCTTTCCCCAAAGCATTTGAAATAGATCAGTATCAACCACAGAAAAAGGAATTTCTTTCTTTCTCAGTGTCCACTTTCATTTCCAGTGTGTTTGAGAACATCAGCTCTTAAACTGTTGTGCTGAGTGGGATTAATCACTGTCCTGAAGTTAGAAGTACCATCAGTAAAAATTTAGCTGGGATTGGTGTTTGCTGCTGGACAGACATAGAAGAGCCACTGGTTGTTGCTAGTAGAGTTGCAATGGGAAAACATGGGAAATGAACAAATTTGGCTGAGATGCAGGTCCCCTAGGTTTCAGATCTGATTGTTTAGAAGAGAGGCTTAAGAGTGGATTTCCTCAGACCTGAGGTGTTTATGTTGCAGAACAGATGAAAGCACCAAGCAGCTCTGTTGTCCAGTAGTGTTGTCAATCAAACACTTCATTTTTCTCTGCTTTCCTTACAATGGAATGAAAATAACATCTTCTGTGAAACGTGATGTTTGATGCATAAATACTTTGGACTGTGTTTTACCAGGAAAAAATTATATATATATACTTTTTTTTTTAAATGGAAGTGATTTTGTTTATTTGGAGATCTACTACACCAAAACAATCACCATTTCATGAGGCCTCATTTGCTACGTTCAGTGTGCCTTATAAGTTCAACTACATTAAAGACATGTTTCTGTAATAAATTGAAGCTTTATTATTAATTTATTGTGATTATTGTGTATTAATATTGTTATTATCAATGCATTTTCTTGATACAGTATTTGAAACTTGTAGGACTTAAAGAAGTCCAAAGTGTGGTTTTAATTTATTCAAGTAGTGCAACATACATTTGAAGTGTTGACATTCAGATGTTTACGTTTTGGATTTCTTTATCATATGAATGGATGAACACCGTTGGTGCAGGGGGCGCATCTAGTGAAGTATGCCCAATATGATAGTGCTTGCTTAGGAAAGAGAAAGGAACATGGTAAGTGTAATAGTGATGCTGTTTCAGAACACTCTTCTGAGCAGGAGAAACAAGAAATATTTGAATTTCTTTCATAAATCTCTCCACACATTTTTTTTCCATGCATGCGAAACCTTTTACTTCCATAATGTCCTGTGGTAAGAAATTCCCCAGCTTAAACACTGCATGAAGGAATATCTGCTTTTATTCACCTTAAACTTGCCACCTGCAGGTTTCATTTGTTGTTCCTACTTCTTGTATTTGTAGCTCCAGGGAGCCATCACTTCCTCTTCACCTCTTCTGTGCCAGTCATGATTTCAGAGATCTTAATGACATGTTCCTCACAATTACGTGTTTTCCAGGCTTGACTGCTGGACTGTTATGTTATTCACTGTGTGGAAGCTGTTCCACACCCTCGATCATGATTGCTACTTTTTTTCCATTCTACGTGTTATAAGATGAGGATACTAACATCACAGCATTTGACCTGTCAACTGTAGCTGGGAGACTGTTCAGCAGAGAATGCAATTTCTTTCCTGATATGTGCTGCCTGTTGTGATGTATTTTTTTTTTTCTGACTATATTGGTAGACTTCTAGTGCCTGCGTTATGACTGACATGTTGTAATGTATTCATTATCACTTGATGAGCTCTTCCTACTGTTTACCCAAAATAACCTTGTTTCCTGTTCTAGCTTCCTCTAGTAATAATCCACACACCTGCAGTTGGCCAGGCTACTGAGAGAAATGACCAGTGCCATTGTGAACTGCAGTGTTTCCTGAACTGAAGTGTTTATGTAGAAGCTAAAACAAATGCTTAAACCTCTGGGACTAACCTGTCATGTCAAACCACTGCATGGCTTTTTTAGCTTTCTCTTCCTATATTTCATTCCATACGTCCAAGCTTTCAAGGGCAGAAAGCTATTCTCATTTCATAGCCCTTTAGCCACAAAACAATAAAAAGATGAACTGAGGGTAATTAAGAGGCACTAATACCATCCTGAAACAAGATAATAAATATCATTTTGTAACTAAAAATGATGAAATAGGCACTGTATATGTGCCGTATACTGTTTGCTGACTACAGCATTTTTTGCTCATCCTAGTCTTGTTGAGTGCTCTGTGAGCAGGAGAACCATCAATTATTATCACCTTGGCCTTTTTGCTTAGGTCCATACCAAGAGCTGTTTTCATGGTTAGTGTGGATGCTTGCCAATGGGAACTGGTTTAGACTCCCAAACTTGCTTTATATAACACGTTGATTGTCTATGCCAGCTACCAGGATCTTGACATCAGCTTAGCATTAAAGGATCTATTGTCCATGCAAATCTCATGCTGAAATTTTTTTTTTTTTAATGAGATAAGATGTAGCAATTGTTCTTGCAACTATACCAGGTGTGCTTGTTTCCCTTTAAGATATGTGTCTTGCAAGCAGTTATCTTCCTGTTTTTAGATAAAAACTTACAAATGTGCCTTGCAGAAATAATTCTGCTATGTAATTGGGTTCTATTACTATTAGATTTGCATTCTCTTTGAGGGTAGACTTGACCTAAATAAGGAACTGCACCAGATTCAAATCTGTGTGTTCAGCTGGGGGAACTTTTTTAGACCACAAGGAGGGGGGAGAGTGTTACCTTAGTGCACAACTACTCACTTGCTCTCTCCTGATCTCATTGCTTCTCCCTTTCCTATAAAACCAGATTGTTCTCTGAAATGTAGTTATGTGATTTTGCTGCAGGCAGCAGGTGGAGTTACAAGTAAATTGCTGCTTTCTTCCATACCTATCTTTTAGATGAGTTCATTTATTTGAGCAGATTAAAATAAACAGTGGAGACTCTTAGTGAAAGACAGGAAGGATGGTGGAGGGAAATCACACAGGAAAGCTTTGCTGCTTTTTTCCCTTCCCTCTCTATGGCACAAAGAGATGTAAAGAGCAAAGCATTAGGTAAGTGGTGAGAATCTTGATATCAGGTGGACAGTGGTTAGCATGTTATTGAAAATACTGAAATTAATAACACTTTTTCCACATAAGAGAGTATCCTCTACTAGAGAGAGAGTCCTAGATAGATCTCCATGATTTGCTTTTCAACTTGCTTTCAATTTTGCATGGAGAAAACTTGTTCGGAATATTTTTTTTTTTTAGGAAAAATGTCAAAAAATAGCCAGCCTCTTTCAGATGCTATTAACATGGATGATTCTTCACTGGTCTTTGCTTTTTCTCAGGGCTAACATCATGCACACATCTTTAAATTTAAACTTTATCTTTAATTTTAAACCCCAAACCATTCATTCTCCCATCCGTAGCTGTGCCAGTCTGAACCAAGGGTTTAAAACTGCAACAGTTTGATAAAGGTGTTGTCACTAAAACAGAATATGAGACCCCGAGAAAGATTTGTATTTCATATACCGTATCATTAAAAAAAATATATATATATTTATATATCAAAATATCAAGTGTTTCATAAACAGCTTCCCACTTACGATGAAAGATTTCCAAACAGTAACACATTTTCACAAAGATTCCTTAGGAAGAAGGTAGTGTGGGTACTGAAGATAACTCTTATGTCAGAGCCATAAGATTTTCTTTTGCCCAGCAATTCTTTCATTAATGTGTGGTATTTGAGAAGATAAAAGGAGTTAAATTATAAACAGATAAATAATAATAATATGATGCATATAGAGGCTGATGGCAACTTTCTGAATTGAGTGAAAAAACTGATGTTGCAGAACATCTTGCTGACAGTTTTGCACTAATCTACTTGCAGGATTGTGTTGCATTGGGCCAACTGGTAGCTTTGCTTTAACTTTAACTTTAATGGGTACACTCTTGGCTGGGTAAGGAGCTGGCTGGAGGGCCGGGCTCAGAGAGTGGTGGTGAATGGAGTTAAATCCAGCTGGCGACCGGTCGTGAGTGGTGTTCCCCAGGGATCAGTGCTGGGGCCTGTCCTCTTCAATATCCTTATTGATGACCTTGATGAGGGCATCGAGTGCACCCTCAGTAAATTTGCAGATGACACCAAGTTGGCTGGAAGTGTGGATCTGCCTGGGGGTAGCGAGGCCCTACAGAGGGACCTGGACAGGCTGGAGAGCTGAGCTAAAGCCAATGGGATGAGTTTCAACAAGGCCAAATGCCGGGTCCTGCACTTTGGCTACAACAACCCCAGGCGACGCTGCAGGCTTGGGGCGGTGTGGCTGGAGGACTGCGTAGAGGAAATGGACCTGGGGGTATTGATTGATGCTTGGCTGAACATGAGCCAGCAATGTGCCCAGGTGGCCAAGAAGGCCAATGGCATCCTGGCTTGCATCAGAAACAGCATTGCAAACAGGAGCAGAGAGGTGATTGTTCCCCTATATTCAGCACTAGTGAGGCCGCACCTGGAGTACTGTGTCCAGTTTTGGGCCCCTCACTGCAAGAAAGATATTGAGGCCCTGGAACGTGTTCAAAGGAGGGCAATAAAGCTGGTGAGGGGTCTGGAACACAGGCCGTATGAGGAGAGGCTGAAGGAGCTGGGAATGTTCAGTCTGGAGAAGAGGAGGCTCAGAGGAGACCTTATTGCTCTCTATAACTTCCTGAAGGGAGGTTGTAGTGAGCTGGGGGTCGGCCTCTTCTCTCGTGTCATTAGTGATAGGACCAGAGGGAATGGCTTCAAGCTATGGCAGGGGGGATTCAGGCTGGACATGAGGAAGTCTTACTTTTCAGAAAGGGTGGTCAGGCACTGGAATGGACTGCCCAGGGAGGTGGTGGAATCACCGAGCCTGGGGTTGTTCAAGGAAAGGCTGGATGTTGTGTTGAGGGACATGGTTTAGTGGGAGCTACTGGGAACAGGTGAACGGTTGGACTGGATGATCTTGAAGGTCTTTTCCAACCTTGGTGATTCTGTGATTCTATGAACTGCAGAACCATTTGTACCTGGTATCCCACGTTTGGACATATATTTGTCAGGATGAAAATGGTATGGCATTAAGCTGCACAGACCAACTATGGTTGTGTGGAGCTGCAAAGAGGGAAGCAGTTTTCACTGACAGATAAGGTATCAGCTCTTAACTTAAAGAGATTGTCAAACATTTCCCTGTTGTCTGGCTAATAGTTGTTTCATGGAGGTACAGAGTAAGTTTCATTAATACAGATTTGAACATGTGCTCTCCTGTGCTGAAGGTCATAGTCCTGTTTATTTTTTTCAGAGCAACATGGAAACTTTGACAAGGTGTCTTCTTACTAGAGTCTGTTGGGAAGAGCAGGGGCAAATAGCAAAATCTACTGCGACTTCATAAGCATACTGCAGGCCAAAGGCAAGCTGGCAAATGTCCTTCTCCCCAGTATCCAGGAGGAAGCACTTTGTCATAAGTGGCAGGCTGCACTAAATGGTCAGTCCAGCTAGCCTTTGTCCAGCAAAACCCATATGTATGGAAACAGCCTCTTGCTTGCCTTTAGGGACCTATTTAAATGAAACCTGCAGGTAATAGTTTCCATTCATAAAGGAGCCTTACATTCAAATTCATTTTTCTACTCTGTGTTACAGTAGCTGAAGTTTATTCATGTTATTCTTTAGGCACCCAGAGGAATTAAACCTGCATAGCCAATATTTTACTGCAGTGATGTATCTGTTATTTTTGCTCTTTGTTCTGATGAAGTTTTCCGTGAGTATATTGGAAAAAAAAAATCCTGAGGCAATTTTTTTCTACTGTGCGGTCTTCTATCCTTGCTTAATTAAAAAAAAAAATAAAAAGCCACAAAACAGCCACAAGAGAAACCCCACCAACCTCCAATACTTTGATGTGAAGTTGTGAAAAATGTGGCTGATTTTGATACTTATTTCAAAGAAACACTCCCAGCATAAAAGATTGAAGGGGCTTCATCTTCACCAGTCATATAAAAGGAAAAGAGGTCATGATGTGTAAATGGGGAAAACAAACAAATAAACCACCAGAATGCTTTTATATTCAATGGGGAAACAGGGGTAATTAGCTTATTATGAATAGATTTACATGTATGTATGGTGATAAATGCAGAGACTAGGTGATAAATGCTATGGAAGTAATGCTGTTCAAGTAACGCTAAGTTCATAACAGTTTTATAAATAATCATTAGTTTTTTAAGTTTCCTAGTTTTCTGCCTAGAAACCATGATTCTGGATATTTTACTGTGTGTTTGCAGGTAGATACTGTCTCTTACTGTATCTCTTACTCCAAGAGTTCACGGTCTAGAAGGACAAAAGTCTTTAACAGCTCATATGGCCGCAGCAGAAATTATTTGAGCAGATGTTTTTGACAGTGAAAATTTGTCTTGATGAGTAATAAGGCACAAGTACTACAACAGTTATATTTCTTGCTGATAAATTTCATACAACTCACTTGATTACCTTTTTTCTGTCAGATTAGTTTCTAGTAGAGGTGTATGGTACAATGGGCCGGGTCTTGACTTCATTGTTGACAATCCTGTACGCTCAAGCAGGCAGTATAGGCAGCATTATTGGACAACCTTAAAAATTTACTGCATCCATAGCTAAGTGCCATGTATGTTCTTGAAGTGGTCTTTTGGATTATGAGTGAACATAAGAGTAGGTCTCCGCATGCACTTTGTTTACAAGGAGGTATGTCCACAGCCACTGTTAGTTACACCACAGGTTAGAGAGGATGCATCAGTGATGATCTCTGTCAGAGTTTGAGATTTTTGATCTCATTTTACCCCCAAATGTTGGTGTTTTTTGGCATCCCCTAATTCTTTCATAAACTCCATTGGTTCTTCTGTTTGAAGTTATTATATGATGGTAAAAATGCAAATGGTATTGAAATTCCAGAAGACGACTGTTAGCAAACAGCATTTCTATGCAAGTTTCTGACTTCTAGGCCTGTAAACCTGTACGAAGATATGCTCTGTAGAATTAATGGAAGCACAGAAATTGTTGGCTGGATTTTCAGGCTGAATGTCCAATGCTTCTCTGCATTTCAGGCCTGGGAAGCCTGGGGAGGAGAATCACATAGATATGCCATGAAGCATGTCTGCTGCCTGATTGTCTGCAGTTGAATGTAGCTGGAAGTGTTGCCCGGCCATAGTGGGGTTTTAGTAATGCAGTAGTAAAGTGTCCTCATTACCTAAGGAGAAAAATTAGAAAATCTGTTGCTGTTAAAATCATTTCCATTCACTAATGGTTTGTAATATGAATAACAAATCCCATTCGGCTTTCTGGACACTAGGGATGCAGTAAAAAGTTTGAACCTGTGGTACATTTGTATTCCTTAGATAAAGTTCCCACCTTAAGTAGATATCAAAGAAAGCATAAAGCCTTTTCTGGGTTCTCAGTCATGATTTAAATGAAACTGAAATGGAGCATAGACCATAAATTGGTATGGATATAATGAATTTCATACGTAGTAGTACATTGTATGCAAATATGCACAAAATCTTACAGTTTGAGGTGCTTATGTCTGTTAGGTTATGGTTTGCTTAACTGAAATTTATGGAGACATATGATATAAAAAGTTGCCTGAATGTTAGAAGACTGTGTGCATCCCATGGGGCTTTCTTCCAAATCCTTAACAGCAGAAATAACCTTAAGTAATTTTATTTTGCCATTAAAAAGAATAGAGCCCACTGATCCTATTTGCTAGACCATTTAGTTAGTCAACTGTACAAAAAATTATAAAACCAAGCATACAAGTCAGTTGGTAAAGGAAAAGGTTACACCCTTCTAAGGCATTTTTTCAGCCAGGAATTCTCTCCATAGTAAATATAAACACTGAAAAATGATAACGGTTGTCCCCTTCCCTTTGTACTCCCACAGAGAGGAAAGCATGGGTGTTTTTCAAGGGCTTCTTCCTTTCCTGCCTCATTAAGTTCCTTGACAGAGGTGAAATTTAGCCTTGCATGAGAGGGTTTGGAAACATGGCAAATTTTGCACTGTTACTTTGCATCAAGGTGAAATCACCTCAGGCACCTTACCTCCTCAGCATGGTACAGGGAACATGACAGTTGTCGGGCTGTTTGGCACAAGACCGGCACTATGTAGAAACCTGCGACCTCACTGAAATGTTCTGAAACTATTTCTGAGTTCCACTCTTTCCAATGGATTGAGGGAGTACTTACCGTGAGGTTATTGCAAAACCCTGAGAAATATTTTTGGTAGCTGAGTCTCTGGCACCAGTAGAGAATTCAGCTCATTTTTTCAAAATGCCAGCTCATGTTACAGTGAAATGGGTTTGAAATATCTATCTGTTCCTGCTTTTATTTTACAAACCCTAAATGATTTAGCTTGCCTTTGCATTGTGGTCTGAGTCATTGTGTGTTTTGGATAGTCTTTTTTTTTTTTTTTAAAGTATGCTATTTGTGATTTAGGATTTTTATGGCATGCATGCTGATTGTTGGGGGGAAAAAAAAAATCCATCAGATATTACCCAGTAGGCTAGAATGGCTCCTTCAGGGCTGTTATGGTCCATCAGGTAAATACATACTTTGGAATGCATACTAATGTCAAAAAACATGAGTTATTTACCCAAGAGATGCTGTTCCAGTATACTACGCAAATATGTATCTAAATTTTGTTTTTTAATGGCTGATTTTTCATTTTTTTCATACTCAGAAGGCTATATCAATTTTGAGAAAGCTGCCATGACCATTTACTGGAAAAATATACACACTTTCAAAACTAACACATGTGCCAAGCTCCTAAACTGTTTGCTGTTACTAATATGCATATACACAGCACTGTAATGTTGCATGTAACAACCTCTGGAACCAGATTCCTAATAAGCCTATATATTAGTGAGGTCTTGCATACTGCTGGCTTTGTTTTGTTGATGATTGAGTAGATGGATTGCTGTCACTCACTCTCGAGCACTTTGAGTAATCAGACTATCACCATGTCCACATGTTCATTCCTCAGTGCTGCTGAAGTCCTTGCGAGAGATCAGATACAGCATAAATTGCATGCATGGTATGAACGGTGTGTTTTCTGTGTATTAACTACTTCCTCCCTGCATCTTAGATAGTTGTTTATACTTCAGTTTATTTTCCAGCTGAGTAGTTGGTGGTATTGAGAGATTTTGCCTTGTCCACGTTTCACCAGCAATCCCTGGTGTGGATGTGGGAGATGCTGTTTTCTCACAGTAAAACTTTCTGGGCTTTTTGTACGTAGTCTCATTTCCTGCTGACTTAAAACTAAATGCAAGTGCAAGTAATCAGGCAACAGACAACTTTCAGAGCACATTACTGAGCAGAGCTTCAAAAAACATGTTTTGAAAGCATCTGAAAATCAACAGGTATGTGGACTGACGCACTTAAATGTGCTTTCTGAATTTGCATGACTTTGATTTGAATGTACTCGGTCTATATTTTGATGGCACTTTTTGAAGTACCTTCAAGTGTGGCCCCATAACCTTTTCTCCTGGATTTTACTGCCACCTCTCTGCTCTGATTTATTAATAAAGTAACTCCAAGTATGGCAACGAAGGGAAGGGAAAAGAGGGTCCATGGCAAGTGTCCCGAAGCAGCTTTTTTTCCAAAGGAGTGCCAACAGCATGGCTGTGTTAAATTATATAGCACTAAATCCAGAAGATCATTAAAATGGTGTGAAAATTCCTCTGTTGTGCAGTTATCTTTATAACGTAGTACTACCTATTGATGGCGGAACTGTAACTTTCATTCATGTGCCAACCACGTACTCCAGTAATGATAATACTGCTCTCATAAAACCCGATTGCCAAATGCACGTACAGATCAAGTAAAGCTCAGCAGACGGGATTGCAATTATAGCCCCAACCACAAAAGGAAAAAAAACCCTGATATTTGGAGTAAAAAAATGAGGGTGATGGCACTACTGTGCAACACGTTCAAAGTGTCATTACAAGCTGGTAATTTATGTTTTGCATGCTCGCTGCACAGCCTTTCTTGTGTGTGTTAGTTTGAACGACAATGCATTTTTTCATATGGGAGGAAGCAGCAAAATAATAGAGTGAAATTAACCAATCAAAATCATGGTAAATAAAAGTCTCCCTCTCTTTCTTTCTTTTTAAGACTCAAGAGGCAGCTGGCACTCTCAGGCTTTGTTATATTGAGGAAAGAGAACAGCAAACTGCATGCAGTATAGAGTCAGTCTCATTGAAACTAATGGCATGAATGATCTCACACTATTGTAGTAGGACGGAGATTTACTGTTCTCAGTAGAGAACACATATTATGGAGAAAAGCATCGATCTACTTCCACATTTTTTTCACGTGAACGACAAACAAGTTATTCACTACTATGCAGTCACATTCAATCCCTTAATGTCTAAGTCACAATGCCTTCCAAGTCCCTCACACTTTACAGCTGTGCAGAGCACCTAGCCAATAACTGCTTATCTCTACTATACAGCCAACAGAAAAGGTTTATGAGCACCTTTACTTGACCAGTTTGCTGTTGTGACTTGTGCTTGCTGGACAGTTTTAGTCCTAACCTTTGATTCCTACAGTAGCAGATCCACTAATGTGTTATTTTCTCCCACACCTGTTTTTATTTTATTTTATTCTGGACGTTAGTCAGATGGGGGGGGATTTGTGATTACATTGTCAGTTTTACTTCTTTCATCAGGTTATGAAACTTCTGTGACCTAGATGTTCTTTTTCCAAAATCCCATTGCCTAAATAAAAGAAAGGCAAGGAGAAGTATTCTGTTCAGTATGGGTGGTTTGTTCTGGACCTCTGTACTGACTAATGTTACCTGGTAGAGGTAAAAAGAAAGAAAATATCTAAAACTTTGGTATAGTAAAAAAAACTAACCAAAACAAAAACATTATGGTATACTGTTGGCATTAAAAGAAGGCAAAGGATAGCAAATTGTTTTACTTCTGTTTATGTTTCATTATTATAGAAGGGAGACTAAATCATTATGGAAAAAAATAGGTTGAAAAGAACACTGATAAGCTAGATGTGGAATATGGTTGTGCTACAGTTTTCTGGTTCTTTACTTTGTAGTATAGCACCTGTACAAGTCCTTAGCCATTACAGGATGTTGTTAGTATGTGAACTTTGGGTGATTCGGAGCCCCTGCCACCATCCTTCTCTTCATTTCCAGTATAGGCTAAAGCATCTGAAAGCACCATCTGAATAGGCAATCATTACCATTCCTTACCATCCTAGTTGCCTTTTGGGAAACGTGATTTTGATCTGTAGAACACCTTTAAATAGCTCACTCACCTCTGAGCCTCCTTCTTAGTCTTGCTAACCTGTGTTTCAGCTGATATCATTGTAGCATCAATTACATAAACATATATAGTTGTATTTTTTTCAGTGAATAGTTGCATGCTCCTTAGTGGCATGCGTTTTCTATAACTTCTTAATACACTTGGTCAGAAAGCAATTGTAGAAAATGATCACTTTCTATAATCAAGCCACGTGAAATCTACAGCTGGTTGTTATCATATAATTTATGCTTACTCTTCACTCTTTGCTTTCAGGTCAGTTGTGATTCTTAGGGAGTACAAGCATAACAGTTTTCAAAACCTTATAACATTAAGTGACTTGTCCCAAAGGAACTGATGGCCAAATCAGGAATGGAATTTGTCTTCTAAACTCCTGTTCTCATTCTTAAAGACCATTCCCTTGATACGTATTCTTATATGGTGTGAAGTAGATGGAGAAACGTATTAGCAGACTCTGTACTCTAAGGTATCACCACTACACTGCGTTTCTGAGTTTGTCATCTTAATGTAGATTTTGACTGGTTCTTTCATCCCTCTTCTCAAAATAGCATTGAAAAAGCTTCTCCTTATAATAGGAGGGGAAACCCACAGTTTTCAGAACTGGCTCTCTGCTGGGAGCTGAGTGCAGTGATCTCAACGTAAGTGAGATTTATTCTTAAATTTTTCACTTGTAGAAAACCATGATCTTGTGTGATCTGAATTGCATGCAGCACTATTTCATGATTTGGAACCCCCTGAGATGCCTTCAAACTGCAAATGGAGATAAAGGAAAAGAATTTTCCACGCCTGAAAACAAAAGTTGATTGCTCAACTGTCTTATCAAATTGATCAAATTGTTTAATAAAGGGAAGTAAGCCAAAAAGAATTCCTAAGCAGTCAGCTCTAGAAACGAGATGCCTCGTGCTTGCTCTTTCTGAGGGAAAAGAGACTTTGTCCTTCTTGCTCTACGGGAAAGCAACTGTGCTGAAACTGAAAAGGTTTGAGAATCTAATTTCAAATGAAAACTTTCAAACCTTCTCTGTGATTAAGGAAACGTTTGGGAGCCCAGGCTGCTGCAAAGGGGGCTGACTGGTGCATAGCACAGCTTTACTTTTCAGATGTGTTTTTTGTGGTTGAACTTGAGCTTGAACATAGGTCTATGCTTATGCCTGGGATTATGCCCAGTTTGAAAGTTTAGCTATAAAACGCAGAACTTGTTTTTCTAAGACTGAGCATGCTCTAGAAAACCCAAACTGCTTTTCAAAACAAAGCTGAACTAAGCATAGGCTTTTGACACAATGCATGGAACATATATGGCAAAAGTTTGCCTTCAGTTCCACAACAGGTTTATGAATTCTGGTTTCCCAGGTTTTTTGTCTTTGTCTCATCTCAGTTACTCTGTATTATAAATTACTGATACTAATCCAAGTGTGATGTGTGAGTTACAATCAGTTAACTGTTTGGTCCTAATTTTGCAATTACTTCTCATGTTTTTCAGACATCTTCTGTTTTGTTTTCTTTTCTTTTTCTCATCTCCACACCTTAAAACTGAAGAAAAATAGGGTTGGAAAGAACTCAAACTCATCTTCTATTCTATCCCTCAACCCCGTGGCAGGATTGGTTATCACTCTGCCACTTCTGGCAGATGTTTTTTCTCCTTTGCTTTTAAAGTCTTCCAGTGATGGTTATTCTGCTGTTGTTCAGAGCATTACATCAACTCTTTAACCTAAAATGGAAACTCCTTTGGTGTCTAGTTTTGTTTTATACCAACACTACAGAGGACTGAATGTAAATGTGCTGTGGTACAAGACTTAAACAGGGCATAAATTTGCCTATAACCTTTGGGCAATTCATCACTACATGGGGCTCTCCACGAGATTGAAATTAATCTTTAATGAACTCTGCTGTTATGAATCTTACACAGCTTTTGCTACTCTTTTAAGCATGATAGTTGATAGTTCTTGCCATTTGATTACAGAAATTAGTTTAATTATAGATTGATGTCAGACATGATGAAACAAATACACACTCAGAGAATGTAGCTTCAAATTCCTATCCTCTCAACAAACACAAATGGATTCCTCTTAGATAAACCTGTGTTTATAGGAATTGCCACCTTTATAATTCTAGTTGCACTAGGAAAACTAGGATACTTGTGTGCTGAGGGAGGAATATTCTTAATTCTGATCTACTTTGTATGTTTTCTAGTTAGATTAAATTTGTTTTTAGAAATATGTTCTTGCTACTGCACTTACATAGCAATCTTCTGCTGCTGAAATGTGATATTTCCGAAGCCAAGGGTCTTGGGTGAAAATGGTATAATATGTAAGTTTCTGAAAATGCTGAATTTTTATTGATGATGTATATTAAGATGGTAGAAGATAGAAAATAGTTATCACCTAAAGGGAAAGATCGTGTTCTGTTATTTGTGTTTTGGTGCAGAGGAATGAAAGGGAAAAATCCTACATTCTCTGAAACCCACAGTCTTGATGTGGAAGACAACAGGAATTCAGGGTCTGAATTTTTTTTTTTTTAAATTTTATTTAATGTCATCCAAGTTCAGTTATATATAAGGCCTGTATGTACTGTTAAAATTTTCCAAGAACCTTATTGTCTATCAGTTGCAAAAAAAAAAAAAAAAAAAAAAAAAAAAAACCTAGAAAATTAACAGCTACTCTATTCATTGAACTTGCTTCTCTGATTACTGGTTTTCTTCTTTATGTTGCTATGGTTAGCTAGAGGATTCCATAGCCATTTCTCCTACCTTTCCTTCCTTTTACACAGGGTGTTTTCACTTCTCCTGAAACTATATTCCTGTTCTTTATTTTTGGAAAATGTTTATCCCCATTCTGTGATTGGAGAAGATTTAATGTGCGTGTCATGAGGCTGCCTTCCATTCACAATCTTGCTGATACTAACTCAAAGCCAATGAAGCGTAAGAAGTTTCCTCTGGAGAAATGGATGGGATTTGCGTAGGTCAGGGCAGCCAGTGACTACAAAACCGGTCTCAGCTAACAACATCAGCTTACTTGAGAGTTTTCTAAACATCAGCTGAGTCCAGGAGTTCACCTGGATCCATATACCCTTTTTCTGTCGTACTGGCTCCATATACCCTGAAAGTGTCAATGTTTTGTTGGTGGTGGACAAAAGGTGGAGAGGTGAGAAGAATGAGCTGGCATTACTCAATACACAGTACGCCAGTACTTTACTCAGTGCTTTCCGAGGCTGCTGCTTAGCACTCATGTTGTAGTACTATACAGGAGGGTTCTTTGGGTGAACAGTAACCAAGCAGCACTGGTCTGGAAAGCAGGAGATACCTCACTGCCTCTTGTATTTAGTTCTTGAAACAGAACCTGTTTCTTTGGCAACATTGTGAAAATGGACCCTCAAAGCATAAATAGCCATTCTTGGGTAAATTCAAGGCTAGCCATGCTTGGACCTAACCTTCATAAAAATGTATCCATGTTTGCAGAGGAGTATGAAGAGGAGAGTTTGCTAAGATAGAAAATGTATTTGATGTGCTAAAAGAGTGAAAAACCAAGTGTTGACATATCTTATCTCAGTTGTCAGAAGTGGCCTGTGAAACTCAGTGGATGAAACCCATGCTCTACATATGGACCATACGTGTATTTCTTGATCTTAGTTTGCCTTCATTGGTTAGACTTCATTCTCACAAAATGTGCTTGCGGGGACAAATATAAGTAGGCTGATCTTCTTTGCCTTTCAGCTCGTTTACTTTGTTACTTTTCTCTCAACCTCTGCATTCTCCTGTTCTGTTCTACTTTCTGACAGTCTGGTATTGCTGCCTTTCCATACCTTTAACAGTTATAAATTAACAGGGAATTGAACCAGTAACTTGTAACATCCACGTTCTGCTGTTGTTTCTCTCTTTTTCCTTTAGAGATCTAGGGAACTTCTGAAACATAATAGCCTAGTATCTGAGGATGGAAGAGCAGTCCAAAGGACAGTGAATCGAGGAAAAGTGACACAGAAACTAACAAACAAGCATTAGGTAGGCACGTAAGCGTAAAGCTGAAGTTAGACGAGCACCAGTTAATGAATTTCTAATAAGGTATGCAGATGGTATCCAGGAGGGCTATGCCTGTAGGGAGTGTAGGTCCTAAAATGCATCAGCAGCTTCGTGAAAGAAGATGCAGAAACATCAGTGTGACAAAGGGGTGGTTAAACCTGGTGTCACTGGTGGAGAAAGAGCTCCTTTGCTTCCATCATTTAATTTAATTAAATACACTCTACACTTGTAGTTTGTTGTACATAGTGAGTTTGTTCTACACAGGTAGTTTTTTGTTGTGAGCTTTAAGATATAAGATATTGGAATCACTGCATGTGATAACATTGCATCAACAATGAGCCTGTTCTCTAGTTTACCCAGGCAGATCTTTCATTCAGGACAAAGGAAGTGTGGTTTGTGTTAAAGATATAGCTCAACTTTCATAATAAAGCAAGTTGTGAATGATGAATGAAGGCACTTATTGAGCTGAAAGTACACATACCAGATTGAGCAATGTTGATCTTTGTGCAACAATCAGCTGAGTAAGAGAAAGCAGGGATTGAATTTTCAGCTGTCTCAGCCTGACCTTCATTTTGTACTTTTTTTTTAGCTGCAAATTAACATGTCCAATTATTTGGCAAATGACTACTGAAATTTTTTCCTTCTACTTATTTGATGGAGCAAAAAAGACACATGAATTATGAATTGCACTCACAAAAGGGAAGGCTGATTATCCAACAATATAAACTGTAAAATCCAGCTGTATAAATTGATATGCAATAAACATACAATTATTCAAATTGTTAATTTAGAAGGGAAGATTCCATATTCACTAAACTGACTGTGAGCAATGACTCTCCTCCTCCTCAACCCCCCTCCCCATTTTTTCTCTTACACAATCAAACAGTGTCTTTTTAGTAGATTATTTACCATGAAGAAATACCTTGATTGGAATTCAAGCTGAATCCAATTTTAATTTACAGGGAGTGTTTGAAACAGATTTTCAAATGGCATAGCAACACAAAGGTAATTCATGGAGGCGTGTGTTTAAAATAAGGGGCTAGTTTATAGGAAAATCCGGAATGTGGGCTGGAACATGTTCCAGAATTCCACCCTCTTGTCCTGGCTACACAAACAATGTGACCGAGGCCTGCCAACAGTTGTCATGTTTAAATAGAGAGAGAGAGAAGGAAAGTGGCAAGAATTCCCTCGGCACCATAATCCCTGCAGCCTTGCTACTTAGCACTTTTAAGAGAGGCGGATACAGGAAGCAAGAATAAGACATAGCACACTCCATCTCTTCTCTGCAATAAACACTGCTTAGAATTCCTTCTAAGCTGGTAGAATAAACATTTTCAAGACTTTTCTCTGAACATTTGATCTCAGTGACTACTACAGTTCATTTTTTTTTTTTTTTAATCCCGTTCAGCTTTTCCACACTGCAGTGTCAGCTTTGCACGTCTTACACTCTGAGACATAACATCAAGTCCAGGGCTCTTTACTTAGAGGAAATCCTATGGATTTTTACAAGATACCAGCTTTAATAAAACTGTTAGTCTCAGCATTGCATCTGCTGCTAAGTTGACAATTATGAAAAATGTTAAAGAATCTATCAGTATGGCAATGGCTGTTGCGTAAGGGGAACTTAACCTATGTTGAGCTGAATTCCTCACAAGGCAATTTGAATTGATGGGCCTTTATAACCACTCAGCCAGAAACAAATGCATAATGCACTGGCACAAAAAACGTCCATCCCATCTGCAGGCTGGCAGGTATCTTTTTTTATGAATTGTTTGCTGTATCTATAATTTATTTGAATGGAATAGTTTTCTGGTCCTCTTTAGAAGGTTTTGTAAATTAGCTTGGGACTGGGGATGCTGCAGATATTTTTTGTGTGTTGTGGTAGTGAATACCAGAGGGTTTAAAAGATCTGACACTTTTCTTTTAATGCTCTCCAAGTAGATATGTGGTGCGCAACAACTGCCCTTGTCTCCCCGCCTGTATTGTAAGTTTGTCACCCACCATCTCCTTCACAAAGTTTTCCTCAGCTTTTTTTTTTTTTTTCCAATTACAATACCTCTTCAGACAGTAACGTATGAAAAGGTCGGAATACTTACCTTGCTAGAAGTTCCTAATGCAAAATCTCTCTAGGAAATGAGCATGGGTCTTCAAATTTATACAGGGAAGGAAAAGCAGATCTTTCTTCCTCATTTTTACATATCTCTCAACTGTGTGCCTTCAGTCTTCCTTAGGGCACTGAAATGTTGCCATCTTCTAAACATTCACCTTTCTACTGTTAGCTTTTAAGAAAGCACAGGAGA
Organism: Lagopus leucura; assembly: GCF_019238085.1. Lineage (NCBI taxonomy): Eukaryota > Metazoa > Chordata > Aves > Galliformes > Phasianidae > Lagopus > Lagopus leucura. Next base: position 371,250 of record NW_024962250.1, read on the forward strand.
CTAGGGAAATCTGGGTCTGTGATGGCTTTTGCTCTAGACTTACTGTTAGAACAGGTACTTTTGTCTTTGTTTCTTCATCTGTAAAATGAAAAATCTAGTGGCCAGCTCTCCTTGAAAGCTATTGCTAGGCATAAGCAGCTAACGCTGTAAATGATATGAGACTTTGAGTAAAAGGAAATCAGTATGCTAAGTATCTCCAGGCCAGGTTTTTCAAAGAGCCGAGCAGTCAGCAGTTGTTGTCAACTTCCAATTCAGCTCCTAAAGGAAATGCCAAAATAATCAGAACTTCTGCTGGAGGCTCAGTGCTTCAGGAAATCGAGTCATCATAGTCAATGAAGCTTGTGGGCAATGAATTTTCTGAATATCTGGCCCCTAATGGCTGTGTTTGAGATTGGTGCATCCTTCTTACATGACCAACATATTAAATATTTTGAGAAACTCTTTCATTTTTCTCTTTTTTCTCAAAATTTAAAACACAAGCCTTGAACACATTTCCTTCTTATTTTGCTGTCTAAGAGACCAAAGTCTCTTATTTATGAACAGAACTGGCAATTATATCCTGCTGTTCCCCACCCTGTTCTATCAATATATCTGCATCCTGACCTGGGGTTACAAAGCAGTTGGCTCTTTATGTCCCATCAGTCCTTGGCTGTCAAGGTGTGATTTTTTTATTTTTTTTTTCTTTGTACAGTGTCATCAATTACTAACCAAATGGAAGCCATTAAATGACTTTGCGCTTGTATTGTAATTACCTTAGATTGTCTAGTGAAAGTCTCCAGAAATCAGTAACAACATTTTGAAGTAGTCAATAACCCTCAAAATAAGTTTTAAGACTTTTTTTGGTCAATTGATTGCATCAGAGTCTTTCCCTTTATAACCAGAACATAGAACAGTGTTGTACAGCAACTGCTCTAAGCATCTGAAAATCAGTTGCCATGCATAACATTCTCTATCTCTAGTCTATTTATAAACAGCTCCAAAGGGTTGGATTGTTTTTCTGCTTTACGGTTGTAAGTAGAGCAAGTCAGATGAATAAATACATTGGAACTGTAACCACCAGTAGATCCTTGCTTGTATTAGCTGTGAAATTGTTTGTGTTTATTGTGGAAAAGTGTACATTCCAAAAGATCAAACACTCAAATCTTTGTTAGGAAGAACTTTTGTTGTGCCTGTCCTCAGTTGAGAAAGCATGAAGTGCTTTACACACACACACACACACACACACACACACACACACACACACACTCTCCATAAGAATGAACTATGAAAGCTATGACTGCTGAAAAAGATGAGCAAGTTAAACTTGTTCTTAAGAACTTCCCAATTTTTCTGCAAACTTCAGACTATTTCATAGCATATAGTGTAACTATACTAGTACATATGCTCCAATATTACCTAGATAAAACAGAAGGAAAGGACTCCTGTCCCTTCTGATCCCCCTTGTATTTCCTGTATTCCAACACTTATTTTTTTTTTGTGATATTTATATGTATTAAACTTTGCCAACCCGTTGGCAGGGGTGTTGCTTCCTATATTTAATCTTCCTTAAGACCACTCAAATTGTTATATTAGGCATGCCTCTTGCGTTTGTTTTGAGTGCAGAGAGAAGGGCATCTGCTTTAACAGTTGTCTTTTCTGTTACAGTCTTATTGCATGAGCTATAAAAATCTGGATGTCTTTCTGTATGCATAATTTTATAATCATGAATAAGCCTTGTGCTGCACCGATTCCTGAGAAAATGGGAATTGCCACTGTGGGGCTCAGTGTTGTCAAAAGCACATGTGTACATGTGTGCACCTGGTAGTCTACAGTGGGTTGCTGTAAATGCATCTAAGTCTTCCTTCATACATAATATGTCCTTTAGGTGGTGCCATTGTGTTTTTTTGAGATAAGATTGCATGCTTGTGAACGTGTAGGACACAGTAACAAAAAGGATGCAGTGCACAATACATCCTTATACCCGAAATGACTCGGAAACATCTGAGTGTGCAGAGCCATCTCTACATACAGGATGTAATGTTGTTAGAGCAAATATAGAGCGGCTGATGTCAACAATGAGGAGAGCAAATGCTAAAAGAAGAATGGCAACTTGAAATAGCCAGGAATTTCTTTTTCAAGGCAGCTTTCTGAGACGCAGTTCAGCTTTTAAATGTTAATATTACTGAGGAAGGTTAAGTGAAAAAGCAGAGGAACAGATACGTAGCTCTGAGCAATGGGTGTGATCCACAGAGGCTGGCTCTGAACTGCCTGGCAAACCCAAACCTATCCAAAAAGCAATCTGTGGCCATGTCAGCTGGGTTCAGGTCACTCCTGCTTCATGATGAGTCATGAGGAATCTTAGAACTATGCAGTGAGAAATTTCTAGGGTGGGTCTCAAAGCAAAAGGGAAATGTATTTTGTCCACATTTGAGATAGTTTGTTGCTAAGTGGGCAGGCAGTGTTGCCTCATAGCAGGGGAAGCAGTAGGGAAAGTAGGAGACTGAATGCCTGGTTTTATATCTCCATCTGGCCACTGTGCTCTTTTAATATGTTTCCTAAACTGTGTTTTGGTTTGACATGGTGTTGTTTGTCTTAATGCAACTTAGTGTATTTTAGGTGATTTGAGAATGTTAGATTAATGAGATAACACACATACAAAATGTTTATTTATTGTTTAGATAGTGTTTTCTTAAAAAAAAAAAAAATCAAGGTGCCCTCTGTCCCATGTTTTCTCACTCCATACAGGTCAGAAAAGCACAAAAGTACTGTATGTCTGAAGCGTTTCCAGCGGCTTCCCTGGACCTACTTCCAAAGCTCATTGAAATCTTGTTAACAGAACACTCTACCTCCCTCTGATACCTCACACTGCAAAACAGCTTTGAAGGCCTAGGCTGAATAATGAAGGAAACAAGGGCATCTGGGGTCCATTATTTACCCCATTTCATAAGGCGCTTCTACAAAGTCTGCTGCCTGCCTTTTCAGATCCATGACAGAAATAAATACAAAGCCTGGAAAGAGCAAGCAAGTCAGAGTTGTCTGCTGCCCTCTCCGTTGCCCCCCTCCACTTTTCTTCCTCTTTCACAGGACACATTTGTTTTGTCTCAGCTAAATGTAGTTCTCTTTCTGCCCAATGCACTTGTTTGCCGCAGACTGTTTATTGCAAGGAACTCCTTTTTGCTTGGGAAGGTATCTCAACATCTTTGGATGTTTCTGAAGGAGACCAGTGTGAAACTCGCAGATATTTTTCAGGTTTGTTTCTTGCCAAGCTCTGAAGGACTGGAAGACTTGAGTTGTGATCATGGTGGTATTATGAAAACATAAGTGAATTGTTAGTGAAGTGATTCCCATCTCAGTGTGCTAATTCACAGGAGGGTATTTTAAAGTAATGGGAGTAATCTGAAATGTTAATGCATTCAAAAGGCTGGAGCGGTTGTGGAGGCAACAGGGTGTTGAAGTTTCTTGTAAATTCTCTAGAATTTTAAAGAAGGTTGGCCCAAAGCACCTCTATATTTCTTGTGGAAAATAAACCCCTTCCAAATCTGACTTTCAAGTGAAAACCTTCCAGAATGCTTGGTCGACATTAGAGCACTTTTTGTCTTGGTGCTTAACATGGCTTATGCAGGTGAAGTGTTTGAGGGACCAAGCAGTTACACTAGGAATGTAATTGTAAATGATTGATTTAGCATTTTTTTCTTTTAACTATATGATAACTAGTTACTTGCCACTGTTTGATGTAGTTCTCTATGTAAGTATTGGCACCTGAGGCTTCTATCCACAAACTGTGAGGGGTTATGCAGGGAGAGACAATTATTTGCGAGTTAAATCCTGCCCTTATTAAAGTCCTTTGTGAGAATCATCGCAGAATTTCCATTATTATTATTTTCTTCTTTACCCAGGTAGGACATCTCCTTTATATGCTGCTTCCACTTGGAATTAGCTGAATTAACAGTTCCAAGTTAAGTCAGTTTCTTGATTAAAAGCATGTCTGTGATCTATCTGAAATTTACTTTCCTTTTTTTGTTTTTCGCGATTCAGAAATTGCAATGCGTCCAAAGTGGGCTGGATGAAAAAAAGTAGGAAAGCTTTTAAATACTTATTAGTGAAGCTCCTAAAACTAGCTCTAATAAAAATTTATTTGTCCTACATGAGAGTTTAGGTCTAATAAGGAAGCTTAGATATTGCACATTCAGAGTTTTAGAGCTGCTACAGCCTTCACCATTCAGCTGTTCTAGCCATTTTCAGGAAAAAGATAAAGTTTGTGTTTCAGTCCCCCTGCCTATTGTTCAAGGAGTAAATGATCTTGTGTTCTTTAGTTTGGGATCAACGTTACTAGATTTTAGGTGCCTGAAACACCGTCCAGAATTAATCTGCAAGGTGCAGAGGCTGCTCCTGATTTTCTTTGAAGCGCACAGAGCTGCTTCCTGGTCGTATTTATAAAACTAATGAGTTACAACATCTTCCTCTCAGAGAAAGTAATAAGTCTCTGAGTTCACCAGCATGTGTTTCGTGGGCAACTACCACTCCATGATATGTGCATATCATCTAAATAAGAGACACAAAAATCTCAAAACAGGTTGAGTAGTGTTGATCTTCCTACCATAATACTTTGTTGGCTAAGACTAAAATTGACTCATAGGATATTTAGCTGAGAGCCCACACCACCGGCCTCTGCTGAATTATTGTCATACTCCATGTGCTGTTCCAATCTCTTCCGGTTTTACAGAGTACATTGCTTTGCTACAAACGTAACTGTCAGGCAAAGCAATGAGTCCTTCCTTGTAAAAAGCAAATTGAATGTTTGTTTAATTCAAGAATGACATCTCTTAGTTTGTTCTCAAGCCTCTGAGGTGCTACATAAAGATTTACCTGTCTTCAGCAACATGCTATCCCACCAATCAGTTTCTTCATTAAAAACAAGCCCCAAAGGAATCTCCAAAAGTATAACGCTTCCTGCCAAGTAGTATTCATGTTCTGCTGCCTAGATTTCTTGCTCAGACAAGAGAGGAATTGAAGAATTGCCGCTTCTTAATCAAAGTCTTTTTTGTCATATTCTAACTGCCATTTTGGAGGTACGTGTAAAGGTTATTTGTGCAAGCCATGTGAGGTGGATTTAAGACATTTATTCCATTTCTTGTCACTGAAGTTAGAAAAATGTCATAAACTGCACAATCAAAAGCCAGACACGAACAGTTTAGTAAGGTTGCCTTGGTCACAGTGCAGGGAACTGTAATAATCCGTGTTTGATTGCAGCCACCATTCTTATTTGTCTTGTTTCACCATACTTTGGAGTAAAAAAGGTATATGGAAGCACATTAGCAACTGTGTGAAAAGCACTGTAGAAATGCCAGGCGTTGCTCCTTTGTTCAAAACCTCATGGGTATCACAGACAGTTAAACCAAGAAAGTAACAGCAGTCTATCTGTAATTATCTAGTCCTTGATGGTCTGACTATTCTATGTACCTTTCTGAGTACAAAATGTTTGTTAGGGTAAAGCTAACATGGCAGTGAGTGCTACATACTACTAAATGCTTTGCAGATATGGTTACTGTTTTATTGCTTTGTGATGGCAACCGCTAGATGTTGGAACCTCATCAGCAGGTTAACTACCTCTTGAAGGAGCAACGTGGCATCCTACTGTCCCCTGATCTTAGAACAATTGAGCATGCGTGCTATGTTCCATATTAGCTTGGCTTTTTCTGCAGCTCACAGCCTTATTTTGCTCTTCGTTATATCAGTACTCTACGTTTTTTGTCCTTTTAACTTCAGGATTTGACGTAACTTCATTTTTTTTTTCTGTTTCAGTGTGATCTTTGCTGGTTTCCTCACACCTGCTATTGCCCTTCTCTCCTGTTGGCTTTTTGGTTATTTCTTTCTGTCATGTTTATTTAAAGTAAACTTTCTAGTTTTTTGAAATTTTAGCCCACTTTTCAGAAGTGTGTCGTGGGCTATTGAATAAGGTCTCAAGAGCTGTACGGTTTTCAGTTGCCAATAATTTGTTCCAATTAACCATAAGATGTAAGAGGAATGAAAAATGGGTACATATCTAAAATGTTATGACTGTTGTCTACAGTTCTCTCTCTTACTCTGAGGTAGTCTAGTAGGAACAGAAATATTATTGATTACTATGGTCAAAGGACATTGGTAAGAGCTCATCTTGTCCATATTACTCCTTCGGTAATTGACAGTCCCCACAGTGTACTTGAGTTATTTAATCTATTGGTCTCAGTTTTCTTCCATGTTAAATTGAGATAATATCAATTAGTTATCTTTTGGAATGTTGCGGGTGTTAATTAGTGCTTGGAATTGAAAAGATGCTTTTGAAACAGTGGACAAAAGAGGAAATAGTGAAATTTGCTGCAGTCATCTCAAACGTGATGACTCCATCATATTTACTTACGTGTTTTTATGCTTCTTTTCATCTTGGCAGACACTTGACTTGTCAGTTTGCTTACCAACCTCAAAGTACACTAATATAAGTGAAAGGGTTGCAGGGAGATGGGGGTAGATCTAGGAGAGAATTTAGTGAAGGGGACGCAAAAAAGGAAGAGTTTAGTCGCCTGGCAAATCAGGAATACCCGGGATGCTCTGAACTTTCGCAGACATTAGATCATTAGCAGCAGCTTAACTAACTCTTAAGGGAGCTGTGTGGCATCCCAATGTCTCCTGGCCTTAGAGCTGTTGAGTGTATATGTGCTTTGTTCCATATTAGCTTGGCTTTTCCTGCAGCTTACAGACTTGCTTTGTTCTTTGTTATCTTAGTGTCCTATGGTTTTTGTACTCTTAACCTCAGTTTTTGAAATAACTTTCCTTATTAATAACATCCTCCTTTCATAGCACACCTGATTTGGCCAAAACACACGTATTTGTTAAAAACAACAAATAACAAACCAGAAGCTGTGACAGTGATGCAAGCTTTTACTGGAGCTATTTTTAAACTTGCCTTTCTCCTCTTTCATGACCTACCTGTCCCTTTTCTTTTATCTCAGTCTTCTACATCTTTCCTAACCATACTTAAATCATCTTGTCCTTACAGTTCCTCTTCCATTTTGTCTACATCCTTGTTATTCATTCTCCTTTCCAATTCCAGACAACAGGTTAATCTTGTGACTGCAATCTTCCTACCTGTCCTTATGCCTCTATCTCCTGTTTTCCTTGCAGAGTTATATGGCATGATACCATCCATCATGCATTACACACACCCCTAATGTGCTGTTTGCCTAGCAATTCAGACCTGCCAAGATACTGAATGAACCAGGCTCACAAGCCCGTCTCATTAAGACTGAGTTTATCAAATTCATAAGGAGATTGCTCAAATTCTCTGTTGTCTATCTTTTACAGGCTGTACAGATTCTTGATAAAATATTAACTTGTATCTTACCTGGTTTTCTGCATCTTCTTTTTCTGCTTTAACGACCAATTTCATCATCATGGCCACATGTCCCTCTTGAATAACCATGTTTTTTCCATCTTTACTGCAGGAAACCCTGCAATATCTTGGTCTTTTCTCTCCGCTCTCTCTGTGCCTTTCATGGCTTGCAGCTGCCTTCCCTCCCTGCAAAATATCTCTCTTTGTTCTGCCTTACAACCAATACCTTCTTCAAATTTTGTCCACTATTTCATAACTCTCCAGTATTTTCCACAGGCTTCTTTCTTCAAATTCCTATGGTGTGATCTGTCTTTTGTTCTGCAATAAACTCTTGCTCATGTAAGTAGCTATAGTAAATGTTGTCTTCAGTCTGTGAAGTCCTTGATGAAAATAATTGATTTTGCAACATGTATACATGTTGAGAGTAGCTATGTACATCATTTGCAGGTCCTGGCCTGCATAATGTTGCTAAATGCACAGGTCCGAGCATTGCCTTATACTTGCCCACCAACTGTGCTTCCTATGAGCAATTAGTAATGCTTAGAATTCATCACATGAGGAAGTGCTCTTTAGTTCTATGGTTGTCTGTGATTAAGGTAACATACATTACCTATGTGAAAGGACCCATAAACTTGACTGCGTTGTCATCATAAACCTTTATTTTTTTTTTAATCTTATTTTTATATGTAAAGATGATGTGCGCAATTAAAAAGAGGCTCTATGTTTATTAAGTACCAGAAATAATGAGAGCACCAACTCTTGTAGAGAAGAATCCCTGTAAATGGATAAAAGTGATCGTGAAGATGTTCAGCAGAATGAGTAACGTCATGCAAAGCAGCTGAATCTCCTACTGTGAATGAATACATGTATGTGCAAGCTGTAAAGTGTCACAAATAATTGTATCATAGTTAACAGCAGTTACCTGTAGAGTAGGAATCTTGTGTCTGTAGTGAGCTTAAGCAGGTATGCGTAGAAAGCAGGTGTTTTCCTACAGGCACATCTCACATGCAAGCATGTGTTACTGGATGTACCACAGATCTGACATTCTTCTTAGTGAACTTGGGAGAAGAATGAGGTGGAAAAGGGAGGGGGAGCAGAAACCAATCGAAGAAAGCAATACTTCTTATCAATCATATTTGATGCTATTCTTTCTCTCTCTTTCATCACTTTGATCTCTCAAATAAAACTGATACTTTGGATGCTTTCCAAACTCTTAGCTTTGCAGTCTGAGAAGGCTCTGGGTTAGCTGCTGAGGGTATGTGTTTGCAATTATGCATTTGAAAGTATTTTCCCCTCCGCTGAGATAACATTCTTTTTGTGTTACCACACACTTCTGCTGTCTCGTTTTTCTTCTCCCATGGCACTGTAGGCTGAAAGGCCTCACTGCATTCCCCTTCCTCCCCCAATCTTTGCAACTGATATCTGAATAAAATACTTTACTGTGCTGGTATTTAACCTGCTGAGCCTTTCACTTTCTAGCTGTGAAACAGACACAAAGGGTATCATGCAGAAACATCCTGTCAGTTTCATTTTGTAATATGCTTCCGAGGTAAGGCGAGATTTAACAGGAGTGGGAAAATTTGTGCCAGTGGTAAAGCTCTTCAGCATTTTATTTATAGATTGATATTCATTGAGAAGAGCTTTATGGTTAATTTTCTAAAAGCTAATTTTCCATCGAAGAGAATGAATTTGGAAGCTCTTCTATATTGTGCATCTGATTGCAAATACAATAAAGTTTTTTAGAAATTATCGGTCTTTTATAGGACAGTTTTTTTTTAATTAGTTGATATATTTTTATTTCACAGTAATAAATATATGGATTATGTCAATTACTAGCATAAGCTGATAGATTCTTTTTCATTCCCTGACAAACATTTATTGAGTTGAAAAGCCAAATAATTGTGACCCTGTGAGACCTTTACACAACCACCTGTTCTATCAGTTCTCCTCTTCTCCACACTGAACAGGCCCAGGTTCCACAGCTTTTCCTCACAAGAGAGATCCTCCAAGTCTGTAATGATCCCTGTTGTTCTTCTCTGGACTGAGAAGCCCGGTTATTTCCTGACCGGACTAAAGCTGAAGACTTTTGAAAGTCTTTCTAATTTTAAACAGGAAGCGAGGAAGTATTCTGTAGGGCTGAATGTTCTGAAAATGGAATGTAGACTGCTCTATTCATTGGTCTGATGAAGAACTGAGGGGTATTGGGGCTTTAAGTACTGGGAGGAATAAAACTATTAGTTCTAATGAGGTTTCCAACTAAATATCTATGATGTTAATAGCAATGTGTATTTAAAGCAAGGGCAGGATTCTATAAAACTAAGACCTGATATCAAAGCGTTTCCAAGTTTGTTTCTTAATTGCAATAAATTGTAATGTTTTTCAGAAGTCCTTTTCAGAAACTTTACATTGAAATTCACTCAAGGAAACATATCTTCTTGGCTTATTACAGTTTTGCAGGCTAATTTGGCTTAAGGATCACTCATGTAGTAGCCTACATGGCTTGGGCATAAACTCAGTACTTCAGGTTGGAAAAACCCCAAAATAATATTCTAAATAATTGGCAAAGTTAACAGTGAAATATTTTAAGACAACAATTAAAAAGCATAAACTTTTTTTTGATCATCAGTCTTCTACTGTTTTCACTGTTATGAAATGGGTGAAGTAGAAAATTCATTTCTAACAAAGTCTTACAGTTGTCTCCTTGCGTAACGTTAAGCTCTCTAAAGGCGAAAAGTCTATTCAGGGAACTATGGATGGGCTGAGAGGGGTCTCAGTGCTCAGTCTTTCTGAGGTGTTGAATGTGTTCAGCAACCACTGATGTTCACAGGAATGTATCCTGTTTTATTGAAGTTCAGAGCCAGTCCTATTTGCCTTAAGTAAAGCACAGCAGGCTAGAATGGGACAGACAGGGCCGAGTCCTCAGTAGCATCTAATCTTAAAAGGCAAGCTCTTTGTGGATGAGCGTTTCTTCTTTTCCATGTCACTTAGTCTTGGGTGAAAAGGCACTGCTATGTATTAAAGCAAATAGCTCTACAAGTAATAGCCATTTTGAATTCATTTTTCACTGGCTTACATCAACAAACGATCTGTCCTTGTGCGCAAACCTGCAGACTATTTAATTTGATGTCAGCATTGCTGCAGTCACATTTATGGTATGCCATGTGATGAAGGACATGATGCTGAGCATCACTGAACCTCCCCTCCCCCTGTTTCTGAGTAATGTCTTTTCAGTGTGGGAGCTGAATCCTGATACGCGTGACACAAGCAGAGTACGTGGGAATTAGTTCCATTAAAGCCATGCCATATGGCTCGCAGGGTGCTCTGTGATACCACTGTGCTGCTTGACAGTCCTTCCTTATGGATGGGATCAGCACATATTCCCTGATTTGCACTCTTTTTTAGCGTATCAAACAGGGACAGACTTTTAATTAAAAATGACATCATCACGCTGCTGCTAGCTAGTTGCAGGCAGTCCACATATTAACGCTGGTTGTTTCAGTTTTCAACGATCCTATTATGAATTGTAACCTCATTACACAAACCTTGCTGTACAGTGGAATTTCAAATGGGGTTTTGTGGTTTTTAGAACTTAAACAGCTAGAATAAGCACAAAGGCAGTTGCGGTCAGGCAGCTTCCTCTCTTACCGCAGCAGTTGTGGAGATGCCATTCCAGTGACCACTGTTTCTACAATGAGTCAGTTTCATTTTTAACAATCTGACTCAGTTCTCTTCAAAGGGGGCAGCATGTTATTTCTGCATGATTTTTGTGTGCATGACTCTGTACAAAGGGGTCAGTGCCAACTTAACCCTTTGAGATGCAGCCTGCAGCAGCCTGGCTGCTGCTGGTTGTGGGGAGATGCAGCCCATGCGCACTACACTGCTCTGTTTGCAGCTGTTTTACCAAACATGCCTCGTGTTTCCTGCCATCAGAAATGCTGGTCTTCAGCGCAGTTGCTTCCAACAGCAAGCCAGTGCTCTCAGGTGAGCTTGGTGCAGCCATTGCCAAAAGCTCTTGTAAGAAGACAGGGGTTAAACTGGTGCCTTTTGTAAAAGCAGACATTAAATAAATGTGCATAGATCCTCAAAAAAAAAAAAAAAAAGTTAAAAACAAAACAAAAAAATTCCTCCAAAGGCTTCAAATGGGGTAAGTAGTGACAAGAAGTAGTCGAGTTGTCTCTGCTCATGGTGCATTATGAATCTGTAAGCCTCCACAAGTAGCTGTCAGTCACCTTTTAGAATCAGTGATTAAGTAAACAGGAGTTTATGGAAGTTCAATCTTTACCCAGCGTTCAGCTGCAAGCTCTTAAAGCTCATTCATGTAAATTTCACAAACAAGGAATGCAGCAGTTTTTAACCTTAATGAAATATAAGAATGTCTTTTTCATTCCATATGACTCACAGTTTCGTTTTGAAGTTTCTGAGCTTCTCTTAAGGTTATGGAGTGGTCAAGCGAAGCGGAACAGGGTTTTTGAAATCAGGAAGCCTGGCCGATGTTTCATTCAGAAAAAAAAGGAGAGCGAGAGAGGGAGGGAGGGGAAAAAGCCCTATTCCTGTGTTTGATTGAAAAATAAAACTGCTGCTCTCAGTGAACCTTTGAAGTCCCCCAGCCCAGTAATTGTTTCACGACATTTGCAGCTTGAGGCAGCAAGAATGTTTGTGGTTGTTTTAAAGGCATCTCAGTGTGGATTCCATATGGTTTATTTTTATTTTTATTTTGGTTTTTTTTTTTTCCTAATTTTTTTTTCTTCCCCATTTGGAGCCTCAAGTTCTTGTTCATTGCGCGATCCTCAGACACAGCCTACTCTGCTCCTGCACGGGCTGTGAAAGAACTGAGTGCATGTATTGTAGCCCAGAGATTCAAGCGTGCTTAATTCAGACAAAATCTGTGAATGCTTGTTTAGGCAATAGTTGATTTTATCCATGCTTTATCGATACTATATTTGGAGTGTGTCTTACTAAACAGTGTACAGTTTGCTTTCCTGAACAAAAGACCTCTTCATATGGTCTATACTTAGAGCATGATACTCCAAATGCTTACTATAGAGCATAGTGCTTGCTGTCATGCTTTCAATAGGTAGTTTGCAGTAGGCTTGATAGTAAGCCATTGGAGTCAAATAAAGGGCCTGATTCACCACTGTATTCACCCCGGTCTTAAAGCAGTGAAACTGTTTTGTTCAGTGGAACAAGCTGATTCAGATCCAAAAATTGTGAAAGTATGTACTATAGAAGCAGAAGAAATCTAAAGTGAATTTGAGACGCATAAACTTGGAAGTATCAAGTACACTTGCGACTCCTCCCTGCCCCCTCCCAGAAAAAGGCTGGCCATTATATATGATATAATAGGTAACACTATATGCATTGATTATGTGTACTGATGGGGTCCAGTCCTGAGCTTATTTATAAATTACTGTTTGCAAGCCTTCCTTTGTACTTTGCAAGACAAAATGCAGGAGTGAGTTTATAATCAGCTACATGTGGAGTTTGTAGTTTGGATGGCAGTTGTCTCTGATAACAGTGGAACTCATTCATTTATAATCAGGAGCAGTTCTACTGAAGACCAATATTAACTGTTTAGACCTGTATGGAACCAGTTATAATGTCGGGAATTGAAACTAGTCTGTTCTGGGGAGGGAATCAAATCAGAGGGTGCTGCAGACATGGTCCAATGTGGTCTTTCATTTCTGTTGGGTTGCTGAAAGATTTCTAGCACCTGTATCCTGACCAGCCAATCTGCACAGTAAGTTTCGCATCAGAGTGACACCAGTTGGTGAACAGCATTAATGCCAAAGACCTGCTAGTGAAAGACTGTGTTCCTGTTAGCATACCATGCAACAGATCTCCAGAGCAGCACAGCTGGTGCTGAGGACCATGCTGTTTGCACTGCATGACTTTGGATGGGAGTAGGTCTTTAAGGTCATTTGGTTTTGGATCCTTTATTCGTGGCTGTTTGTTAGAGGGTATTCTGCTGTTGTTTTATACTTTCACAATACATATACTGTGTATTACCTTCATTCCAGTCATGTTGTCCTATTTAGTGAAAAATTTAATTACAAAATAGTGGAGTAGTCTCGTAGAAGGAATCAGATGATGGTCAGAATCAACAGGGTCTCAAGTAGCCTCAAACCAGTCTCAAGCAATAAACCTTCACTGAAGTTAATGATGCTTGGATGTCTTTGACCAATGAGTTGATTCCCAAGTGCTGAAAAGAAAGGGAACTTTGAAGAAACAGCTTCCCCCAGTCACTACTGCTTTAGGTCTGTGTTTGCCAGAATTAGGACTCTACTACAGTTAATATATAATAATATTTCTGGTACCAAACACGATTCTCTCCACTTCAGACAGAATAGTTGATAGGTGCTTATTAATTCAGCTTCAACTCCTGAGTGGACAGGTTAGATACTGAGCGTAAACTTGTTCTGACTAGACAGGGAAAACATCAAGAGGCTTACCCAATATTGCAAAGGAGATCTATCAGGATCCAGAAATACTGCTAGGTGGAAAAACATTCACTGGAACTCATAAAACTGAATCCAAGCAGTTTGGTTACACAACTCACCACAAGTGTGATCCTGGAACCATTGCCTATTTTGTAATTGTATCTCATTGGGAAGAACTTGCTATGTTGATGCTAACAGCTCCTCCTTTGTATGCCATTTGAGCAGGGGATGTTTTAATCTAACATCCTAAACAAATGAAGCACTTTGCGCAAGAACCAAACGTTTGATCAGCTAATTATAGAGTTACCGATAGAACATGAAACTTAAAATCCATTGCCAGGTGGACTGGAGGTGCCGTGAGTTGAATATCCATAATCTAGGAGTACTTAACAAGCATGAGGACAGCTGTGCATTTCCACTGAGTACAGGAGCTGAGGATGTAATGCCAGAATGTGCTATGGATAAAGATAGAGCTAGACAGACACAACTTTTCTATAATGTATGCATGGTCTATGCACAACTGCATTCACACTGATGGAGCCCTAGTACCTCTTGTAACTACAGACTGCACTCTGAAGCCCAGTGATACTTCCTTAATTTACATACCTGATTTACTCAGATACTCAATTTTTAAGATAGAAGGCCTTCTGAAGCAGATGCGAACACATACTTGACAAAAAATGAATGGTTACAGATACTGATCGTAATCTAACTTATATCTTTGTTACTCTTGACTCACAAAATTAGAAGGTGACAAGTTTCTGTAGCCCCAGAACTGAATCTATAGCTCTGAGGTGTTTTTAAAAGTATGCGGTAGAGTGAAATGACACTCCAAATGGCAGTTTAGCAAAAATCATTAACACGAAAGTTCTGGGCTTTTTTTTTTTTTTTTTTTTTCCTTTTTCTGTTGTAAATTATGACATTATGTATTTTTGGAATGTTGGAGAAATATTATGAATGTCAGCTCAGTATGCTATTTGCTAAAAAACTTCCTAGGGAGCGACAATTACGTAAGCACTCTTAAAATACTAATAGCATTAAAATTCCAGCTCAGTACAGGATTTGGGAGGTATAAGTACAGAGATTACAACTACAGTTTTGAAAACAACAAACAACATTTTGTTAAGATTTAAGAAACTTAAGTTCATTTAACAAAAAAACTGAAAAATAAAGATGATAAGAGAAAAGGAATAAAACATCTATCTTATACATAACATTAAAAAGTGCCCACAGATATTATCAACATCACAGAAGAACTTGGTCTTTGAGTAGTGGGAGTCAAAAGTACTTGCCTGATAGTTTTTGTATGCCAAGCCTGCAATCAGTTGAAGCTGTTCAACAGTGCCCTGGGGGACTAAGACCAAATCTAGGCTAAATAGTGACATTTCTGTGAGCTCCAGGCAAATGGCATGCTACTGAGGGCTGCACGAAGAGACAAAGAAGGCAAGCCCAAGCTGCAATCACTGGGGCACATGTAACACAACAGCAGCTGAAAACTCTTCCTGTGAAGTAGTAATATAAGGAGGGGTTACCCAGAGTTAATCTGTGTGCCACACTGCTAAAACAGTGATTGAGCAAGCTAATTCAGACCTTGTCCTTTCCAAAGCTGTCTTTACAAGACTGCAGTTGTGTACCGATGCACTGGGTAAAACAATTACCATAGCAGCACATTAGGATGCACGGCACAACGAATGGATCTGAACCATCATCAGAAGATAAGCACTGGAGTTGCTATGCAAACTGCAAACATTAGACTCAAGGGGAAGAGAATGTTTGTAATATTATGGTATGCTGAATGAAAGCATGGGTCCAGTTGTAAAGATTTTTCTTCTTCTAATGTCACTCATGCCATTTTTAATGTTATAAATAACACTAACATTTGGTAGATGGGTAGCCGTGTGGGCCAAAGGGAAAACTTTGGTGCAGACACTGAGCTGTAAATGGCCAATATCAACCTGTTGTGGCAAGGAAGAGGAGGCACCAATTCAGGAAGCTGATGTAGTCTTAAAGACTAGGTTAGTTTTCTGGAGACTTCTGGCAATTGTAGGACAGTCTCATAACCACATCTCTGACTCTGTGTCCAAAGACAAAACACACATATGTCCTAGTCAGGAGAGTGTTGATTGTGGAACAATATTTTAACATGCAATCTAATCCTGAAGTCCTCTCCTTTTCCCCCCTTTTTTTGAGGTGCAGTGTTACTTTTATGGTCTTCATGGCTCAGAGTGAGACTACTGAAAGAAAGTAGTGCTTTAGAAGAGAGGCCTTCAAATCGCATCCATCTTAATTGGTGTAGTTTGCCATACTCTAAGGTGACCTAACTACCCTGGAGAGTAGATCTGAAAAAGCTGTGGGGACTCCATCGTGTATGAGCAAGCTTGGAAATGTCTTACAAAAGACACAATGTATCTGAAAAGATTAGACTATGTTTGTTTGGTATTTTAAATTTCATTAAGTTTTGTATGTCTTTGAATTAATTATTCTTTCAACATCAAAGAGAAACAGAAGACGTTTTTACTTTGAATGGTTTTGTGTTATAATATTCTGTTGCTCCAATGGTAGCTCATGCTTATGATTTTTAGCTTACAAAAGGAAATTCAGCTAAATACAGTTTGAAGCTAATTACTGTTTTGATTCTTTTTTTTTTCTCAGCAATGTATCCTCAAGGTGGGTTAAATCCTTCAAGGTGCAAGTTTCTAATATCCATTTGCTGCACCTGAAATTGTGGGAGTTGAAGACATCTTGCAAATCTGTCTTTGGTGTTGCATGCTCACTGATGATTTGCTATATAAGTGTATGTCTATGGAAATGGTTTCAGTTAAGACCTTGGATTGCAGAATTCCTGACCCTGACAAAGTTGGGCTCTAGATCTAAACATTGTAGCTGACTTCTTTCTCTAAAATTGTCCAGTAGAAGCCTCAGGATGTGAATGTTGTCTTAAGTGTGGGAAAGGTCATTTCAGTTCCAGTTACACCTTTTCATAGTCCAAAGCTTGTTTTACTGAACAGCAGTTTTTTACCCTTCAGAAGCTGTAATGATTTATTTCTCAAAAGCATTCTGATGAGCACTTAGATCTAAGATGATCCCTTTGGATTTCATGCAGCTCTCCATGCCTTGCCGCTCTGCAGTCTGCACAGTTACCTTATCTTTTTTTCTCCAAATCTATTTGTAAGAATTCTGTCTTTCTGTTAAAATTTCATCAGCAGTTTCTGCCATTCATGCCATATGAGGCTCCAAAATGGAACCCTTTGAAACTTGGAGAAAATCGCCAACAACCGTGACATTATTTTTTTCCTGTTCATGATATGTTGACAGAATGAGTGAGAAGAACTCATGTAATTGCACCTTCCTTAAGTTTTTTTTTTTTATGGCATTTCTTATATTAATTGTCTAGTATTCTATTGCAAGTTAAAAGTAAAATTGAATAAGGAAAAAAATCCAGTTTCTAATCTAAGTATGCACTGCAAACCTTAGGGAATTAGGAATGTATAACATGTTGTATATGCAACATAGATAAATTTCTTCTTATCTAATCTGATTTTTAATTCATTATTTGAAATAACTTAGCAGCTGCAGCATTCAGGCTTATCCATTTTATCTCTTGAAGACTTGTTATGTAAGAAGCCTCAACACTGTGATTTCCTACTGCAGATTTTGTGTGCTATAGATGATCACCTGAGTTTCTTCTGCTCCTCACTCAGCCTTCTGCTGTATCCTGGAGGGCCATAACCTGACATCCTTAACAGAGGCATGGGCTGTACTTTACCACACCAGCTGTTGCATTGGTTTCCGCACTTGAAAGCTCATCAGGCTATTTGGGAACTTGTTTATGCTGATGTGAAAGGTTTGAGTGACCGGGAGGCAGAGTAGAAGGCAGCAGATATCGGCTACCCTTTTCTTGACCTTGATCAATCTGTGTGTGAGCAGTAGGGTCTGGGGCTTCCTGCCCCTGACAGCTGCACCCCAGGCAGTAGCAAAAAGAATGATGGAGCTAGAAGAGGTCCAGGGAAGGAAGTTTATGCGGTATGGAAGAGTCATATCCTGAGGAAATTGAATGGAGTATGTGTGCATAACTATATAGATAAATATAAACTTTTATTTTTAAGGTATTAAGAACATTAAGTGGAAACAAGAATAGGTCTGAAGAGAGTAAAGATGGAAGCAACAATGGCAGTTAGCCCAGGGTCTCTTTCACTGAAGATCATGAGATTATTGTTAAAGGAATAGGGAGGATTGCGACTAAACGTGGTTTCTGAGTGTGTGTTGCTTTTTTTTTTTTGGGGGGGGGGGGGGGGGTGGGTTTTTTTT
>NW_024962250.1:389439-616466 GCF_019238085.1 Lagopus leucura
CCTTTTTTTTTTTTTTTTTTTTTTCAATATTAAACTATTTTGTAGCCATGAAGTTCAATCTGGTGCTAGTCTGTGACAATGTCAGTTTCATCAGTTGTCCTTTTATTCCATGCCTTCCTCTTGTTGTAATCTGTACATTTTCTGTAATTTCTAATTTGCTCCTGACCCTGTAGGTCAGCTCTCTGTAAAGCACTCTGGACTTCAGGTGGTGCTGAGGTGCCTTCATACGGAAACACGGTGAAAAAAGGCAGCCGGATTTCTTGTTGTACAGGTCATGATGCCCCGTGTCTCATGTTGGCATGTGAGCACTGAGGCTCTGAGTGGCACGTTTGGGCACTATGTCTTAATAACAATAGTAAGGATAAACGAGGGCATGCCATATACTGATTATAAAAGAAAGATTTTTGCTGTGGGAAAGCTGACAGGCGTGTGACCGAGGGCCAAACCATAGCTCTTTACAGAAGCAGTGAGGGAGAGCTGTTGCTGGAGTGCTTGCTGGCTGAGAGCTCTCTCCCATACATTTTTGTGTGCACTAACTGCTGTTAGAGGAATGCGGCTGATGCAGCTTTATCAAATAGGTCATGTGAATTTCAGCAGCAACATATGATCTTCCTTCCGTTCATGGAGTGTAGCTTGTCCTTCACTCTGCCAGCATTAGCTGCCTGAACTCTTTCACATGATCCTTCCGAACCATGGCATGAAGTCATCTTTTGTGTGTCTTCCTAAACACACACCACACACCTGCAGTCTTGTGTACTCTAGCTGAGAAACACAGTTAATGGGAGAAACATTTGCTGATGCTGTGTACTGTCCAGTGTGCACTGAGTTAGTGCAGGAAGTCAATAGGACAGATGTGGATCTAGGAAAATCACAAGAGACGTCAGACAGAAAATCTCTACGGGTTTTGTGGCATATAAAATTGCCATATGAATATATTCAAAAGACTAGATTGGAGACTGTCAATGGAAAGTGAAATGAAGGAAGCCATTACCAGAAGGTCTATTTCTGGCCATAATTACTACTTAATTAATAACTTGCTATTTCTTCTGATTGCCTGAGGATCTTTGAGTGACTTGCTTAGCTCTTGAAGTCTACTCATGAAGCATCACAAGAAACTCATGTTTTTGTTAAGGGTGAGCATAGGCAATTCTGTACATTTTACAGAATGTAAATGGAAAAAGCCAATTACTGGCTCTTACCAGTTCTGATGTATGAAGAACAAAGCTAAAATCATCATGATCTGGAGTCCTATCATGCTAGCAGTAGAAGTTTCTGCCCTTGTTTGAAGGAAACTTCGTACTGATACTCTAAGCAGTTTAGAGAGTTTTTTCCTAGTGTTTGACCTGTGGTGGGATGCATGTTGTTGTTTCCAAATTGTATCACCATCACTGATTAGATTGAGGTTTCATTTTGAAAAACTGAATAGCAGGTTGTTTTCAGGATTTTGTTGTCGTGAAACCAAAGAAAATTCCCCAGTGAAAACAGAGAGGGATAATCTTTTGATGATAAGTTTAATCCTCATCTAGGCTGAACTGATGGAAACCATAAAGTAAATGTACCAAAGCCATTGCAATTTATTCAGTGTAAAGCCATAAGGTAGGGTCATCGTCTCTGAGCAGCTGTGTACGTGCCAAAAGACAATATGATACAAGTGCCTCTTACATTTAAAAAAAAAAAAAAAAAATTGAAACTGTAAAAGTTCTCAGAGAAAAGTGCTGAATGAAAATAATTTGAGGAAGGAAATCTGCTGTTATAAATTACAGACCAATTTTGTCCTCATGGTTCCTTTTCAATTATAAACACTTTTGACTATCTGGGGTATTCCTTTCCAAGGATCCATTTTTTTCTGTCTGATAGATGGTTAAGAAGTCTTAAAAGTGGAATACTACAAGTGGTTAGGCGTGGGAAGACAGTGAAATGGTTTTTAAGTGTGGAAGAACTGAAAAAGTCTTCAATAATTTTATATCATTTCAACAACGCTGTCTCTCTCAGGATGTCTAGGAATTAAAGAAAGGAAATATTTACATTGTAATTATATTTCTGTTTATTTAATTAAGTTATTAAGCAGATCTGGCATACAGCAGCAGCTCCTTTTAGTCCTAATTGTTTCTCCTAATGTTGCAATTACAGCATTATTGAAAGAATTCGGCGAAGAAAGGCCTGCCATCTCTGTCAGGGTGCAGCAGGAGGGCTGGGGGGGATTTGTTCCATGGGAAAGAGAAGCAGTGAGACGGATTGCTCAGCTGCCCCCTCTGAAACAATGCAGCAAATCAGTTTTACAAAAAGAGACAGAAGTCTGTGAGGGTGAGGGAGTGGGGGAAGAAAACTTCTACCCGAAAACTCTCCCTTGTTATTAAGCAGTTTACATAGGTCTGCATAGGAGGAGTTTTTTCCCAGACCTTCCAGAGGGCCTTCTAGAATAGTAATTTTTATGTCAAGGATATTTATACTAAGAAGCCCACAAAGCCGCAGTCTGCTTTCCATACACGTAACATTCATTAATCCCTATATAAAGTTTCCATGAAAAAAAGCACAAAACTTTATGTATGTACTGATTGAGCTATCACTTCTATTTATTTATTTTTCTGTTTCCTTGAAGATCTCTTTTCCATTCAGGAAATCATAGTAAAGAGTGTGGCGATAAGAGTCAAAAGTAGTTATGAGTGCCAATCTCCACAAATGTGTTTTTGTAGTATTTCATTTTGTTTTTTTAGAAATCGATTTTCTGCACTAAACCTGGGAAATATACATATGTATATGTATTTATGGATTTCTTAGTGCTTTTATGAATTCTGATCTGTAGAATCAGAATTACGGGCTGCCCATTCTCCTCGGTGGGTTGAGATCTCTAGAGCCTAATGATTACATATCTGTCTTGATATCTTTCTGATTCCAGAGCTTCCCACAGATGGTTCAAAGTTATTAAAGGCTACTGGTTCAATATTCCTCCCACCTTATCCTAAGGCACTGATGCAGATGTTCATTTCTCTAGAAATATTCAACTAATGCTATTCATCAAGTAGAAAAGAAGCTTCTAAAAAGGCTGCTTTTTAGGAGGAAGGTTAAAAAGATTAAAAATCTTAAAGTCTGTATGCAAAGGATAAGGCTTAAAATTTTTTGAAAATTCTGTCTTGGTGTTGTACGTGGGGATGAGGGAGAAGAGAGATTAGAACTTAAGTAGCTCCAGAAAAGTGGCTAAAGCATTCAGAAATTGGAAAACTGCAAAAGTGAATGGATAGGCATCTTAATTTCCTTTTTGAGAGGCAGATGCTTTACTACAGAAAAGAAAAACAAAATTGCTTTTTAATTTTTTAAAGCTTTGCTGAAGAGGTACACTTCTGTTAACAATCATCACCATTTCTTATGTCTTTTGAATCAAGTTAGATTCAGTAACGACACAGCAATAAGCAACTGCTTTCCCCCAGTGAAGAGCAGTGAGCCATATTGTGCCACTGGTTTTAAAACAGGAGCTTAGCAGGAAGCCATGAGTAGAATCTGCTATGCAACACCAGTGACAAGTGTTTTGCAGTCTTGCTGCGTTTCCTCATATTCTGGACCAAGGGCTGGTGATGCAGGGATCTGCAAAGGACTGTTCAACTGGTTGCCTGATGCTCAGCTGAGTGGCTCAGCCTGGAAAAAGGCTGGTGGTAGAGTCAAACCCTGGAGTGATGGTGGAGGATGGAGATTTAGGCTACCTCTGCTGAAAGTGGGGGTCCATTTTGTGTTGCCCCACCAGGGCAGGTCCAGGTGCCCCTGCGGCTCTGCTGGCAGTGGAGCCAGTAGCTGCCCACTCCCTTTCCTCCCAGTTTAGTGACTAGCACAGGTTTGTCAAAGCACCTTGGGGTCTTAAATTTGTGCAAGATTTGATAGAAAACCACACGTAAACTTTGTGAAGTACTAAACACTGCTTGGAGCTGAAGAAGCTTTTAACTTTCAGTGAAGTTGGAAGTGACCCTTTCAGGTCAGAAAAAGGGGCAGAACAGCCTTTTAGCCAAATGTTGTGCCTTCCTTAGGCTCCAGGCTCGTGCTCTGTAAGAAACAGTGGTTTGTAGGGAACTGGGAACTTGAAGACAAGTGCAGTTGCATTCTTCTGAGATGCAGATTCACCCACCATTCTTGTCACAGAACATCTCAATTGCTGTAGGATGAGCATACGGGGCTGGATCGAAAGGGTTCCCATTTATGCAGTTCTGCCGCCACCCAAGCTGACAGCTGCCCGCTTGGCTAAGAGTGTGGCATCTAGTAGTAGGAGAAACTTCTTGTTCCAGCTGGCACTTTCTTATCTAACAGTCAGAGCTTTGTAAGTGTGGACAGCTGCAGTTTCAGAAATTGGCTCTATCTGTATCAATTGGATTTGTGAAGTCAGTGAAAGGGCATGAGGCAGATTCATGGGATTTCCTGTTAGTATTAGTAAATGGAATCTACTGCTGAATTTTAAAAGAATAGGAGGCTCAGATGATGACACTGAAGTGAGGTCTGTGGTTAAGGAGGGCTACCAAAAAGAAAAATCGCTGGTCAGGAACTATGTTGGGCATGACAGGCACGATTTCCAGAAACCTTAAATCATCTTGAAACAAACCCAAGAAATAACTGCAGTGTCTGTCTGTGCAGCCTGGATGGCAAAGTGATCATTAGAAAGCAGGTGTTGCATTAAGCCTGGTGGTCAGCCTGTGATGCAACCATATTTCAGGTTTTACAAAGTATGTGCAAAGAATGGCAGGAATTTGGAGCCTTAGAGGGATTCAGCAGAGGCTCTGTTGGGACCTGCAAGCTCTCCTCCCACCTCCGCCACTGGTTTGCTATGTAGCCCTGAGCAAGTTGCATACCTTCTCTCTATCTCAGTTTCCCAGCCTACAAATGGGTTTGGTCATGCTGAAGGCTGGGAGGAACTCTGCAAAGGCATGACACTGTTATGTAACAGTGCAGGGGCCACTGCACCGCACTCCCTATTCTGTTCCTACAGAGTGGGGGAGGGAAGAGAGCACTGCAATATTCCTGTTTACTCCTTAAATATTTCTACGGGTGCTATATAGAATTTCCCCAGGCTGTACCAGATGGACTATGAGGGAAATTGTTGACAATGCATTTAACTGCTTGGCTGGGGGTTTCCTGTTTCAAACTGAGTGTAATGTGAGCAGTTTGCAGCAGTTCCTATTCATATTTGCTTAGCTGGGCCTAAACTACTGTAAACCCAGTACTGCAAGCACAGGCATTATTCATGCCAGTGCAGATATTTTTCTGGTAATGAATGGAGAAAGGGGAAGCAACTTTTACATTCATTATTTGAATGTTTGGTTGTGAATGAAGAAGTCTTACTGCATCCTGTGTGATACGTGAAAATTGGCAGACAAAAGAGAGAGATTACCCATACTGAGAAAATCTCATATTTGTTCCTATGGGGTGTTTGAGGTGTCAGTTTCCTTGCCTTTTACCCACCTCCCTCAAACCATGGCAGAGGCTCACTCTCCCTCGCCAGGACAGCAGATGTGTGTCTGCACCTGCCACCTATATCAGCAGCTCGGGTAAAGGTGCAGAGCTGCGAGTGGCAGAGGCAGAAGGGCTGGCAAATGTTCAGTCCTGGCTCTGTCTAGGGGCTGGGAAGAGGGCCCAGCTGGAGAGCTAACAGCAGAGGGGAGCAGCAGCTCTGGGTTCTGGAGCAAGGTTTCCTTTCATAGCTGATGTCCACCCCTACTTTGCAAATTAGTGCTGAGGACAACCATGTGAGTGAGGGCAGACAGCAGGTCCATTCCCATGGCTGCTTCTGAGTTTTATCCCCTGGTCTCTGTAATCATTAAATATTATTTTGTGAGATCTAAGCCCTCTGCATGATAGAGAAATAGTCTCATACCTATGAGTGCTGCTAGCACGTATCAGAGGGATCTGAAATCCAACAGTTGTAATTCCTCTGCTTTCTATCACTCAATTAACTTTACAGTACTGACACTTCTGAAACCACGCTATATCACATGTGACTTTGCACAAGCTGTTTCTTTCTGACAAAGGGTCACTACTGTGTATGTAGGAAGTCACAACCCACGGTTGTTGTCCCATCTCCCAGGAGCCCAGCAGACAGATGGTGTGCCCTCCATGGGCTGAATCACCTGAACCTCATGGCTGTTTGATTCTAAAAGCAGTAGGGGTGATTCCTTATACGCTGATATCGTAAAAGCTGTCATCACTGCCATAGAGCTGTAAGACAAGGTTGCCTTTTGGTCTTCTCACAGCAACAGCGATGGTACTTTTTATCACATGATTGAGTAGTGCTGAGAATTTTAAAAAATATTCACCAGCAAAGAGGAAGTTACCATCAGCATATGTTTTCTTTTTTTTTTTAAGAGCTGAATAGTTTCATGGGCCCATATGTTCCTCTTGCAAGGGCTTGGTGCTGTGCAAGTTTAGGATCTGCAAAATGCAAGCTTAGAAAATTGCTGCATAACATTCTCAGGGGCCAGTGAGAAATCATATGTAAAGAGTGGCTGTAAAACCCTGGGGGTGCAAAGCCCTGCTGTCTGCATGATTTAGATGATTTTTATGGAGGATATGAGCCTCTGGTTACAAAAAAAAAAATACATCGAGGGTGTCAGCACATACCTTAAAGCTGGACTGAAAACCTTCAATCATCAAGTGAAGCACAAAATCTTATCAATATCAGCTGGACTTTCTCCATATGGAAGGCCTCTGACACATTTATATTTAGCACCAATGACACACACGTGATTACCATTTGCATTGCATTTCTCGTGATAATCTAATCATATATAGTATTTTTCTGACCAGCGCCATCTGTACCATTGTCTGTACACTGCCATTTTTCCCTTCAAGCTTTCTTTGGCATCGTACCAAGTAGGAGGTTTTCCTCTGTTTGGGCTTTCTGGGTTGCTTTTGGAGGACATGAATATAATTTTCTTGCAGCAGAGTAGTACTGAGGCTGCAGTACAGCAGGAAGGCTTACTAAAAGAGCAGCCACTGGCTGTCAGACAGAGAGATCTTTATTTTAGAATCATTAAAGGCCAGAAGGCAGAAAGAGCAAAAGTCTCTGTGTGTGGTGGGGAGAGGTAATGCGCAGTCTTTGTGTCTCTACCTCTGTGCCTCAAAAAATGACAGCTGCTTGTGTGGATATTAGACACTTAGAAATTTAAACGTGCAGCATATGGAAAAGAAAATAAGTGTTTTATAGATACATCCGTGATGGGCAGGTGGATAGGAAGGGTTGCTTTATACGCCACATGTGCTACATATGGTCCAGCACTGCGAAGCCTGTATTCTGAACAAGCTTTGGGCAGGCTTTTTACTCTCTTCTCTTGTCTTTCTTACTTTTAAGATGTGTTAATCTGTATTTAAAAGTATCCTGATCTCACAGCTTCCAATCAGCAGGGGCCTTGGCACTCTTGGCTCCAGTCAGACACAGGAGTTAAAGACCTGATTAAGCTTTCGATCAATTGAGTTGCTCATAAACTCAAAGCTCAGAGCGTGTGTAATTGTTCTGTTGGCTCCAGGGCAGGATGCAGAGCACCCATTACAACCACGTTCCTACAAACTTAGGCTATCATTGTTTGCCATGGGAAAGGCCTGCCTCTGAAGATGTTACCAGAGTAGCCCAAACTGTTCCTTCTGTCCCAGGAGACAGCTCCAAGTGCCATGTGGGTTCTGTCTTACGTGTAGCTGTATGCCAAGCTGTGCTGCTGCGTCTTCAGCTTCTATAATTCTCACAATCAGAATTTCCCCTTTAATAAATAGGATTTTTATTTTGAGGCGGGGGGGGGGGGGTTTGGAGTGAATGCATTGCACGGCTCTAACATCCAATCTAGCCACTGCTCAGGCAGAGTTTGCACTATCTGCTCCTACAGACTGTATCATACTGACAGTGATGCTGTGAGGCTGAGCTCACTTGGCAGGCAGCCATCTGACAGTTAAGCATCTGATGTTCTTTTATCCAGCGAAGCTTTTCTTTTTTTTTTTTTTTTTCTGTTGGAAAATATGATTAGGGAAGCTCCTTTTTTGCTACTTATTTCCTCTGACTTAGTGCAGCCCTTGGCTGTCTTCTGAGCTAAAAGCTGCAGCTAAACAGACTTTTTCATGCTGAATAGCATGTCTCAACGTTTTCCTCTCAACCATCATGTAGGTCTAGTTGCATTGTTGATTCCCATTACATGTCTGCTGGGATGTAAATTATTTCAATTCCCCCACACCCCGCCCTCTGTTCTTGTACTTTCAAGGGGTTTAATCCGTGAAGGGGACTACTTCAAAGCTCTCACAAGAAACTCATTTCTTGATGGATAGAAGGGCCAATAAAATGAAATTAGAGTTTTATCTCATTGTCTCTATAGGAATGAAGTATAATAATTATTTCAGGCAAATACATGTTGGAGACAATAATTAAGATCGCTATCGTGTCTTTAATGACAAGCAGATTCTAAAATAAGCATTAGTAATGGGATTAAACATTATTGCAGTGCCCCGGATCTCAGCACTGCCAAAGTGCCTAGCACATCAGAGCATATGAACCTCGCTCTCTGAAAGAAAAAGAAACCAAAAAATTCTGTATTTCACAGAACCTTTTTGGCTTGTAGCCCATTTAAGAGCTGAGGCCCCAACCTGCAAAGAAGTCTTGGGTGCCTGAAGGAAGCAGAAATGAGGTGGAATTTAGTATCTGTGTCATCAGCAGAGCGCGGAAAGTCTGCTGCCTAATGGGTTACGTGTCAGCATTTTTCCTGCTGAGATTCCCAGAGAATCCTTCTCCTGAGCAAAATTACCAGCATCTTTGTAGGGCAGAATGGTTTGCTATCGTGCTCCTTTGGTGTCTGCAAAGTAGATGTCCCTGTATCTAAGTCTCCAAAAGGCTGCAGTGCTCAGACACTCAGCTAAATGTAAGCATCATGTAAAGTATGCCACTTGTAAAATGTTTATTTCAGCCATCTGGACAAAGTTTGTAGCAAGCTGACCCTCAGTGCAGCAGCAGCCCAAGTAAATGCTGAAGATGGACATTTTCTCTTCTCTGAATTTTCACTCTTTTCTTTTTCTTCCTCTTTTTTTTTTTTTCCCTCTTTATTTGCCTGTATCAGCTGTCTATGTGGCCTTCTGTCTGCACTATTCCCTCATACAGTTTCCTTCTACCCGATGTCATTGCCACTATGCTCTAAGTCAGAAGCATTTTAAAGTTACACATATTTGTTTTTGTGTGAAAGAGTGTTCAGATCCCTCATTACTTTTAGACTAATTAGCTGCTCAAACTGAGAACTCTTCTGTGGAAAGATGACAGACTTCAACTCCCTTACTGCATAGAGTGCAGTGTGCAGGCTTGAACTATCTAGCTGGTAGTATTAACTTTGATTTATCGTGCTGTATCATCAACACACCCAACTCCTGGGTGTTAGACATGAAAATGAGTGAGGGCTCTGCAGTTTCTTTCCTTCCAGTTCCTATTGTCATCTTCCCTCTTTTTTTATTCTAGTCATGGCTGCGATAACTGGTATCATCTTTCATCTTAAAATCAGGTTCTTTAGTTTAGCATTGTTTCCTTATTTTGTTTTTGGTTAAATAAGAAATTTCCACATTTGCTTTAACAAACAAACTGTCGGCAACTTTCCTGTCGTGCTGTAAAATATTGTCTCCAGAGGCTGAGCTTCTCTCTAAATAGTTTGAGGCAAATCGGTGGAAGCAGCAGATGGAAGTTGGTTGCCCATACCAGCCATCTCATTCGTACTGTGAGTTTCAGCCAGCTCTCCCTGCAGGACAGAAATAAAGAAATACTGCCAACTGGACTGACCTGCAGTCCAAATGCATTCAGTGAATTTTTTCCAAATAGTGTAAAACAAAATTAGGAGGCAGCAGAAAGCAAAACTTATTTCAGCACTCACCTCTGTCAACAGAGCCTGCTACCATGTCTAATATCTGGCTTGTTTAGAAGACAGGTAGGCCCTAGGGGAAAGGGAAGAGCGCAGACTGGACTGACTTGTTACAAAACATAACATTCATTCAGTAGCTGTTCTGTAAAGCTGTTTGGAATTAAACATCAAAAAATGAGAGAAATTAATTTGGCAAGTAGGAGAAGTTGGTGCTTGGTAGCAGATGGAAGAATCCTACAATGCCACAAAGCTGAATCTCACCAGCTTCAGTTGGTTGAAGCTCCCACTCCATTCCTAGACTCTCTTCTTTCTCCGGTATGGTATTTGTTTTGGTTTCTCCCCTGAATGCTGCCTTTAAACCAGCCTGAGGACAACGAGGGGTTAGAGTCTCAGTAGTTGAACTAACTGCCAAGCATGGCTGCTTGGGAATTTGGCCCAAGAGCAACAATAACAGAAATACTTAGCACTTGCAAAATGTAGCTCTGTGCTTCTTCAAAGCATGGTGCAAAAGGTGAGTGTGCCAAGTGCTGCATTGTTTCATCAGGATAACTATCTTCTTTCTGGAGGGGATTCTTCCATTTCTGTACCTAGGGGACGGAGGGAATGTTGAATTAAAAGGAGTGAGATACTAAGAATATGGGAATGGTCATATAAATTGTGGGAAGTGCCAAAAAACAGTACACTCTAAAAGAGTTTCATTGATAGGTTAGAGAATTATATTTTTGCTTTACATTGCATTCTCAGTGAAAACAATGGTTGCTGGTGCTCTGGTAGTAGTTCTTACAACATTGGTGTATGCTGTGCTGCATTTTTCACCTGTGCTAGCAGTGCCAGTTTCATCCAGTGCATGCAGAAATCATGGCTAATTTCCACCAGACTAGGTTCTGTGACAGACAGTACAAGGCTTCAACAGCAGATCTCCAGTGAGATCATGCCATCAAGATGTGAATGTGCAGTAACTGACTTGGTTTAACAAGCTGACCTGGCATCTTAGAACAGAGATTGTTAGGGCCACAGAGCAGGTTTTTTATGTCTGTGTTTTTATGTTTTCTTTCACTTTTCCTACTTAGCTTGTATACCAAAATGGAGTGAGACTATAAACAAGATTTACAGGTTGAGGTTTATGTGACACAATTTCTGGTGATGGCAAATGCATCCCTCAATGATCTTGTATTTTCAACTTATCTTTATAAGGAAATATCCTTTTACATTCTGTAACAAAGCTACAGAGCTTAAAATCCTCTGCGGATAACCTGAGAGCCCAATCAAGAGAAGCCCTGAAATACCTCTTTCTTTTTTCCTTTTTTTTTTTTTTTTCTTTTTCAGTTTATAAAAGACTAATAACTCCTTTGGCTTTTAATCTTAAACTAGTCTGAAGGGTGTATAAGCAAAACTGGTATATGTGACTGAGTGGATAAACTAATAAGCAGAGACCAAGATGTGACAACTGAAGCTCACTGTTCAGACTTGCTTCAGAGCCAGCACCGCAAAGGATTTTATCTACTGTAACTCAGAGATTGCAAATCCTGATTCTTGCTCAGTATGAATGAATGAGTGAGTGAGTGAATGAATGAATGAATGAATGAATGAATGAATGAGGGAGGACTGGCAGAGCTCGGGATGCTCTATGTACTTAGTGGCGGGAGAAGATCCCCTCCCAGGTAAACAGGAGAGACCTGTTTCTCTTTGTTATCAATACAAAACAAGAGTTTGGGCTCATACCTATTTCTGAATTGGAAGCAGCTTGAAAAAAATCTGTGTGCATCTGTCACATGCCAGCCTATGTGAAATGAGATAGACAGTTTCAGTCCAGTTCCTGACAAATACACTTCCACTGGCTGAAACCTGCAACCAGTTATTAGTGATACTTACCCGTCATGTTCAGAGGGACGGAATCGGAAAAGGATGAATCCAGTCTTCCCATAATCAATGAGTGCTCCTTCTAGGTTTGGGAAAAATCTATTCCACTTTAGAGTTTACTACACAGACCATTTACCTTTGCTGTTCAGTGTTCCTTCATATTTACAAGCCTCTGAAGAGGCAGAGAAGTTCCAATCAGAAAATAAAACCAAGTAAGTAGTAGTTGGAAGCTTCAGAAAGGAATATGACAAGAAGCCAATTGATTCATCTTACTGTACAAGAAACATGATTTTTAAAAACTTGTCTAAAAGTGCGTAACATAGTTGCAGAAATAACAACGAAGCTAGATGCAGTCTGAGCTCACATAAATACATTTCAGTCAATCCTTGAGGAGAATGAAATCACATCTTCTGGAGAAGTATCCTGTCTTGATCTGAAAGTGGCAACATACCGGGACTTCTGTGCTCTCTTGTGAAGTTTGTTTAATTGGTTGATTGCTATTGGTTAAAAAAAAACAACCAACCAAACAAAAAAGCGGGGGGAACATAGAACTCATTTCTGCTTTTACTTTATCTGGATTTAATATTCGGTCTTTCCAAAGAGCCTATTTAGTATCCAGTTTCTTTTCCTTGCAAATGTAATTATACTTCACAATCAAGGCATCTCTGATATTTCTTTATTTCTACGACAATACTAAACAGATTGAACCCTTTTTCTAAAACTTGCTGGAGGTTTTTAGCACTTTTCCTACTGGTACCAGAATTTTTTGGATAAGTGCTAGAAAGTGCCGCAAATGAGGCACTGTACAGGCGGGTTCCTGATAAAAGCAGCTGGCGTCCTAATTTTTGGTTTGATATCAGATCTAAGGGAGCTGTTTTGTCAATATATGCTAAGGAGAACTGAAAGGATTTGGTTGAGCCTTTGAACATGCTAAGCATTTATAGGGGGAGAAGTGGGGGTAAAAATGCAGACAGCTGGAATTTGTTTTTTTGTTTTTTTTTTTTCTCGTTGGTTTTTTTTTTTTTTACTACAATTTAAGGTTTTTGTTTATTTTTTAAATAGTGTGAATGTAATGCTCATGAAAATGCTCCCTGTACACTGAAATCTTCTATGAATCAACAAAACATGTACCAGCAGTACAAACTTCACCTTGCCTAAACAATGTACGTCTCAATTCCGACTTGAAAAGACCACCTGTAGGGGAAAAATGTTAGTTCGGTATCTAGGGGCCATTCATTCCTTTGCCACTTTGCTAAGACTGCCAATTAGTGCCAACTTGTGGTGGCAGATTTTGTGATGTAGACACATGTTCTCTGGAAAGTGGGCTGAGATATTCGACTCATTTCACACGAGGCACAAAGAATTATTTGCTCTGAGCTATACAAATGAGAATTGTCCAAAGCTTTCCTCTGTGTTAGCCTCTGTACGCTTACTGAGTGTAAATACTGGGGAAATTGGTGTTATTGCAAGGACAAATTAGCACCAGAACTGAGTTGTGTTTTTTTAAACGTGCTGCTAATTGTGCCCAATTTGTGCTGGAGTACTCGCTCAAATGCAAAAGCACAAAACCAACTGAACACATTTCAGGGTGCCAAGGAGAGCTTACACTTTTCTCTTAGCAAATTATCCCTCTAGTTTCACACTGCAGCAAATGCCAATTGGTCCCGCTAAGACCTTTATCCAGAGTAATCAAATTAACGCTGCATGTTAGCAAATTAAGTTTCACTTACAATGGTTTATATTTGCTGCAGATTTGAGCATTGAGGAAAAGCATTTTCGAAGTTTTACTTTAAAATTTCTCATACGAGTGACATTGATTCTGTTTGTAACATTTTAAAAGAGTGACCTGCTG
Organism: Lagopus leucura; assembly: GCF_019238085.1. Lineage (NCBI taxonomy): Eukaryota > Metazoa > Chordata > Aves > Galliformes > Phasianidae > Lagopus > Lagopus leucura. Next base: position 402,997 of record NW_024962250.1, read on the forward strand.
AAATTGAAGAAATGAGGCCCGATTGTTGTTTGTATTTTCACTTTCAGAGAAATGTGAATTTGGAACTGCAGAAGTTTCTAAACTGTAAGGGACAACAGTGCAAACTGGAAGAGGTTTATTGTTGTTTTCCCTTTGGTTCACAATGGGCCAAATAGGTCATACCCAGGAGATCACTGGGTGCGTAGCTGTCACTGCAGGCAGGATTCAGCTGCATGCAGCCATCAGGAACATCAGGAAATGGGCTTCTGCCTAAAGGTATGCCACTGGCATAGAGTGGGAATGCAAAATGCTCCAAGGATAGGAGGGAACAAGACTGCCAAAATGAGAGAGCAAAAAAAAAAAAAAAGCTAAATTTCTCTTTTGAGAATATGTGCAAAAATCATCAGTTTTATCAGGGCTCATTTTCAGCCACTGAGATTTATTAATTAATATTAATTAATTAATATTGTATCTTCTGAAGTTTAGCAATGTTCGGTATTTTTGAGACTTATGCTCGGAAGATTGTCTGTTTGTCGTTTATGAAACTTGCCTGAAGATGGATTATATTTTTTGTTTTATGAGACTGGTTGTAGACAGGAAAATGTAGAACACTGAAATGTCTGACAGTAGGCAGTATTGCTTTCCTTCTTTCAGTTGGAGGACTGATGGAAGCTCAAGAGTTGAGCATACAGAATACCTTAGCATATCTTGCTGTTAAAAAAATAATAATAAATAAATTAAAAAGCAGAGGAGTTCCATAACAGGTTATGAATAAGGTTGTCCACAGGCATTAGCAGTGCTGGGAGTATTAGAGGTAGGCTGCTCGGTCATCCTGTGACTTCAGGACACAGCAGCCTGAGTCGTCATGTTCCACTGCTATCAGGCCCCACAATTTATTTTGAGAACAAAATTCTGTCAGCTTATATGAAGTGCACATGTGGAGACTAAGTGGCTTAGTTTTGGTTCCTGATTTTGAGGCCTTGGACTCAATCTCTTGTTTCCTCATTCAGTGCCTTCAGAAGTGTGTGCATTTGTAACTTCTTGTCAGTGTTACAAATTAATAAATCACTTGTAATGGCTTCTGCAAATAGCTTTTTAACAATTGCATTGTTGATCTGCTCATCAAAGATTGATATCTCTGAGGTATGTTATTTTATTGCATCAGATACCCAATACATGATTCAAGAAACACAAGCCAGAGAGGTGGTAAGGAAAGCAGGACCAAGGAGGTCACAGGGAACAAGAAGTAAGCAGCAATTAAAGCCTTGCTTATCAGTCATAAAACAGCATGAGATATCTGTTGAGCACAGCAATCTGGAGAGGCATCTGATTCAGTAAGTTCCTGCATTGTTTATTTCCAGAAACTGAGAGAGAAAATCAGGGGGGAAAAAGTTCTTTCTACGTGCCATAGTTTTTTTACTCTTTGGCTAAGCTTCATCCAGTGGCAACTCTTGGGGGCAGGATATGGGGCTACTTAGAGCTTTGGTCTGACTCAGAGCGGTCATCATGTTCCTAGAAGATACTATCACTGTTCTCCTCTGATTACTTCTACGGGAACCGAATCATACGTATGTATAAACACGCTATACAATTAAATAGGACCTCAGGCTTTGTGGAACAGAAGAAACACTTCAAGTTTGCTGAGCTGGATTTGGAATGAAAAAACACTTTTTTCAGAATAGTCTCTGAAGTTGAGCCCCCTCCCTGAAGTTTATTGCATGAGCCAAGGGAGGGAGACCATTCTTTCTAACAATACCCTTTCAGCTACTTTGATGCTAAAAATAAAAAATGTTTGATAGTTATCCAAGCAAAGAAGGTGAAAACAGTAATTTCCAGCTTTGCTACAGCTCTTTGGCTATATGCATTTGACAAAAGAGCAGTCACCAGCAGATGAAGTCAGATTGTTTTTTCCTGCTTTGGTATATCTGAACTCCCTTTCACTTCTTCTAAGCTTGAACCACTAGAAATAGTAAGTCTACTGAAAAATTAACTGAAAATGCCTGCTCAGTAATTAACTTGCAAAGCAGCACTGTGGTGTTCAGTGGAGATGATGCCTGTTGCTTATAGTTACTGAAGTTTATGGTTTGGTAAAATTTGTTTTGTAGCTGCCAGAACAGTGCCTAGCCTGAGGACAATAACAAGAATTCTTTTCTTAGCTTTGCCAGTCATACGTTACCCTTTTCAAGATAAGGCCAGGGAAAAAATCTCAGGAAAGCATTTAGTCATTGGTTTCTAAAAGTATTTCTCCTATTGATCTAATTTTGCAGCACCAGTGGGCAGGGCTGAAATGGCACTGCGCTGCCAAGTAGTTACCGTTGCTTTTTGTTTCTGCGTGATGATATTAGAAGAGCAAAATATTAAACCAAGCAGCAATTTATTTATTTAATTTTGTTGGAATGATTTCTTTTGTCACGCTTTGTAAAAAGGGATTCTTTCAAATGGAAACGTGCTTATAATTTTGTTGAGAGTTCTGAAAAAAGGAAGTGTTGCATTCAGCCGCTGAAGGGCTGCAGGAGTTAAAAGTTCTTCTGTGTCTTGTCTCCTGGGGCGAGACTCCTGAGGAGGTGTCATCCTGACAAGGTGATTCCCAACGTCTTGCACCATCTCCCCAGGCCAGGGTGAAGTCCTCTCCCAGAGCCCACGCCAAGGGATTCTGCTGGCATGTTGCCCAGCAGGAGTGGCTCTGCAGCATCCGAAATGTCAGCGTTTTGTTCTGAGGGGAAAAAAGTACTCTTATTTTCTCTAATAGAAAAAAAAATCAGTTTTCCAGCTGACTCAGTTTTAACAATGTCAACTTATAAGAGTTTCTTTTATATACTCAGTTGTGTAAATACCATCAGCAATATTGATGCTCTGAAAAATAAGCCATACTTGTGCAACAGACAGGCAGTGTATGTGCTTCTCTTGCTGACAGCCCAGCCTCCACTTACTCTAGACTGAGTCTTTCGCTGCCAGAAGAGTGCTGGCTGCTGCATGAAATTTTTGATGGATCGGTGATGATAAATAACTCGTGCTGAGTAGGATGGAGATGATCACATTTATTTTTCCTTGTTTTGGAGCAGCAATCTAAACCCAAGTCTCTGAGAGTAAACTTCTGTGTAATCTCTTCTCTATTAAGATTCTTTCATCCAGACCCAGAGTCTGTAGCAGGAGTTCTAGCTAACACTGACTTGTTTTTCTCATTTCATACAGATTATGTAATTTCTCATCTGCTCTATAGAAAATATATTGCTTCTTGGAATTAATACGTTAAATGGAAAAATAGGGCTGCATTCCAGAAATATCTAAGTGCTGCTGATAACTGGTGTTTGCTTCTTGCGTGCTGTATTTTCACAGATTCCACCTCAAGGTTAAGGAGAGTTGAGCTCTTTGTATTGGCCAAGTACAAAGGCTTGAATGCTTTGCTCCACAGGCTTGTTACTGGATGGTCAAATGGTAAAGAAGATGCTCATTAATGATGAGGATAAGCTAAGTGTAAATGAAAACAGGGCATTTTGCTTGTGCATGAGGAAGGTTAGGGTGATTTGCTGTGCATTTTTAGGAGGTTTAGGTATAAAATTAGAATAATAATTTTAAAAAGTACAGTTTTCAAAAACATGGATGAGAAAAGGTGATCTTTCAGCTACTTCATGAAGTGAAATGCTCTGATGTGAACCTGGGGAAAAGCTGCCTCTCCCCGTTGACAATAAAGGAAATACAAGATGACTAGCATGTAAGGTAGTCTTAGGTACAGTACATGCTTCTCCTTGCTGGCAATGCTAGTTGCTTTTTCAGACTGAAAAGTTCCTTCAGCCTATCTGTTTCAGTTGCCAACTAACAGAGTTTTTGAAAATGAAATTTAGCTGGCCAAATTACTTTCATGTCTAAATTATTTGTTCTCTTACTTTGACCTAACCTGCTTTGTTCTAAGGGCTCTTTTCAAGGCTGGAGGACTAGCTGAATGAAAACAAGTCAATTTGTTAGGAGAATGAAATCTCACCAAGAAGAAGGTTGTGTTTGTAAACCTTGCTGGTGAGCCTGGCCTCTGCCCAGCGTGCAAACTGACTGAGTGCTGAGAGGGCCAGCAGGCACTGCTCCCCTATTGCAGCACTGCACAGTGGCATCCACAGCTGTGACTGCACGGGTCTGGGCGTTACCTTGCTGCTAAGGAGCCAACCTGTAAATAAACTCACACCCTTGGGATAACTTACTCATATCTTCATATCTTGAATCATAATTTGATTCTTCCTCTGATCCTCTGGTAACAGTGTCAGGCTGACTTGCCCACTGCCAGTAAAGCACTTCTCTCAGGACTTCGCACAAATGTTTGCACCTGTGGAACATTCACAATGAAACACAGAAGTAAGAAACCATCTGGTAAAAGAAAGAGTTGATTCGGATGCCTTTCTGTTCCATGGCTTCAGGTTTGGAAAGTTCCTCACCTGCTGCTCCCAGATGGATGGAGTGCAGAAGTGCTGTGAGAAGGAATGATTATTTGAGAGAATGGTGTGATTTCTGAAATTCAGATGAGGAGCTTGAACTTCTCAGTGATATTCTGATTTATGCTATCCTAGATCTATGAAAGTAGTTCATCTATCTAAGGGCATTTAAGTGGGAAGTGTGGGTTAAAGCCCTTACAGGGAGAAGGGAGCTGAAGCTCTCTACCACCTACTGTATAAATGGCAGCTCAGGTGAAGACTGTCATCACATCATCTCTCATCTCTGAAAGCTCACCACATCTTTTATTGTGCACTGACACTTGAAGGAAGAGTAAAAATGTTATTTTTGTTTTCAGACAGCTTTAAGTTTCTGTATGGGTAAGGGTCCAAAGCTCCTTATTCAGGAGCAGGAAGAAAACATGATTTGGATCAAGCTGTGGTTTTAGAACTTCTTTTCTCATCCAAATTTCACTAAAAACCTCAAAAGCCTGTGGAGAAAAGCTTTTTTTATATGGGAAAATTAGTAATGTTTGCTGCATTGTTCTATGCATCAGAAGAGCATCCTGTCACACTGCTATCTCTGGGATGCACCACATAAATGTACATAAAAGATGTTCTGAGCCTGGATTAAAGACACATATTAAACTGTTCCTTGTACTAGGGAAATTATCTGGGTGAAGGAATGCTGCAGAAATTGGGTACTAACTGCGATTTGCCTGGGAGGCTTGTTCCTCATCTGCAGAATGAACGTGTTTTTACATTTGATAGCAAGCAAGTCTCAGAAAGCAAAGCTTAAACTAATCAAACCAATCTGTTGATAAATGAAAAACTCTGTAGTATTGAGGGTGAGCAGAAATACAAAGACTTTTGAGAATGTTCAGTGGGATATCAATGTATCAATGGGATGTATGGGATAACAATGCCATCACCCAGTTTTCTTCAAATCTTGAGCAAGAGCTATTTGATTGTTTTTGTAATCAGTTCCAAAGACTATCACAAATTACTACAGAACTGATCACCTCATCAATATATCTATCAGGACAGCATCTCCAGTTCATATTCAATTAGAAATTTCATCAATCGGCCCATTTTTCTGTTGCTTTATGAAATACTGATAAGAAATCTGTTTTAAGTCTTCCCTCCTACCCAAAGCCTTGTTTGCTCCACTTATTCAGGAAATGATCTCTAGAGCTTGAACACTATTTACATTATCAAGATTTACTTATCTTTTCTTTTTTTCCATTGAAACACTAAGCAGCTCTTACATCAATGTAGGTGTGTTTGAGAATTATGAGAGCCTTCAATTCTCATACCAGACTACACCCACACAAGTCAATTCCAGTTCCAAATGACTAAAGGTCATGTGAATGGCAAAAAGTAACAGGTATGAACCTAATTTTGCTATTAAGAGTAACTGAATTTGCAGTTATGGTTTATTAGTAAAAGGATTAATGACATGAGCAGTAAATCCTTTCTCTACCTTACATTTGTTGATGTTTGTTCCTGCTATTGCTATTATTTTTAAGATGGTTCTTGTGGAAAAAAATAAAAATATGATTTGTGAGAACAAGGAGTTGGGGAAGAGTAATGCCCATTTGCTTTTAGACACACCAGTGAGGGTCAGAAACAACGGTGTGCTAGCTACCTGCCAGGGGACAGATAGGTAGCATTTGCTGTAGAATTATTTCCAGATGGCAGATGTTCAAGCAGTGTAAATTGTGAGGTTGTCTGAAGCTGATGTCCTCCTGTTTGTGCATGATGTCTTTCCCAAGATGACATACTTAATATTTTAACTGAATTCTTACATTAATTCAGTGGTTCCAGTTCTTAGTGCTGTTCTTTGTCTTCTTGCAAACAGAAATTCCCCAGGATAGCAATCTCTTTTATGCATCCTTCTCCCAAACCATACCTGTTTTTAATACGTTTAATCTGTGCTGACCACCTGAGTGATTCGTTAATCTAGTATCTGAGATAAAATTAATGAAGACACTGTGAATACTATATGCTGTAAGGATGGTCTCAGAAAGGTTTTGCCATCCTTGCAGATTTTCACAGAAGACAGATACAGTCTCTGCAGGGGATATGGGACTTCCCTGTTTTCTGTGAGGGTGTAGGCCATTAGCTTCCACTGCTCTCCTCAAAATTGCCTGTGTGCAAGATGTTATACTAGTCAGGAAACCTAGTTATAATTACTGAGTGCAACATGAAAATATCTTCCAGGAATTCAGGAGTGAAGCCAGGTGGGTCTGTGTGGTGGTTTTGGGTGATTGCTTTATTTTTATTTAGGAAGGTACTATGTGTTAAGGGACCTGGCAAGTCTCACAAATTACATTAAGAATAGGGGAATGAACTTAAAGAACAGGAAGAGCATTCCATGTATGGACATCCCTGATCTACAGTAAAACCCTCTCTCCTGTTTGGAATAGATTTTTGAAAACAGAACCTTAGATGTGGATAATGAAAAACTTATAAAATCCAGTACATTAACAGCCTCTTTTTTTTTTTTTGGTCTCTCTGTTTCTTCTAATTTTAGTTGTACACCAAAGGTAAGAGACACTGGTATTCACAATGGTGTGATTGATACTGTTTCTGTCTTTCCAGTAAAGCCGTGTGTGATGCTCCTAGAGAATGGTGGTCAATTTTCCTTTAAATTGCAGCCAGCAGACCACAATTTTCTTTTCCTGAATAAGGTAGGACTTGCTGTGAGGAGGACCATATGTAATTATCTGGACAAAATGAAGTTATTCTGAGCTCATCCTCACTATTTGCTACAGTTCTAAAACTCAAAGGCCAGGTTTTTCTTCTATTTTAAGGCTTGCAGTAGATTAAGCTGATTTAAGGTGTTTGTGAGCAGGCTAATGTTATTTTACCAGAAGGACTGAGCTTGTTTGACAAAGCTCGGTTGCTTGACTGAGCTGTCAGCCCATACTTCTAAATTTATGCTGTTGGGAGATGAAATATATTTAATTCAGCATTGGTAAGATTTTTGTTGAAATCTATTTTAATTCTATTAGATAAAAAGATTATCACAGCACTTTGTTCATTACAGTGAGGCTAACCATTCAGAATGGCAATGTCAGAAAGAAACGCAAGGGACACCAGAGTAAATGCAAGAATGGCAGAGAGAAACTGGAGAACAAGGAAGGGCAGGGAATAAGAAAGCCTCCTCCTACCCAAAATTGGGCTGAAGCGTATTTTATAGTGCATGTTACAGTGACAGTTCAACAAAAGAGCACATCAAAAAGTAGGCAACTGAAAATGTAAGGTTGCATAAAACCATGTATCTCACAATGAGATCTAAAGCTAGTGTTATATCTAAACTTGTGCTTAGTTTATTGCAATCTATGGTATATCTCTGTGTGTTGACTGAATTTTGGTGTCTTCTTTCCCAGTAGATGAAAGAGTTTAGACTCTGTCTGCAACTTTTGAAATGTGTACTTTCTGTGCATAACTGTGTCTTGTTATTCCTAAACAACATCATATATGGAACAATGAGATACAAAGCTCAGTCCTACTTTCCAACGCTGTTCTCAGCTTCCTACCATGTTTATCTCCACTTCTTTGGTGGTCTTGTCTGTTCTGGTGGCATGGAAAATCATAGTTCCCCAATGGCTGCCAAATAATCCACTGCCCTGCTCTCAATTGGTGTGGTGCTACCAGTAATTGCACATCTCTCCTTAGGCCCAGTACTCCAAAACCATCAGAGTTAAGTTGTTGTTTTTGAAAGAAATAAAGTTTACTGAATTTTGACTGGTAGGAACACGCAAAGCTGCCTTCTGTTAGATGATCAGTAGCATTAAAAAAAAAAATCATAATATGATTGTTTTTGTTGGCATGTGGCTGTGTAAGATTTTCTTAGGAGGGAAAAACAATCCTTTCTAGTCCAAAAATTAATGGGTTGTGTTCCACAGCTTTTAGTATGTAGTAGATCAAGATGAAGGTTTATTATGATCCCTTCTAATCTGTGGGTGTCTTTCAGTACTTCGCCCTTTGCAGATCTCGGTTAGGTACCTAATGCCCTCAGAATACAGGTGAATCAGAATTTGGATTGCAAAAGGAACAGCAATAATGCTATGGTTCAATATGCCCTAACAAAAAAATCAGTGTCAGACAACCTAACAGCAGTTGCAGCTGGGGATCTAGTTGACCACCACACTAGGAATTTTCTTTCAATACTTACTAAGTTTCAGTTTCAAGATGTTAGCTTCTCTGTCAAAATTATCTTGTGTTTTCCACTGTAATTTGGAAAATCTAAAAATGAGAAGGTGGCTATCTTGGGAGACTCTTCAAATATCTCAGTAAATGCAGTAATACAGAAAAATTGTTCACTTAACGATCTACAAGGGTTTTAACTTCTTCAGACAGTCTATAAGTAGTAGAAAGAAACAGCAAAATAATTAAGATAAAAGACTTTCTTTCTAGGGGAAAGCAGTGTTCAGATACAGTGCTTGGTGGTGATTTTGTTTTGTGTGTTAGGTAGAGCTTTGTCTGCCAGAACCTGTTACCTTTGCACAACTAGAGAGAAACTTGATGTGCAGAGCTGGAATCCACCAGGGAGACTGGGGGCAGTTGTTCAAACATGGGCAAAGGGAAAGCAATAAATTTGTCTCAGCATCTGCAGTGCACTGACTTATGGCAGAGTAGCACTAAGTCTTAGATTGTTAGGTTTAATTAAATTTTCATATTTTCTTGTCTCTGAATAGGATTTATTCATAACTAAGCACCATTAGCTCAGAATCAGTGAAGAAAGCTGCACAAAGGAACGTGGTCTGCTGAACTATTCTTAGACCTAGCTTAGATGGAGCTTTGGCTGTTGCTTTTGTTGAGAAAATCTATCAAACCACCAAATACCCTAGATGATACTTTATTTCATCCTCTCAGTTAACATAATGAATAGAGAAACCTTCCAGTGATGTCAGAAGAGTGTCTCTTGGATTACATTCATATCACTTAATATCTAGCCCACAAACTAGGCAGAAATATTTTCAAAATAAATACTTATATATTTAAAAAAAAAAAAATAGAAGAAGCTAGTGTTTATAAAGGCTATGAAAGGTAAAACTGAATGTCTTCATTGGTGTCACAAAATTTTGATGGGCCGTTTTGTACCCTCTGTATTTTTATCTTCATATGAACTTTGAATATGCAGAACTTACTGTTTTGGTTTGCAAAAATCTCCATTCAAAAACAATGGTGTTCATCTGAGAAATTTTATCCCCATTATCCATGCACTGTCATCCATTTCTGAGAAGTTCATTACAGGTCATAATGTGTCCTATGATGTTCTGTAGTAATGCTGTTACGTGCTGTCAGGAGACTTTTGTCATCTTCATAGATGAACAACTGCAGGGGCTGATCTTCAAAGTTTTAATTTAAATCATCTCAGCTGTCAATTTCCCCATCTAATGGAGCTTTTTGGATAGGCAGTGCACCATAACAGGAAAAACAGTCTTTAAAATTTCTGTTTCTTACTACCACTGATACCTTGCTGGAAACCAGTAAATTTTGTGGGTTAAGGGAGTCATGACTGAAATGTCCCAACAAGAGCCAATACCTTAACAGCATAAGCTATTTATCCATAGATTTGGTGAGTCGTTAAGACATGGATCCCTTTTAGACATACTTGCATCTGAGTGTCCAAAAGACCTTGGTTCATTAACACTTTTCCTGAAAGGCAGAGAACGATAGCAAAAGAAGCTACCCCTGGAGCTGGCTTTATCTCAAAGGGCCTCTGTAAAGGGTGCAAGGCACCTGACTATGCCTGCTGAAGCTTAAAACCTGATGGCTTTATCATATGCTGCGAGGGCCCACTGTGGAACAACAGCAACAACAACAATAAAACCATTGCAGTAGGTCAGAAAAGGGAAGAAATGTTGTGAAAGTCACTGATTGATTAAGCAGTTTGTTATCAATAATTGATTTTAATGGTGAGGGACAGTAAAGTAAATACATGTGGGATAAATAAAAAAAAGCGAGTCAAAACCAAACCCATATCTTTTGCTGAGTTACAGTTATAAACCAGGGAAATACTGTGTTGTGTTTCTGGTGTTTTAATTTATGGGTGCAGATAGAAATAGATTGCTTCTCTTTCCATTTAGAAAATGGATATTGGACTCTTAATGCACTTACTAAGTTGAAGTTAAATGAGTGGAGACGGCTAAGCCAGCAATAGTATAAGTAAATAGACCTCTATTACGTCAATCAAGTCGCGGCTATTTCTTGTAGAGCTGTTTTTGGCTAGTGTATTGTGCTCAGTATATTGCATTATGGGACGTTTTGACCATGCTGAAGAATAGCCCTTTAGAGTGTGTGGTGAAAATACACACGCAAGATATGAAAGCAAATGTGGGTTGGTTGTGTCGCAGACAGATTTAACACTGCAGGACTTCACAGAATTCTAAATGGGTTCACACACAACACAGTCAGAGCTTGCTGTCTTATACTGAGCTCTTATAATCAAAGTGCAACTTCTACCATCAAAAAGCACTTCAAATAGTATTGCTTATATCAGGCCCAAAGTGAAAAGTACTTCAACAAAAATAGTTCTGTGCAAGCACAAACACAATTCAGGTTTTTGTCAGAATGGAAACATCTACATTCAGAAATCACACCACTGAATGATTAGTACTATACCAGCAAAAGCTTCTACAGTTAACCTAGTCTCAACCAATTCTGCAGTGAGGTTATAACCATAGGGGAATGAACCTGTGGGTACTTTCCAGCAGTTTGCTGGGTTGAGAAATGAGTGGAGCAGAGGTTTTCCCACCCAGCCTCATTTAAAGCATGTGGGATATCAGTACCCATATGGGAAGTTTCATGATTAATCATTGTGGAGATTTGTCTCTGAGGAAGATGTTTCATTTAGTCCAGGATTGAAAAACAAAGGATATGTTGCTGCCACACTAATCAAAAACACAGACAATCTGCTGTTCATATGTGCCAATTGTTGCAGCCCTGTAATGTAAATGCACTGAAAGATGAGAAAAATAATTATAGGCAACCATTCTGCAGAAAGCTTATAGGAAAATGGGCTCTTTGGGGGGATGCTTTCATGTGCATAAAAAGCCTTTGGCGTTCTTAACTCTGGTTGCCAATATATTTGTTCTTGCTGTTGGTATGTCAGGCCATGGTACCTGAATCCCAAAAGTCTCAAGCAAAAGGCAAATCTGTAGTCAAGAAGTGAGGAAGGTCAACAGAAAATCCAAAAATTAGATGTTTTTGCATGTTGTGGTGTTAAGACTACGCATAAATATGTGTGACTTGACTTGAATCCCAGATAACCATATTTATTTATAAAGATAAACATAGTAGATGTAGCTGTTCTCATACTGCCAGTTAGTTCCTCAAGTTTCTAGGCAGGAGAAAAGTGTGAGCAGTGTCATTGCAGAATGTCAGTAGATAAATGGCCCCTTTTGTAGGTTATGTAACGTGTCAGCTGTGGGTAGATTAAACTTTTGAAAGGATCGACAGCATCAGTGATCTGATTGGTTTTGTTCAATGAAGTCTCAAAATGTGCTTTGAAATATTGTCTGTTAACATTGAGGCTGTTGCTGGTCGGAGATTCAGATTGTTGCAGCATGAGAAGATAATTTTATGGCCAATATTACAGAGAATTGTATTCTTTCTTCTACAGTTTCAATAGTTCCTTCTCCCTTCTTGTTCCAAACAAACAGTGTGGGCTGTTGCCCTGGAGTGCTGATGAGTTGCCACTACCTCATTCTGCAAATCTGTACTTCATCCAAAACTTGAATAGCATGTGTGAAAGAAGAAGAAAATATAAATAAATATAAAAGACCCAGAAAAATACAGCAGGGAACGATCAAAGTTCTGAGTAAGAAGCAACAGAACTGCCTGGAATTCTTCAGTTCAGAGAATAAATGAATAAGGTAGGATCTGACAGAAGTCTACAAATCGTAAGTGGTATCTGTGGTTGGTTACTGGTCACCAGCTCTTACAGTACAGGGGCTAGGGTCCATCAAGTTAGCAGCAGTCATGTTCAAAACAAACAAATGTGGACTTCCATGAGTAGTAAATGCTTTGAATGAAAAAAAGTTTCCATGGCTTTAAGAGGAGAAAGGCAAGATAGGGCAAGTACCTGGAAAAGACAGCTCTGTTGAAGGTTCTTCAGTGACCACACCAGGATCAGGAAATATTTGAGCTTAAAATAATTAAAGACTGGAAAAGTACTCAAAGTGTGATATATATTTGTCCCTGTTCTTAACTTACACATAAGGTCTGCCTATGGCCATTGTTGAAGACAGGATGCTGGACCAGATGGCTATTCTGTAGTCCTTACATACCTTTTTGTTATAGTTAAGCTTTTGCCAACATGTTTTAACTCTCAGCGTCTGAGACCTTGATGTATTTTCTTATTTGGTTGGCCTTCCAAAGTGCAAATTTAGTGCTGATATTTCCAGACTTCTTCCAGATCATCTTACTAGTCACATATACACAATTAATTCAATGATTGGAACAGGATTTTGAAACAAAAATACAGATGACGTTCTCATTCCCTCTACCTTGAGGTAGTATTTTGAAAATGACTCCATCACTTTTGATTCTACCTGATTTTTCTGTGGCAGTACATTACCAAATACTCTGGAAAGAATCATGGACTTTCTGTAGTGGTAATTACCCACACACTGGTCTGCTACTCGTGTCCGTACATCTCTCAGACTTCCTCTGTAGGTGCATAGGTCTCAGTTTGCAAGGTAAGTTTGACTTAGTTGTTTTTGTCACAAATGCTAACCACCGGTTTTAGTTGTTAGTTCTGGATTTCTTTAGCTTACTGCCACTGGGGAATCTTACGAGCAAAATTTTGATCTGTAATGTGTGAGCAACAAGAACAGTACAAGTCTGACATGCCTGTTGTTTCTGGAGTGCAAGTACATAAAATACTTCCTTATTATAACGCCTACTAGTAGGTGTTACTATTAAGTCATCAGCCAATTTCTGATTCTGTGAAAGAAGCATGTTTGGGGCAGAAATTTTCTTAGACTGGGTTTGTTATAAAGTAAATTGTTTGCTGGATAAAAAGCTTTTAAGCAGATAGACAGCTGAAAGGACTGAAATTCAAAAGTTGCAGTTTGCATGGAAATTGTCTTTTTTGTGATGTTCTCTATAGGTTTTTTGTTTTGGCCTTCAGTTCCAGTTGTCTCCTTTGCACTGTAGCAGCCATCTTGTTTAGTTTTTGCCATTAGTAAACAATCAGAAAAACAGTGTTGCCAAGTACAAATGCATCTGTTTTTAAGGTTCAGCTGGTTTTTTCTTATATGAAAATTTTGTAGAGCGGCTGCTGCATGACAACTTTCAAATATGGCCAGCTCTGCCAATTCTCATGAAAGGAGTGTTTTGGCCAGACATTATTGTTGCTGCCATTACAAGTTTCACCATTGCCTTCTGGGCTAAAACAGTGTTTTCTGCCTTCTTATTTCAGGAGCTAACTGGCACAAAAGAGAAACCTAGCATTTATCTAGGTGCACAGCAGATAGAAGCAGGTGCATAAGCAAGACTGCAGAGACACAGCAGGAGAGAGTCACTGTCTGTAAGATTTCCAGTACTGTCTAAAAAGCCTTCTAAGGAGAGCTGAGAAATGGCTGTGGAGTAGATTGCATCAAATGACAGAAGCGATTTGGAGAGTTGTATGATACTGAGAAGCGGAAGCTAACTTCATGGGAAAACCAGAGCCCAGCAGAGAAGCTAGAGGAAAGCAGAAGTGAATATAGAGGTGTACAGACCTGATCAAGCAGGTATCTCTGGAAGGTTGTAGGCTGAACACTTGGAAGCTGAAAATTAGTAAAACTGTTAGGTATTCCAGTTCCGTTTAATTCGCGGTGATGCCAAACATGCTTAATTGAATCAACTCATGTCCTAAGCCATTCTAGAAAATAGGTTTCTGGAAGGGCTGCTGAAGTTGATTAACTTTGTTCTCCCACTTTGTTTTCTTTTCATGCATGTTCTGGTTTCACTCGTGGTTGGAAATGAGAATTGTCAGGAAGGTCAGTTTTGTGGTGCACAAGGAAATGCAAGAACTTGCCAATCTTTGTCTGGCTAGATTTTCCTTTAAATGTATTCATGTAAATTCAGGTGACAAGCCAAATGAGTTGAATTCCTCATTCATTTTGTGAAACTTTACATGACATGACAACTTGAGAATGACACGGTAAGATTGCAATCAAACTCAGTTGTCACAAGCTGGCTGTAAAACAGGCAGCACTTCCAGCGCTTCTGTCCCTGATGTCAGACATCAAGCTATAGCTTTTACCTGGCAAAGTAGACTGAAAGATTGCAGAATATGTTCTCAACTGAGGCTGTTTTTTGAGGAGCCTCATTCTCTGTTCCTACCTCCTCCCTGCAGCTGGTTCCAGGGAATTAATATTTTTAAGCTGACAAGATGTTGGTAGATTTTCCTTATTGCCAAACTGGTGAAGTGGCTTCCAAGAGAAAAGAGAAGGGGGGTATTTTGGTTTTATAAGTTTCTGCTCCTAAGTGTTTTTCTTTCTACACATCCTTCAAGCTAGATAAACAAGATGATTGGATTCAGTTGAAACTGCGCTCAGAAATCAGAATCTTTTCTGCAGAATTTATAAGGGAAAGTGCAATCCAGCTGTTGGCAAAACATAACCTCATTGTTTTGGCAATGCTGTTTCATTTACTTTTTTTTCTTTTATACTAACTTGTTTGCTCAGGTATTGGAATTCAGAGTTTTTCCTTCTTTTTAGAAATTCACACCCTTTCTGGCAAGGCTTGAACTGTTTTTATTGCTTGCAATTATACCTACAGGTAAAATAAATACTTTCCCACGGATGCACTGGAATCTGGTACGGTTATAAGCTGATGTAGCTGCAAGAGTGGAGTTGTACAACTAGTATTTCTGCTGTTCTGTCTTTTCCTTCTAACAGTTCTTAAAGACACAGGCTTTGAATCTGCTCTCGCTCTTGAGTAATCAAAGCAATTGTTTTTAAAAGCAGCAGGATTTAAGCTATGCAAAACTGATGTGAATGAGAAAAGAACCAAATGACTTCTAAAGATGTCTAAGGCAAACCTAATGTGGAGTTAATTTTGCTACAGAAATATTGCCGTGGCCTGTAAGTGCACAACTGTCTTAACTTAGCTCTATGCTGCGCACACAAAAATGACATTGAAAAAATGTTTTGCTGCCATAAAATAAGGCATAGAAAAGCTAGGAAATGCCCTAATTAGGGCTGCCTGTGTAATTCATTATGATTCATTTTTTAATTATCTGATCGCATACTATTTTTTCCGCAGAGCCCTCTACCTCTCTGCACAGGATGTTCAGAGCACTCTTAATGAGCAACCATTCAGTAGTTTGTTTTATCTTCATTGTTCCATGTGTGGCCCAAGGCCTTATTTACTGCATGCTATTAAATCCTGTTTTGAGGGCTAGATCCATAAAAAGACTTTGGCCTGGTGACCTTGTGTGCTGAAGTATCAAACTCTTCAGCCCCCTGCTGCCTAGTGTTGAGAGGTTGAGTTTATGACCCAGGTGTGCTGCTGCAGCTGTATGACACAGTCAGAGCAGGGCTGACTCTCTGGTCTGGTGCTGCGATGTACTGCATGGATGTGCCAGTCCCAGTCACCCCTAGCTCAGGTAACTTGTGAACATACGTGTCCTTCTGTGGCACCAACCGACTGTTACGCAAAGTTCAGTAAGTATCTCCTTCCATTATTCAGTTAAACAGGAGTCTAGGGTTTGTGACTCACGCATCCTGTTTTCAGTAATGTCACTTATGTGCTAAAAAGTCTTGGAAAAGTATAGCACTAGTGATCCAATTTTTGTCTCTGTAAAATGGGAATAATGACGTTCTCTGAACCTTGTTACAGAGGTGTTCTCTGGTTGCAGTGCTTTGGAGTCTTGGATATAAAATATTAGGGAAAGACAATACATTGCTTGTGCATCCAAAGCTGAATCTAAAAACTCCGAAAATATTCACTGTTCTCACTGTTTACACTAAAATATCTTGTAATTAATTTTTCAGTAGGAAAATGGGCTACTTCTAGTGATCTTCAAGCTGGGTTCTTCCAGAGTCATTCCAGAAGTTCCATAAATGTGTATGAGAGAAGAGACAAGAAAACTGTGGAGAAATAGTGAAACGTGTCTTTGTATACTCAATTTAGGGCTATATTCATAGACTAATGTCTCCATTCTTTAGGGTGCAGTCAAAGAACGTGGCATGACTTGTGTCTGTGTGGCTAAACTCACTCCTTTTCGCCCACCAGAAGCCCAGGTGCCTTGGCTGTGTGGCCTGGGGGGAACAACTGGTGATCTTTGCTATAGCTGAGATCTCACTCAAGTAAATCTGAGGGAACGCTAATTTGCAAGAGGCAAAACTATTTTTGTAAGTAGGCTAACAGCGGTGTGAATGACCATAGACTGGCCTTGGACCTGTGCCCTGCTCCTATTTAGTTTATAATATAGCCATAGCTTAGGAGGAATGTATGTTGGTCAGCTTTCTACAAATATATTTGTCACAGTGAATATTGGTGACTGTTTATGGACTGAGATCTTTCACTATTTTACCTCAAGGTAATGTAAATGGGTCTAGATTATACACTGAAATTCCTTGTGATTAGATCTGACTAGAAATACTGTGATGTAACAACACTAAATCCAGTGCTCTTTGATTGAGATGTGGAAATGGATCAGTTCTGATGTTTTATGCAGAAGAAATCTTGCAACAGAAGAGTGACTTTTATGTTTCTGAGAGAGGGGGAGAGTCAGGAAGAAAATTACTAGGGTAGTAGCTGCTTGAGCCTGTACCTCTTACAGTTTGGGTGACATCCAACCACGTGTCATTTGTTATATGATTATTTCTCTATTTTCTGTTATTATTTGGAAGGGGAGGTGGAAAGGATTGGTGTTTTCTGAATATATGTACATATAGAAAGGTTACTCAAGTTTTTCCTTCATAGGGTTTTAGTGATGTTTTCAAGGGCAGAGAAACGACTTGCTGCTTATTTCTGCACTGAGATCCTGCCTCTCTGAACTCATGTTCATTTTCAGCCAAAAGTTGCATTGATTTTCTACATTGATTTTCTTTCATTCATGTATAATCTGAACTCAAAAGGGTGAAAATGATACTTGAATTGTTCCTCAGGTGTTAATGTACTGGAAATTTTCATTGCAGTGACTGAGAATATGCTTCCAAACATGCATACGCATAGCAAGGCAAAAAGACTACAGTTAATACGTGTAATAAAAACAAATCTGTGAGAAGCAGACACGATTGTCCAAAATGAGCATACATTTCTGGAAAAAAAACTTTCTCTTCCACCACTAAGGACTTGATTGCTCTTCAATTTAATCCCTGGTGGGCCAACATATATGAAACAAGCTACAAAATGGAGAGCAATTCTACAACTCCACAAGGTTCAAGACGTATATTAATGCAGGTTACAAATCTCACATAATGCAAAACTGATCTCTAAATCCAGATAGATATAATAAAATTAAAAAAAAAAAAAAAAAAAAAGGCAAGAGAACCCCAAAATCTATCCTAAAAATATTTTCCAGGAAGGGAGACTCAGACCTGAGTCAAACTGTACTCCACTTCTGTTACTTTTCTCTGAAGTCTCTGGTGCTTTGCCTCTGACTCCTTCAGACTGATCAGAAATTATATTTCAGTTTCACTGGTACTGACCGTGTCCCTGTTCTTTACACCGAGTGATGAATCTGATCTGAGGACCCATGTCCAGCCTGAAGGAGTGACCCAGTGCCCAGATACTTCCCTGATCTTTCTCCAAAGCATTCTGAAGCTCTTTCAATAAGCTCATTTCTATAAATGCGATGATTCAGCCTGACTAGATCCTTGTTGAAGGCTATGACACAACTTGGGTTAACTTCAGAATCAGCCCTGCTGGCAGAACAGACTTTCTTGCTAGATTTATAGTACTTCCTGCTTCTAGCTGAGCTGCAAATAGAACAAGAGCAGCCTTTCTCGTAGTGTCTTGGCACTGCTCCTTCTAGAGGGAACCCAGAACAAACAAGATACAATGAAAAATACCAAACTTTCATGAACAACTTCTTCTTCTTCTTCTTTTTTTTTTTTTTTTAAAAAAAAAAAAAGAGCCTTTGCTTGTGTCCATTTGGTGGACTTCTTTGGTTGTAACATACTTTATTTGTGCCAATTCACTTAATTCACTTGCCATTAATTTTCATGGGAGCACATATAGTGAATACATAAATTTATAATTGTGAGGACTGAGATATCATTCAGGTTGCGTTGAAATGGTGGTGTTTTGGCACATTACACCACCATTTCAAGGCAACCTGAATGATATCTATGCATTATGTAGTAACATTTCTAGTAATATTTTTGCTGTTTTTCTCAGTATCTTATTTGCACTATCACTTTTTGTATTTGAATCCATTGTTGAATATTGTTCTATCAATTAGCTGAAACCTTTAAAACGCATTCCTTTGCATGTGCCTGAGACAGATTGGTGTAAAAGAACATTCAAGTGAGCTGATGAAGCCTGCAAAGAGAGGAGCAGAAAGTCAAAGACTTTCAAAATCTTTTATTGTGTGTAAAAGATATAATGAAAATCCACAGAAAGGAATAGACTTTTTAAAATTAACTTAATTAGCCTTCACATAAAACTCTCAATACCATATGTGACTTTATTCCTGTGAAATATAACATCATTCTTTTGAAACATGGACAAACCGAAGGTGAAAACTAATATGATGTACAACTTAAATGGTTGCAAAGTAAAAAGCATGAGACTTTAAAAAACATTATTTAAGTCACCTGAGTTAAAAGTTACATGCTGTAGCAAAAAAACCGTAGCTAAACAGGTTAATCAAGATCAGTTAGTTCACAAAGTTTAAAACATAGTTGCACTAAAAATACTTCTCAATTACCAGAATCAGCTGATCAGCTGTTTCCTGTAGCAGACCTTTCAGTTTAAATTATGGGTGTCCAACTTTTCGGCTTGCCTGGGCCCTATTTAGTGAATAGAAGCTGCATACACGTAGGAAATGGTTTCAGACCCAAAGGTGGGAGACTGTGGCTGTGGGTGTAAGGAAAAAGTCTCCTGCAGTCAGGACGGTGTGGCACTGGCACAGGCTGCCCAGAGAGGTGGTGGGTGCCCTGTTCTCATCCAGGCAGGGAGCGACCTGCAGGCCATGGCTTCGACGTGCCTGGTTTAAATCCTGCTGCTCAACTATCTCCAACCTGTCCTAGCTGCTCAAAAGGTAATATCAGGATCCGTATGCTTTCTAGTGCATGTCTGAAATGGCTATAAAACTGGACACCTCCCTGACTGAAAGTCTGCCTACACTGGGCAGCACGTTGAAGTGGTGGTTGGTGATGCCTGAGCGAGTACAGAGCTCAGTCCAACAGACTGTCAGTGAAGAGCAAGGGCTGAGCTAACAAACCTGGCTTAGAGGCCTTTGCTAGTGAGGTCTTTGCTCTTGAGTTCTTTCAGTTCTTTCAGTTGTCATGTTAGCAGCTGGTTATTGCTGCACACCAACTCGTCTCAGCTGCCTGGATTTTGGCTGATCCCTGTGCTTCCTCTGCTAATCCACATCGATTTTCCTTAGTTTGTGTGAATTTTCTTCTGTTTGTTAGCTCATTTTTGAATACTGTTGCCAGTTTAGATACCTAGAATCTAAATCAGTTTAGATACCAGAATGTACTTCGTTTGATGTAGGACTGCTTAAGACAGCTTTCTTGATATACCCTTGTCGAATTTAAGAGTTGCACTTTTCTTCCAGTGTTGGGACTGTCATCATACCATATCAGTTTTCTGATGCTGTATGAATTTAATGATAATGGATCATTGCAGTGGTGCTATTATTTCAGCAATGAAATAGATGACATAGTTTTAGTCTTTGGGAAATTAAAGTGTTCAGATATTTAAAAGAATATTTTTCAGCACTGAGCTAGCACATAAGTGTAGTGAGCTATTACTGAAATTCTTTTGTCTTTGTTAGCAATGTGGTGGCTTTCTGTTGTGTAGAATTGGTATATGATGCTTGAGGTACGCACAAGAAAGCATAGAATGTAGTTAAGTGAATTATATTGTGTTCTTAACAAGTCTTTCTTTGCCCAAAATGTCCTTAGACCTTTACTGATCAGAAAGATCATTGTTTTACGTCTCGTCAGTACATTGCACCTGAATGATACAGATCTCTTACACCACTGGCATTGGATCAAGAGTGTAGAAAGATTAATGTTCATAACTCACTCTAATAAACAGATTTTCTTTCTTAGAAAGCTTCCAACATAGTACTTATGCTGAGCCAGTTTACGTATTTTCAAACTGGCAGATTCTTCAGCTGAGAAGTAATCAGCATCTCTTTCTTTACAAAAACCCACCACATTTTTGGGAGGCCTCCTCTCCCTTTAGTCTCCCTTCCAACTCTGAGCGTAAATTGAGAATCTTTTCCATTGTATTGCTTCCTAGTCCAGATCACATTTCATACTCTCTTTTCTGCTGTAGTATCTGAGCTTTTCCCAGTAGTGAGTTAAGCAACATGACTAACATCTGTCACGTGTGGTTAGTTCTCTCTCTCTCATCCTGCCTCCAGGGAGTCTTTCCATTGACTTCAATGGGTTTCAGATCAGGCTCTAAATTAGGCTGAGGACTTTGGGATGAGTGTGTTTTTGGTTTTTGTGTTGTTGTTGTTTTTTTTTTTCCTTCATTTTTGTAAATGTCTACTAACTTTGCCAGCAACCAGCAAGTGGTAAAGACAACTAGAGGGAAAGAAAGAAAAGGAAATTGGAAATTGTTGCTAGGATTGAGGCTATTAGATGAGAAGATATTTTTTTTAACTTGTTGCAGCTGCAGCAGTCTTTGTTAATGCTCTAATACTGCCCTTTCACTGCTTTTCTGTCTGTCTCAGATGGCAAGGCAAAGTAGGCTTTTACTTCTGTCTGCTAGAACTTCTTCCCCACTGCAAAATTGGTAATCATATAGTTTCCATAATGGAAGAGAGTTTGTGGTTATTAACCTCCATTTGTTCATCTGTGTCTTTCCATTAACACACTGGTTGGGCTCATCTTCCTTAAATAAATAACTTCTTTACTTACAGAATTTCTTTTGCAACCATTTTAGCTTCCTTTATGGACATAGCCTTTGCTTGTCTTTTCCCTGTCAGCATTCAGTAGAGCAGAAGTTACTGTTTACAGTTGCAGTGTTCATTCAGACAAATGCAGGGACAGCACTAAGGTTTGTCTGTTGCTTTTATATACTGTAGCAGAGCAACCTGATGTATATTTTTGACTACCTAGGGACTACCTAGGCTTTTCTGAGGGGGAAAAATAATTTATCCCCATATGCAGTGTTACCATAAAAGTTTTCTTCTACAACCAAATGAAAAGAAAACTTTGGATATTTCCTGTTATGTGTAGGCAGGACTGTACATGTATGTGTATCTTTCCTTCTAGTTATTCATAAAATTCCTTTTAGTGCTTCATAATATAGTAAATTTGTCCAAAAGACATCTTCATTTCATCATTATAAAGAACTATAATTCAGAAGGTACATGTCAGAAGGAAAACATGCAGGTGAAAGTCTGGCTACATGTAGAAATAAGGTATTTTGGACTCAGGAATAAATGCAGCAAAAACTGTGTACAACTTCTCTCCACAGAGAGATGCTCAGTACTCTGAACCATTCTTCAGGCAATCTCCTCTTAACGTTGTGGGTTATGAATGATGCTTGCAAAGGTAAAAGCGTGATCCTGCTCTCAGGTGAATGTGAATTCAGAGCAACTCTGTCAAAGCCAAGAGAACTATTCTGACTGAAGGGAGAGGTAGGCCCCCCAGAAAGGCCATTTGACAGCTGGATTAGTGGTGGCTGAATGCTCTCCAAATTGTGGTCAGCCTGGCTAAATTTGAATGCCGCCATCTGACTCATCCCATTTATCTATGTTTACTGCAGTTGCTAGAATGTAGCTGATTACCTGCTGATACATGTGAACATATAGCTCTTTTCTGTACTGAAATGCTTCTCTTATTGGTGACATCATGTTTGCTCGAGTGCAGCACCTAGACAACAGACTGTATGCAGAACTTCACTGTTGCTTGTTGGGATGTTATTAATAGAGTTCCTGCTGGGACACTTCTGCCTCACAGACATAATGTCCCGACCCTCTATCTCCCAAAGTTATTTTTTGTATTTATTTGAAATAATTGCCTCTGTCTTTATCTTATTACAACTACTGAGTAAATAATACTGATAAAATAGGCATCAATATAACTTGTTTTTTGGGGGGGGAGAAGAGCTTGTGTCAGTAGTTAATATGCCATACTTGTTTCTGCTTTAACTCTCAAGGAGATTAGGAGTTCTTATTGAAGGATTTGAATTTGCAGTTGCTTGTTGCATCAGCTTTTTTTTTTGGTGAGGTAACCTAATCCAGTGGTAATCAGAAGCCGGGATGCAAAGCCAGGAGTCCCAGACTTCTTCCTTGAGCCAATGAGCTACTCTGCAACCTCAAATCACTATTGCATTTCTTTGTCTCTCAGTGTCACCATTTGTGACGTGGGGAGTGTTAGTCCTTACGTTCAAGAGTGACCAGTCAGGATTGGTGTCAATATTCTGCAGCTTAATGTTGGTTGAGTGTTTGACAGTTATGCGATCCCAAATTCTCAGATGCATAGATCGTAAAGCCAGAAGAGACCACTGTTCAGCAAGGCCGACCTATTAATTGGAGATGAGCCCAAATCTAGACCCTGGATCAAACATACCCAAAGTCTAGGGAAGCTCACTTCTAAATTCAGATCCGGATGTGAGCTTCATGACTCAGTCTCATTTCTGTAAGCACCAGATAGGAATATAAACAAGCAATTCTGAATATAGGAAAAGCTTGGATCCAGAACTAAGCCTTGTTCTAAACTGCTGCAGCCACTACAAATAGGTTTCCAATATCTCTAGTTATAAAACTCCGGAAGTTACATTTTATTAGTGAAGCTAATGCATCTGCACAAAATATTGTCCTCATTGAGGTTACAGTAGTATGTGACAATGAGAGTTTGATCTGCAAATGCAGGTAAAAATATAGAAAATCTCCATTACCTTTTGTGCTACAGATTACCATCTTGTTTGGTGTGTCTGTCTCCTGCTTTTTGTATCCCCTGATTTTAGTAAACAAGAAGGGAAGGAGAGAAAAGGAAGGAACTCATCATAGACTTTGAATGATGCAAACAGTTTAATTAGGAAATAATGCTGGATACCGTTTCCCTTCCTTTGCTGTTTTTCAAGCAGGATGCGTCCTTAGGAAACAATGATAGAACTGAGAATTACAAAGCCTTTGTATGCATTGCAGCCAAGTGGCCGCACAGGAAAGTGATATACGGACAGGCGCTTGTGTAACGTGAGCGGAAGTTATTCAACATTCCTTGAGGAAGCATAGGACTAACTCTTGATATCAAGACAAATATTCCCATCACGCTAAAAGGGAAGATAATGCTGGACACCATTTTGCATTGTCTTTCTTTGTGAAGTTTGCTGATTTTGTTTGCTTGAGCCTGGCTTCAAAATAATAGCATGAACTAAAAATAACTATACGTCTGAGCCTTAAAATGTCTCTGTGACACAAGGTCAAACAATAATGGTCATTTCCTACTCTTTTAACCTTTGTAGCAAGCAGAAGGAAAAGTGTTCAAAAGGGGCATTGCCATGGAGGTCAACCTGAAACATTTGACCCTGAACTGTTTCGCTCCTTAAATTCTATATCCAAGAGAAGGTATGTGGAGGTCTGTGAGACACTGGTTTTCAACCTCTGTATCCTGAATTTCTCTTTCTACTATTTACAACTGCCAGTAAATAATAGCACTATTTGCAACTGCTTATGCAATTCAAGCCTAACTAAACTCTGTGAACCAGATCCTAAAAACCAGAGCTTGTGGTAGAGAAAGCCCTCATCAGCCTGAATAGCTTTGGTCTGTAAATTGTTGACAACTAGTGATCACAGCTGGGAATCTGAACTCCGGTGATCTCGTTTATCTTCCTGTTAGTGTGCTGTATGAAGGTTAGAAGAGTTCACAGCACTTCTGAATCTGTTTATCTCAGTTACTGCTAAGCTACTGAAACTGTGGGAGTTTTCTTTTAAAATGCACACTTAGAAGTCCTTCTAGTTTTGCACTGTGTTCGGTAGAGTTGGCCTTGGGAATCGTTTCATTCTTCTCCTTTGGAGATAGATCCCAGATATGATTTTTGTACAGAGATATTCATCAGAAAATACTTGCAAAAGAATGCTCTCATCAGTTTATTCAGTGTTCAATATTTCTTGCATTGCCAAGTGTCATTCCTATTCTTCTTCAGAGAAGTACTTTACTGCTCGTGAATGCGAAAAAAGGTGAATTTAAGGATAATATTACAGCAATAAGCCTAAAATGTTTATTTTCTTCTTTCCACAGATCTCTTCTAAAATGGAAACTATTGTCTACTCATGCCCTTCCCACTTCACCCTCTCTTCAGCCTTTGAGTACTGAATGTCTTAGTATCTTCAGTAGATGCAAAAATATAATAGTAGGTATTACTGAATACTTCACTCATAAGTCTGCTTGCAGCAACTGTCTTTCGAGTTGTTCAGACTCTACCTTCAACCTAGTCTTTTACTTTTGAGACCAGGCATGACATAGAGGTACTCTTCCTTCTTGGCTTAGCATAAAAGCAATTCTTCCCACTCACAATCTTTTTTTTTTTTTTTTTTTTTTTTAATACTGCTTCAACTGGAATGCAAATATCCAGCAGGAGCCCAAATCTTCCTTGGATTTTCCTAGTATCACACAGAAGGTGTTGAGAATTTATTTTCAACTTGACCACCCAACATTTTTCATAGAAAATGCAGTGAAATCCGCAGAAAAGATTACTTTTACTTGGAAATTTAAAAACCAAAGAACCTTTTTTTTTTTCCCCCACTAGGCCAAGATGAGAAACAGATAAACAAACAAATCCTCGAGGCTTGGGGAATTTGTTTCTTATCCAAACCAGCATTTTTCTGCTTAGACTTCTACCTCTCTGGGACATGTTTTGTTAACATGTCAACACGTAAGCAGTTCAGATCAAGAGAATGTCCTTGACTGCTGCAGTGTTTCTGCTAGCTATTCTGCTCACCTTCTCAGTCTCTGTACGAGCCAGGATATGAATCACTGTATACTAAAGCACTTGGGGTATGTTGCATATATACATATACAGGAACCATAGAATACCAAAGTCTTCTGTTTTCTGGAATCTAAATTGAAAAGTGCATTTGCAACAGGCTGGCAGGATTTATTAATTTTTATTTAAGTAATTTATTGAGTACAAACCTTCATTCAGCATTCAGCAAATGGTGTATAAGGAGCAAACTCTCAGTGCTGGGAGCATAAAAAAGGGATGCAGCTCTGAAGCTGTTAGCAACACAGGGCGAGTGCAGCAGGGCTGTTCCTTGGCTCACCTTCCAAAGAGAGAGCCTTCACCTCAAGGCCAGTGTTGTGGGAAGGAAGCACTGAAACAAGCAGCCCCATCAAACAACACAGTAAAGAATGGGCTCTTGCAGGTGCAAGATTTTCTGTTTCTGACTTTATATGGGGCACTTCTGATCTTGGTTTGGCTTGGGGCTCCAGAGGTTCAAAAGTTAGCTCTGAACCAGGCTCTCAGTGGTGAAACCAACTCCAAACAACGTGCTCTGTGTCCCCGAGAGCCATACCATCATGCATGCCATTTAAAGCAGAATATTTTTTCAGGATGAGATCATTTACTGATTGCATCTCCAGTATCTAAAGAGAGAGTAGGAATTGATTTGCTTTAAGAGAGCACTAAATATTTTGTTAAAGCATAAACAAAAATTGTCATCCAAAAAGGAGTAATTGCTTGGAAATAGAGCTACTCAAGTTTGAGGTAGGTTTGTAGCTTGAAGCACAAATGATGGATGGTATCACAACCATGTGAGTTTATTTCTCATCTGAAAAAATATATGTAGTTCTGATACTGTTCTAAGGACAGAACTGGAGTTTATTTTAAATGGTTGCTGTTACATTACGACAAACACAGGCTTAGTGGGGCAACTCCTCATGGTACTTTGCATACTTCTAAATTCATTGCTGTATAAATGACAGGTTAGTGATATTTACATTGTGATGACAGGTTTTTTATTTTACTATCAGTAGTTTGAGCAATTTGATTCTCGTGTGAAGCTCAAGTCGGTTCTACTTTCTGTTGTACTCAAGAAATAGAGGAATAAAATGAAGCCGTAAAAGAGGATGTGTATCTTTAACGCTGACATTAGGTAAACATCAGGCAAAAATGATGCACATTTTGCCTCCAAAAACTAGGTTTGTTGTAAAAACTGTAGCAAAGATCTGCAATTTTATGAAATACAAATTTGAAATCTGAATTTCTACAGTAGAAACAGGGTTTGATCCAAAGATACAAAGCTCCAGCCAGGTCTATTAAAAATATTTCACCGCTTTGTGTTAGGCTGCGTGACTCACAGTTGGACATAACTTATGAGATCTCAGAACTAACACTGTCACCACCCTGATTTACTTTTTCTGCCATTCTGTACCAGGCTGAAGTGTCAAGGCCCAATTGCTCTGCACACTTGCACAACTCTGCAATTGGACTGTAAATTTAGTCAGTCAGCTTTACCTTCTTAGAGCAGAGCAGTTCTTCAGATTACTGTGATTAATTTTCTTCCTATGTTTTGCATGAATTAGATGGGCTAGTTCTGGTGTTTCCGTGTCACTCTGCAGTGTGCAGGGTAGTCTTCATTTCAGTCAGACTATATAATAAAAGCCCCCAAGACATTCAGATAAGAAAGCCTCTGTTACTTTCAGCTGGGAGTTGTTGCACTAACTTGAAAGAGTTTAACACCAGCTCCCATTTCTCCTATCTGTGAATAGAGGAGAATTCTCAGTGTTTGCAGTTCTGGATTTTGAGGATCTATATGCAAAAAACTCCGTTTGAATAATTAAAGTAGTGTGAATGAATGATTTAAGTTAGTGTGGGATATGTTACTGTTCTTTCCTTTTTTAAAAAATAAAAGCACTACTTTTTTAAAGACGTGTTGAGGCAGTTTGGATTGTGAAAGAAAGTGCTGTCTTTAAAGGTGCATTAATGGCCCTTGGGGCTACGCAAGGAAGATGGTGGAGAGGTGGCAGGGGGTATGTGCCAAGATTGAGAAAAATATACATTTTAAGAGCCTGCTTGAAATGCCTAGATGTGTGTTTTCTTTTATTTTGCCAAGATTCTTTCCTGATTTAATGAGCATATCTGACTCGTACTGACTTGAATTGTCCATGAGCAGAAGTCATCACTTTATTTTCACCACATCTAAGTCAGGGATTTTTAGTATAGAGAGAATATGGGTTGCTTGTTGTTTTGGAATGATGCTCTTTGGGAAAGTGAGCACATTTAGCAGGTTTTGCTTTTGGTGAAGTTTTCCACTGGTTACTTTCCCTCTGGGAATGAGGACAGATCTTCTATTCACAGGGAGGTATTTCAAGTCCATCTGTTGATTTCACCCTATTGCTACCTGTTCTCTCTGTATGCCAAATCCTATGAATTACTTATTTACTCTCCAGTACCCTAACATCTCTTGAAACCAATGAGAGCTGAGAACACCCAGTACCAGTCAGCAGATCCTCAGCACACTGCAGTATCAATGCCTCTGGGTATATTGAATCATTGATTTAATTTCTTTGTAAACTGCCAGTTAAAAATCGTCGTGGCAATTTTTCCTCAAATTTTGTGTTTAGTAACATGTATCTCATCATCTTATCTCCGTGTGAAGCAGTTACATGGGAGAAAAGCATCCAGAATCAATCTTGTGCTAAATGAAAATGATCTGGGAATATTCGTTTGCCAAATCATTTTCATATATTTCAAAACAAAGCAAAAACTCCCACCAGTGTAACATTTGACTGAGTTTATCCCTGGGGAGAAGATGAGAAACAAACAACACGTGACAGATGTTAATCACATTGTGTAATAGATTACTGGAAGGCTCTCAGACACTGCAGTGAAGGGTGAAGTATTCTGTGTAGAATTGGGTGACTTTGATCTGAGGTTCATTTTGGGTTATGCTGTGAAAAAAAAAATCAACAAACCCCAGACAAACCTTGCTGTATTACAAAGGTAAAAATGACTAAAACCTGCGCAGTGAACTTCATGAACTAGTATCTCAGTAGATGATAAGAATATGCAAAACCTGAGTAGCAAGGGTTATAAGCACGTTACTAGCATAATTATGTAAAAGAATTAAAAGCAAACTGATGACTAGCGAATTCCACAGTGATGTATTATACATTTGCTCGTTATTATTCATTGCATATAGGAAACACTAAACTTATCATGAATTCATTAACTTTTCATTGGCATTTGCAATTAGAACATAATTTCAAGAGTGGTCATTCTCCCAGCGCCCACTGTAATCTTTCAGTAACAGAATCTGAGAGTGCCAGAAGTATGTCAGCAGGAAGAGACCTCCTGTCATGTAATCCCACTTCCTGCTCAGAGTTGGTTCAGTTAGACCAAGTTGCTCCAATGCTCACCAAGTTTTCAGTCTTCCCAGGAGCAGAGAGTCACCAGCCTCTCTTGACTGGAGGACCTGCTCCAGTGTCTGCCCAACCTTCTGGGAAAAAGAATTTTCTTTTACCTTCCTTGTTCCCCACATCATCCCATTAGCTATCTGTAGATAGCCGTATGATCTCCCTTTGGCTTTCTCTTCTTAAGGCTATAGAAACCCAGGTCTCCCAGCCCTTCCTTGTACCTTATCTTCCAGCCTTGCAATCACCTTGGTGGCTGGACTTTCCAGCATGCCAGTTCCTACCTTCTACTTGGGAGCCCCAAACTTAACACTCCAGCTACAGTATCACAAATGCCAAACAAGGCAAAAGTCACTTCCCTGGACCTGCTGGCTATCCTATTGCTAGTAACAGAGCCCTGTTTAATTAGCCTTCTTTGTGGCAAGACTTATGGTCAGCTTGTTTTCCAAGTTGAGAATTCTGTTCAGCACTATAAAGAAAACCCAGAGCCCTGAGATTTAGCAAGTACTGTTTGGAGTCCAATCACTTGCTGACTGGTCCTATTGCTATGAAATGCTGACCCATGTAACCCTCATTTTTGCACTACTATGAAGCACTCCTAGTGAGGGAGTAATGAAGCCTACAGAAAAACTAGGTCTGAGAAATGAATAATGTATCATCTGCCAAAGCTGTCTGCATGATACTTTGGAGCACATTGATTGGGATTCCACTTACAAATCACTTTTAATTGTTCTAATATAAACACAATTGTCATCTGAATTATACACTTTACTGATGGAAGACTCACAAAACAATGGTATTCTAATGAACTACTGATTAGGCCCCAGTTTTTTCCAAATCAGTTTCTTTTCAATATTCCACATCCCTAAGGTATAGGTCTCTTTCTTTGGGAATTTCATACAAGTCAGTAGTGAATATCACACTTCTTTCTTTCCCTGCAATTGTGCTTGCCAAAGTACTCTTAAACTGTAAAAAAAAAAAATATGAACTTAAAATTAATTTGTGGTCAAAGTTTTGGAAGATTAAGTCCAGCAACGCCTTTTGAAAATGTGGTGTATATTTAAAGAGGCAGGGCACAATTCTACCCTTAGCAGGGGGTATTCACAGGATTAAGTAAAAACTACAACTTTCATCTTTAATTTCCCTAATTCTTGGGTGTTCAAAGGTAGAAAATTACAGAGATATGAGCCTGTGGCTGATGACTGTCCGTTTCATGCCAAGAAGCCCTTGTCTTGTTCTTTGCCAGTGCTGCAGTGGGAGATAGATGGCAGTGCGCAGTGAAATTAAGAAACATAATTTCTCACTGCTTTCATTTGATCTGCTTCCTTTCTCACATCTCTGTGTGTGGGTTGAGGGGGAGGGGAAGGAGGGTGAGAAGGGGAGGACGAGGGTGGGAGTTTCCTTCATGCTTCAGCAGTGGTGCTGAATGTGAAGGAAACAATAGTTGGTCTGATTCCAGGCATTCACTTGGGCGAAGGCTGTTTGAGGACTGAGCACAGGTCTGTGATTCTCTCAGGTATCACTGCCAAAGGCCGGCTTACCTGTTGTACATACAGAAACAGACAGAAAAATAGTTTGTGGCTGAGGCTCTGCTGTAAATTCAATCCTCTGAGTTTTTAGGAAATAGGTTTCTGTCCTGAAAATGAGACCAAGTGCTCATTTTCAAAATAAGCCTTAATGCTCAGCTGTCAAGATGACGCTTTAGCTTCCAAACATACCGTTTTCATTTGGTCTGGGAGTATTGAAAGTAAGTGTTGCCTTTCACGTGCTCAAGGGCAATGTGGGGAAAAAAAAGACTGACTTTTGTCACAGGAAGCGATATGTACCACTGAAAGGAAATAAATGAAGTTAGCTTGCTCGTAGCTGTGCTGCAAACCGAGTACGTGCTGTTTTTTCTCTTAGTGGAGATGATTAAGAAACCTGAATTAAAGAGAACTGCTTTGGAAAAAGGGTAGGGAATATGCTATATGCAGAAGCAGCCAAAAGTTCTTCACCAAAAATAGTTACTGCTTGCCTCTGACTGACAGAACACAAATTTCTTGATTATCTCTTCTCTTTTTTCCCACGCTTTTTCCTTAAAAAAAAAAAAAAAAAAAGAAAAAAAAAAAAAAGAAAAAAAAGAAAGCTTGATTTCTGGCCATGGGTTGTGATTCACATGGGACAGGACCATTCACTGATGTTTTATAACACCTCAAAATCATTTGAAATCATTACAGTTTATGTAGGTTGTTCCGAAAGTAATGCCTTGTATTTATTTCTATGGAAAGGACTAAAGATAAAGAGAGCCCAATAATGCTATTTGATAGAGCAAATTCTCAGCTACGTAACACTGTTTTTCAACACTGTCACTGCCATTAGCTATACATTTTCACCAGCAATGAACAAGAGCCTGCATGCTGTAGTCATCAAAATCTGTGCTAGTAGAGGTGACCCACTGCTGCTTCTCTACTGCTGAAACACACCCTCACTGCTATGCTCACATCCACTATTTGGTCTCCATAACTGTTCAGTGCCAAAAAAGTCACTGGGTCCTTTTTTTTCCTGCATAAAGGAGCTCAGTGACACGCTTTTGCTTCATAGGCGCTTCCGTGTCAGACACCGTTTTGTCAGATTGTCCCTCTGCTGCCATCTATCACACGGCAACAAAATGGAATGGAATATTGGTGGGAAGATTCAACCTGTACAGCCATATCACCACCATCTGCCTCTCATGTCATTGGCCAACATAATAAAATAGGAGATATTACTTTTGGAGCAGTCCTGGTATATTAGGCCTTATCTACCGAGGAAAAACATTTATGATGAATGAGTTTTGAAAGTGCTGTGAGTAGATGGTGTATGATTTACTATGGCTTAGATATGAACACAGTAGTTTAGATGTTGTCAGATCTTACTTGAGCTACTCAGGCAGTCACACCTGCAGAATGGGCTCAGGCGGCCAGCAGTGAGCTTCTTTTCAACGTTCCAGGAGTATCTTCTGTCTGATAAGAGTAATATAAATTTGGTTGTCTCCAAATGTACTTTGCTACCTTTGGCTCTGACTGGCATTGTAATCTACTGAAAATGAGAGCAAAATTCTATCTGAACTTTATCTGAACTCCAACTGGTTTTATTTCGGTTAAGTTCAAAGGCAAGTCAGACAAATGTTATTTAGAGCTTGATTGTTTGTTCTAGACACAGCCCAGAAACAAGGGATGGAAAAGAGCTGCCCTGTGCTAGCAGATGGCTGGCGAGGAGAGGCACAGCCACTTAGAGGAGGCTGTGTTTGCAGGGATGGCCTCTCGCACTGCCCACGGCCCTTCTGCCTCCTCATGTTGGTTCAGCTTTCTGACCATCTTGGCCCTCTGAGAAAGCAGCTTTGGAGGAACAGTTCCTGTGCCACCCGAGCTGTAAAGACTACAGTTATGTTTTAGTCTAATGTAGGAAGCCCATAGGTGTTGGGGTAGAGAAGAAAGTGTTTTCTGTTCTTCCCTCCCAGCTTCTTCTACCCGGTCTGAAAGTCTGAATGAGGATGAGTAATCCTGCCATGTATTTTTAGTGGGTTTCTTTCTTTTTCTACAGGAGAGAAAAGAAGAGGGCCTTTCTTTTTATTTCTCTCCCTCCTCTCTACTTTTTGTTATTAATAGAGTATGTGTGTTTGAGGAGGAAAAGGAGGCGGGAGAAGGGATGTGGGCAGGAGCGTATGTGATACAGAAAGCTAGCTCTAAGATAGCTATCTCTTTGGGAGGGGCTTGTGAAGAAAAAAACACATGAAAAATGATGCATTTGTTTTTCTTAGGGATTTTTATATTATTTGACATGTAATGTTTTGGCTCCGTTTGGGCAGGATAGTCTGTGTAGATCAAGAGCAGGAGAGAGCGTTGTGCAGTGATGCAGGGAGCGGTCCGTGCCAGCCGCACTGCCTGCTTGCTGCTTCCTGCACCAGGCTGCGGATTCTTCAGTTCGTGCATCACTCCTGGCTTAGCCAGACATCCCCCCAGACAGCAGGCTGCATAATGCAGTGCTGTTTGGCTGCTGAGGCTCTGGGGCCTAGCTGTCAGCTGGCTTGTGCTATAATGGGACAAACAGCTAACTCAAAGAGGATGCAGGAAATAAAGGAAACGTATGCATTTTTAAGGATATGGATGACGGGGGAGGAATCACTGATATGGTTGTGAACTTTTGTGATATATTTAGAACCTTGGAGCAAAGCTGCAGTTTCACTGAAGTCAGTAAAAATATTGCTATTGAATTCACTGGAAACATTTTTTTTTTTTCTGTCCTCTGTCGGAAGAAAGCAACAGTTGAAAATATACATCGACAACACTTTCACATCTGTGTCTCCAGGGAAGAAATGACATTGCTCCCATAATGCCTACGCACATACATACATCTTTCTAAAGATGCTGTCATGAACTCTGAAAACTCTGTCTTTTTTTCTTCTTTTCTCAGCTTCCAGGTCAAGTCTTGGGTCGGGTCATAGGTGTTACCGCTGGGGAGGAGGAAGGAAATGTCCTACTCACTCCAGTCCAAGCAAGCTTTTTTTTTTTTTTTTTTTTTTTTTTTTTGTAGGACTGATTTTTGTTTTGTTTTGTTTTTAGTATGAGTTATGTCCTCCCTTCCCTTTTAAGAGCAAATCGAAGTGCATAAAAGTAACATGCCTAACTACCTTTGGGTTTACTTGTGTGAGATTCCCTGGCCCTTTCTGCAGCAAAGACAAATCAGTAGTATTAGAACTGAGCAGAAAACATTTTTGTACATTCTAAAGCACCTGAGTTCTAGATGCAGGCTCTAGGGATTGATATATTTCATACCAATATCACATTGTCTTTAGTATCCACGCACTTGGTTGTGGTGCTCCACTCTCTGTTGCCTGTGGTGTCTTCTTGAGAAATATTAACTGAACTGCCTTGGTCATTTTTCCATGGCTGCTCTCTCTGCAGGATGTTCCCTGTGCCAGATGGTCGACTTGAATGAATTCTCTTTACATAGTTAAGAATCACTTTCTTTTATTATTCATGACTTGTTTCTTCCATCTCTCATGTTTTCCAGTTTTCTCTCTGCTTCATAGGAGGATAGTCATGCCAAATCGAGATGAGACTGTTACTTCATCTTATGTTAGGAAGTCATTTTGGGGGAAACAGAGTGTCAAAAGGACAGACTTTTAATTTCCATTGCAAGAAGATATAGAGAGCTGTTGCTTTTGAAGTAACCACATTGTCACTTTTAGGCTGTTTGTAAGTTGGTGGGCATTTTTTATATGCAATAAGTGAATAAATATGTAGGATATGAAAAATAAACTATCTGTGCAGTGAAGTTATCTGTAGACTTTGAGTTAAACAGTGGAGTTGTATAGAAGTAATCCCATTCTATATGAAAATCATAATGACTCAGAGTCTTTCAAGACAAAGCACCTACGTGGCTTAGGAAGATCAATAATTGCGTGTAAAACTGGCCTAATGAAAAGATTATGCACTCAGCTGCAAGTTCAGTGCAACTAAAAATTAAAAATAAAGCTCTTACTATTTGTTAAAAACAGGTCTAACTCCTCTGATGTCAGGCAGGCTGATTTCTTTGGATAGGGATCTATTGTTTTAAGTTTATATTCAATATAAACATCATATGCAATAATAAATCTTACAGGCACATACTCAGATTGTTTATTTGATTTATTATTTCACTTAGTGTAATGCTATTCCATTTCATTCCATTCTCGTATTTGAGTTCCTCTGTAACAACCTTGTAAAAGTGACAGGGAGGCTCAGATCTTTGCCCAGCAAACAATATATATTATTTGCTACATGAAAGTGGTGCACAACTCTCTTAAATGTTCCCTAGCAGACTCCTATTGCATTCCACAATGTGACTGCACTTGAACCACCTCCATTCATATCAGAGTCTTTTTATCCCAGCACACATTGAGCAAGCTGCTCTGAAGCTTAATTCTCCTGACCCTTCAGTGCAGTCGGATATTGTCACCTAATCCCCTTTTTTTCCTTCTGTCCCATGTGTGGTTTTGACTTCTTTCTCTTCTCAATTCCTTTTTCCTCTTCCCTTTTTCTTTCTTTCTTATTCTATAAGCCTCTCTCCAGGCTCCACATTCCAGAATTCATCCTTGCATTAGGGCTGCAATACAATGCTCTCCCAGTGTTAAAGGATTAGACATTAAGGAGACTGTGGCAACTCCAGCCTTACTATATGCAACAGGGGGAACATAAGGGGATGGAGAAGTGCTTGCTAGAGAGTGAGGAGACTGGGAAACAAGGAGGGAAAATGGCATCTTAGTAATACCAGAGTGGATGACAAAGAAATTTGTGTGAAGAACAGTGGTTGTTTCTGCTCAGTTTTATACCCTAAGCTGCCATTGGAAGATGATAAAACAGCTGGGAAACAAAGCAGTGTTACACATTACGTAGTGACTGCTACATTAAGTGGAATTTATATTTCAACATCCATCTCTGAGAAATGGCAACTTTGAAGCAATCGTATCAAGATGTGCCATTTCATGCCTACCTGATGAGAGTGTTATTTGAAGTGTCCTTGATCAATGTTGCACAGGTTTTTTTTTCCATAGATAGTTGTGCTTTTGACATCCAGATCTCCAAAGTTCATACTAGTCCCTGAGAAGGGATCTGGTGTCTTACCTTCCAAATATTTCCTGCAGGTTGGTTTTCATTTATTTTCATGTTTCTGAAGGGAGTGGTCTTTGTTAAATATCTCCTCCACTTTCATTATTGGATTGGAAACAAGTTATATTACTTTTTAGTGTACGCAGATTCATAACAGGATAGAAAAACATATTTTAAAGAAATTGAGGTTAATTCCCTTTCTTCACCACCGCTTCACCTCTGCAAAATTAGTTCTGTTCAAATAAATCTAAGGATATAATCACACTCCATTGAAATGAATTAAAAATTTCTAGAAGCGGTTTAAGAAGGAAATTCGTGTAAAGGGGTTTCTTTTCTTTTCCCCCTTTTCCTCCCTTTTCCTCCCTTTTCCTCCCTTTTCCTCCCTTTTCCTCCCTTTTCCTCCCTTTTCCCCCCTTTTCCCCCCTTTTCCCTTTCCTTTCTTTCCCTTCCCTTTCCCTTTCCCTAAGCATTCTGAACAAACCCTGTAGTGGAGAACTAACTGTCAGAATCCATAGCATGACTTACAAAATGCTAAAGAAGGATTCTTGTTTTCCATCAGGCTGTTCTGCTTATTTGTTGATAGGGTGAGAAAACTAAATTGAAGAAGTGAAGTTTTGCATTTTGCATTGGGGTGGTGAAGTTCGTGGTCATCCTAATCTATTACGGAAGTGAGTTCTACAGTCATGGGCCAGCTGCCGAAAAAGTTTTGTCACCCAGACTCATGAGTTTCACCCTTGTGGCTGACAGTTTCATTGTTCCCAAGGAACGTAAGTGTCATGGAAGGTCATGGTTGCATTATTATTATTCAGCTACATTTGAATAAATGTACTTGGCTCTGTAAAGAATGCTACAGGCCTACTTACCCTGCTGTACCCCACAGGCATGTGGTGAGGCTTAAAGATTGTAAAGTGTTTTGAGCTCCTTAGAAAAAAGGCACTATATGAATGCCACAGATTCCCATTTGTTCATATAGCATCTGGTCCCGCGTCATTGATGTTATGATATACAGGAT
This sequence comes from Lagopus leucura, assembly GCF_019238085.1. Lineage (NCBI taxonomy): Eukaryota > Metazoa > Chordata > Aves > Galliformes > Phasianidae > Lagopus > Lagopus leucura. The sequence goes on from NW_024962250.1 coordinate 439,514, forward strand.
CAGACCTAGAGTGCTGTACATGTGTTTGGTTATTCACAAGCATAAACGGAGATACGGCCCCAGCTCCAAGGTCTTTACAGCCTAAAGAATTGACCTGGCAGCCTACCAAACACACCTTCTGTAAGGCACTGAGTGGTTTCTTTGCTCAATCAGCTTTCATGTTTGGAGTTAGAAATAGAACATATAATTAAGAATGAGGAGTGAGATTTGGACCAGACAGGAAAAACAGTGCAGTTTGGGTATTGGGAAGATAAGCAAAATCAGTGCTGTAGGAAGAATCTTGAAATTAAGGTTGTTTTGAACGTGGATGTGATGTTTCACTCTTGGGCACATCTATGTACTTACATGCTTTTGTCTTTTCTCATAGAAATATATAAGGAGATCTTGATGAGAATAGAATGAACCAAACCAGAGAAGTAGTGTTAGGATAGAAAGTATCATTTTAATAACGAACAGGTTGTGGAACAAATAAATAATTCTGTTAGGCTAGATTCTTGCCATATATCCTCTGACCTGTATCCAGGAAGATTAGTGGTTTCTGGTGTTTTATTCTGGCTGTAGATTTTTACTTTCATTTTTAGAAAAAGGAAGCAAAAGTCAAGTGCAAGTAAAACATTGATGCCATTCACATTTGGAGATTCTTGTGCCAGCAGGCTGAAGTTTGCTGCCCACTTGCATGCCCTGATATTCTCTAGTGCATAGACTCTTCAGAGCCTTTTAACTTTGAATTTCCCTAGGACCAACATAAATGAAAAGTAGGTAAAACATGGAATTAATGCTAAAATAGCACACTCTTCCCTGCAATGAAATGTGCGTCTTGATTTGCACATAAAGCCTCACTTCTTCATGGGGAATAAAAGAAAGTAAGGGGTTAGGTCTGTTGATGGTGATCAAAAAAGCTGTAAGAGCATAGGCAATACATAACGCAAAAGAAAATGCTCAGAATAACACTGTAATTCTCCCCACCTGTTCCTCAAACTGTCAAAAGGAAACACGTCTCTTGTTTCAGTGTGAATAAGATGTAGTAGTTTGCGGTCTGGGAGATGTTGGCTTGATTCTCTGTCAGTTGAAACAGCTGGCTGCTGTGATGCAAAGTGAAGCCCAGACTGAGCCATCTACGTACCTGCTTTGTTCTTCATGATCGGTTGCAGGGAGAGAAGTCTGCTTGCTGCAGTTGAATGTTCTCTAGTTGAATAGGCCAGGCCATTGGTTTTAAAATGTTTTAATCTAACTTTGAAACGGCAAATGTGAAAGAAAGAATGCAACTAAATAAAACTTCAGAGAGGAACAGAGCAAAGAATAGATGAAGATTTTTAAAGAAAAGCTTCCGTGTTGAGATATTCCTCACACATGTTGTTCCAAACGATTACTGAAGAATGTAATAAACTTGCTGTGTGTAGACTGGTTTTTTTTTTGGTACAAAAATCCATTGTTTCATCTCATCTCTATTTTATCTCACTGCTGAGAACCCTGTAACTTTGTATTACTATGTAAAATTCTCCCACAGTCTGCCTTCTCTGCCTAACTCATCTCTTCGTGCTCCTTCACCTACCTTCACTATTTAGCTGGCTCCTGTAAAAACACTTTCCAGCTTTACAGTCTAGTAATGGTGGCTTAAATTACTGGAGCAGTTTGTTTCAGAAAGTGGTGGTAAACTGCTGATAGTGGTGGGGACCACGTCCAGGCACATCACAGTGCATGGGAAAGACCATCAGGGGTGAAAACGTGGAATCTCACCAGGCTTCCTGCTGCCTGAAGCTGCAGTGAAGCCCTGCTTAGATGAACTGTGCCACAAAAATGTCTTTTGGTTGTGTTTTGTCATTTCTTGTACTTTCTGGAAAAGCAAAAAGTCTTGTGAAAACAAAAGGGGAAAGTGAAGGATCACACAAAGAATGCTATATTCTGATTCTGTTTACACTGTCCACATACAACTTTCATATTTCCCCAATTCTTGCAGACTGTTAAAATTTTAGGGAAAAAAAGCTGAAAAAAGACCGAAGTGCACTCCTCGTGTTGTGCAAATTCTAACCGTTCTTAATTGTTCTATTCTTACATTTAAAAGAATTCAGGAAGTCCTTTAGTCTTCATTCTAATTCGTGATTGTTTTTACAGTATCTCCCCAAAGCAGGTTTTTGTTTTAAAAATAATAATAATAATAATGAGGAAACAAACAAACAAACAAACAAAAAACTAAGAACCAGACAGAGAACTGCTCCCAGATGATAATATACTGAGTCAAAAAAAAAAAGCAAAAAAAAAAAAACAAAAAAAAAAAAAAAAAGCTGAGAACAAGCTGGATCAGCCCTCTAACAGATGGGAGTCTTTACTGATTTTCTCTAAAGAGATGCTGGTAAATCATTTGGCATTATTAAAGATACCAGCCACAAAGGATCTGTAAAATATATATATTTCCAACTTTTCATCATCTGGGATTCTGCAGTTGTTAGTGGTCCATGAGTCACTGCTAATATTTAAGTGTAATATATTCATTTGGATAGGTGCTTAATACAGTAATCTTCAAGAATGAAGTAATTGCCACCCATAAGAAAAAAAGAGTGGTTTCATATGCTGTTTATTATGCTGACATAAGAAATTGAAACATCCCTTTTGCTTGAAGATCTTTTAAGCTGTAATCATAGACACAGAGTGCTGTGGATGTATTGGGTCTGTCTCACCACTGTGTTAGTTCTGGCTTTATTCAAGTGCAACTCTGTTGAAATAACTGAAGTTACACCAGCATAAAATTGAGCTCTGTGTTGCCTTGTGTCCTTCTGAGTCATTTGCACAACGCGAGAAAGCTTCACAGTCGTGCATCTGATTTTGGTTGTGGAATTTCAGTAGACGTTTATAGTATAAGGAACGACTACGCAGTATGGTAGGCGAGATGTCCCACTGTCTTTGTCAAATGCTTTGGCTGATGGAGTGTAATTTGGTGTCATTTATTAAAGACGAGGGACTAGCATTTCTTAGTGCAGTCAAGGCACTTACCAAAATCTGACTTTTTTTGGTTAGCATCTGGAATTAAGGACTGATACAGGCTTTAGGCTGCAGAAATAAACATTGCCAAGACATTAGAAAACACAAGATTGTCGTTTCTTGCTCTGTGATTTTTGGAAGTGGAGGTTACTAAGTGGGAGACAACATTTTACATAATAATTCTGGACCAAGCTCTGACGACTAACATTTTAAATGCTTTCCAAAGCAGAAGACTAGTAGGTTCCTGCAAATCTTTGCTTCTCCCGCTTTTTATATATGCATGCCATCTGTACCTTCCATCAACAGTGCTCCCAAGCAAATAGGAGGAATGGCATTTCAAGGACTCTCTTCTTACCAGTAAATGATCAAACCTCAAAAAAAAAAAAAAAAAAAAAAAAGGGGGGAAGGGGGGCTGAAAAACAAATGAGATGTCTAGAAAGTCAGAAGTTGATTCGACATTTCCTATTTATGCACAGAAAAATGACAGCTTAATACACTTTTCCCAAAAGAGGCAAGAGTTTAGTGTGTAGTATCCCCCTAACCACTCAGCACTCTCCAAGCGTAAACTCAGTAAAGCTTATATAAACTAACTGCAGAACCTCACAGCTGCTGCAAAATTTTGTGGGCCAAACTCATTTGGTTTAAGTAGAACAAAAAATATCAAGGTCAAAATAGGGGCTCTGTTTGACCCTTCTTTTTTCCAGATAACGTATGGGGCCTTTCTATTTCCCTGATGTACTTTAAGTCTAAATAATGAAAAATGCGGCCAACATCCCTGCAAAGTTAAGTAGTATATAAACAGAGAAACGTGCTATTTTATCACTGTAGTGAAATTGTATGGGTGAATAACTGTTTTGAGTTACTTCTAAGCTGTGAGATTCCTGGCTGTTTCTTTCAGTCTGAGCTGGAGTTGTCAGCAGGTTGTCTTATTGTTCCTTTTACTATATAACTTGAGAGCCTTCATCTAAAATGCAGTGCAGGGGTGTATGCATAAGCTAGACAAATAAATATCAATCATCTTCCAGATGGTGATAATATGCCCCGTGGGAATGGAACATAGACTTGCTTTGACGCTTCTGCCTATGCGTACGCACGTATATGCATTGCATTTCTGAACTCTCCTACAATCTGGCATCCTTTGCTCGTCTCATATTGTGCATTCGGCTACATTTGTCTGGTATTACACTGTACTTCTTGTGAATAATGTGCTACTGAATATAGTCTGTTGCTCCGTCCAAAAGTATGTCTGGATGTTTTACTCCCCAAAGGCAGCTGGTTTCTCAGGTCTTTCAGATTTTGGTTCTTGCTTTTTGATTTTATTCTACTGCAGCTTTCATGTATCTGGCCTGGAGTCTGCAATCCAGAACTCTGAATTAGGCATCTCTATTCCTCATAAAATGAACGAGAAAAGTGAGCTGTTTCAGAGTGGGCCTCATGGTAGTGAGCACCCTGAGCAGAGAGACTCCTGGTTAGTAGGAAATGACTTCAATTCTACACCTCCTTCTGCTGAGCTAAAGTGCCTGACTGTGAGACACAGCGAGGTATTTCCCTGAAATCTTTCCTGGAATAAGGTACTTATGTCATTTTCTTGGAAACTATCATGGAGATCATTCCTTTCTTTGAAACCATAGCCAAGAAAGTACTGCCAAACCATTTTATGCAGTGTTCACAACCCCAGAATACGAATAGCCCATTCCCTGTTCTCTTGGCTGGATGTCAGGCTCATGTGGCCCAACTGCCCTGAGGATCCCCTAACCACTAAATCATAGTTGGAGCAGGGAATGCTTTTTATCCCTCCAGTTGAAGCCGTTCTGTTCTGTGGAAAAGCCTTTAAGGATTCAGTGAAGCAGAGAGGCTGAGAGAGAGTGAATTCAAGGGAAACGTGCCTAATGGGTATCCTTGATCTGTGACTGGGGGGAGAACCTGGGTTCTAGTTCCTGCATTCCTGCATTGGTGACTGTTCTTGCAGGTTACAATGAGGAGTTGCTGGATGAGCAGTTGTTGAACATAAGCAGATGATAGGTCTCTGTCTTTTGAGCAATGTCCTCATCCCAGACAAGAGAGTCTTTCTCCATGGTTTGGTCCTGATTAAGATGGTCTTAATAGGAAAGTGCATAATGTATGTGTCTTGGTAGGAGCTCCCATAGTAGGAAAGGCTGTGGAAGAACTATTTTGTTTCGTTTTTGAGATTCATGTAGTCAGGACCAACAGGACTGAGACAGTTCAGGTCATATTCAGAAGCAAAACCCTAGCCAGATGAGGAACGACAGTGTTGGAAACTCTGATTCAGACAGGTGTTACAAATGGTAGAAGTAGTTTTGTAGGTTGCATTGGAGGACTTTTATATCCACCTCCTTCCCAAGCTCCAGGCTTGTGCTTTATCTCCTTTTATGAATTTCTCTGTGCTTTTTGAGGTTGAAATCCCAAGTCTGTTTCCATAAAAAGAGACAGCACTGGGGTAACAGTGGCTACCCTCCATTTCTACACACAGCATACTTTGAAATTGCTTAGAGGCTATGCTCACTGAGCTTTTCTAGGAATGCGGCTGATGCTCATCTTACTGTGAGGTAGTTGCCACTGGCATTGTGAGTTTGGGAACTGCTTGTGTCTCTGTGCTGCGTAACTCTGGCAATTATTCCCTAAATTTCTGATGAAGCTTCAAACATTTCCAAAAATAAGTGTTTATAAATAGAGACCACAAATCAATGATCAAGTGCAGAAGTTTGTAAGTCAAGTGATCATAGCTAAGCCATAATATTTTTTTCTTTCACTTTATTTTCTGAGTATATAGGGCTGGGAGCAGCATAGGCCTTGGCATTGAAGGCATGGTTTCAGTTCATTGGTACCTTTAAGTGATGCTGGTACATATAGGAGAAAACGTAGCTAGAAAAATTGCTGATGAATCTGTTGCATGAATGAATCTATTACTTCAACATTAGTGTCTAAGATACCATTTTGCAATGAGGAGGAATATAATAAATGTTTTTCTTGGTTTAAAATTTCAGACTTTTAGATTACACAAAAATAAATGTGTTTTTCTCAGTCATTATAAGTGATTATGAAATGTTTCCCATTATCTGGATCTTTCAGACATCCAGCATTTGCGTGGGGAAATGAAGAGAAAGATTAGCTCAGGTACTGCAAAGATACCTCATCAACGGAACTTGACCAACTATGATTCCTTTTTCTATTGTATTTTCTTGATTAGAGGAAACAAAATAGCATGTAGCTAATAATTATTTAAAGAGAAAACCAGAGCTTGCTGATTATTAATACTAAATCAAGCAGCACTGCCTTTTAATTTCCATTTGGTTCATTCTTCAATGCGTGTATTTGGCGTAGCTCAGCAGTGGAGATTTCCTAATTTCCATCAGCAGCATAACTAGTTTATCATGCACTATCGTTATAAATACAACTTTAAATCACTGGGGACAACAGCAAAATATTTCTGTTTGGCATGTGACTGAGCACAAACTAGAAACCCAGTTCTGCTGTAAAGCTTGCAGTAGAAATGAAGAGAGTGGCAGGGAACTGCACTCATAAGGAGACTGCAAGTGATAAAACTGGATTGGAAAAAAAGAGCACAGATGGAAAATAAATTTGCTTTGAAGTTTATGCTCAAGCATCTTCTCCTGGAATAAAGAAAATTATATTTAGATAACATAGAAAGTTGTGGAAAGACATTTAAAAAATGTGCTGCTTTATATTTTTGTTTATTTTGGGTAGCCTTGAAGGCTTTTAGTTACCTTGGCTTTGCGTTTCTTTTGCTGTAGTAGGTGAAAGGTAGACTAGATTGCATTTACTTTGCTATTTTGGGGCATCTAAGTTATTCTGAATCTGGTTGCAGCTGCCAAAATCAGTAAGGGAGGAGACTTCTAAAAGCATAATAAGCTGATAGGTAGAGCTGGTAACTGAGTTTCATGGAAAAGGATGGATGTTTGTATTGGCACAATGTTTGATATCCACCAAGCAAAGGCTACTGAGCAAGGTAGCATGCAAAGCCTACCTGGATGCTAAACAATTTATCCATAAGCAGGGTGGGTTAAAAAAGCGACACGAGTAGGGACTCAAGACCACAGCCACTTATTCTGTTTCTCGTCGTGGTGTTCACAGCCTGCTTTGGGAGGTAGCGGTTGAACAGCAGCAGCAGCAGCTCACTGTAGGCTGTGGATTTTGCCCCCAATAACACCCATGCCAGGCGTAACTACTGACAGCTTGATTCTGTGTGGACAGGGGGGTTGTTCTCTCAGCAAGTTAATGATGCTGTCTTGGCAGTGTTTTCTATCACCCACTACGGAGTACGGCCATTCTACTTTCCCTTTTCACAGTTCTCCTCCTTGTCTCTCCAGGAATAACGTTAATCCTTTCTGCCTGAGCTTTTCAGTCTTGTCTGTGAAGTTACCTGCATCTTTAAGCCCTAAGTCCTTTTCAACAGTACTTAAAACCATCTTATAGACCACCAGTTTTCACCTCAATTACTTATTTTAATACATACATCATATTTTAACACATCAAATGGTCAGCACTTAACTCCTGCTCCAGGTATGTCTAGCTGAATATTCTGTTCTTATCTTTACGTATTATTCTACCAGTCCTTGTTTTGGGTACAAGATTGCTGTTTTATTGTTATAATTATTTGTTTTAAGAAATGTTTTTGTTAAATGATTTTGGAATACTGAAACACTGAAAAGAGTTAGGCCATGGCACAATACCCTAAAGTACTATCTAGGTCAGTTGTGATACACAAGAAGTACTGAGCCTACTCCTAATGCGCGTAACAGGTGCTTCACGTCATCATGTATTACTGATTTAAACTGCAGTGTTGTGTTGCATATTACACTTACAGAATTACTTGCAACCTCCACTGAGAATGGAATCATGTTTGTTTGACAAGATTTATTTCCTGTTAAATGCGTTGTATGACGTGAATTATTTTCCCATCCTTTATTTTCCTCTTAGTTGACTCCTACATCAACTGATTCATTATTTTTTGCAAGGCTGAGGTCAACCTTGCTGACCTGGTGCTGCCCGTGTCATCCTGCCTGCCCTTCCTAAATTCCATGTGAATCTTCCTGGTATTCCAATGTACATTAAAGATATGCCAGATATTTTCTTCAGACAGGCCTATAGGTTTGTTGGGAACCAAAGGTCTGAGCTGCCAGCTTTGAAGTAGTTAGCAATAATTGGTGTTCCTTACCATCCTCTATGGTATTAACAAACTGGGAAGTGTTTTAGCATCCTCAATTGTACAATTACTTTATCTTTTTCTATTCCAATAAGGGATATAAACATTTATCAGATGTTTACCTCATCTGCATCACTACTAGTGTTATCTTCTTCCAAAAGCCATAACCACTGGACGGTTTCTTCAATTTGTGAATGTGTCTCTGAAGTATAGAAAACCAACATTGTTAGCTTCTCTTATTCTCTGCTTTTCACTGCTTTTAATGTATATTGATTGTTATTGAATCTCCATTTTCTCTGTTTCGTTCCTTACAAAGCAGCGCTTCATAAAACACACGAACAAACCAACACAGTATATTTACAAGTAAGGTCTCCTTGCTCCTTTTTAACATCACCTTGAAACTCCCAACCTCTTTAAGTTTTGCTGGAGAAATTTAAAAAGTGAAAGCCATTGAACCACAGCAGTTACTGTGTAACACTGAAGAGTGAAAAATGATTCTAGTACACAATGTAAGTGGAGGACATGACGGATATAAGAAGCGGAGGTAGCACTCTGCAGCTCACTTGTACAAGAACCACAGTTGCTCCAGCTTGGCTGTTTTGAAGCAGCTTAGATTTTGCTTGGAGAGTGAGACAGCTACTGTTTCATTTATCTGCTTCATTAAGTTTAGACTATATTTGTCTCTGTTTGCTTTTCTACTTGTGCTTGGAGTGTGTCTATCTGTGCTCTGTTTCACAGAGCGTGGGGTTTATTTGCCTGAGTTTGCTTTCCATTGCCTTTGGACCATGTTTGCACTGAGCTCTGTTTCATTCAGTCTGGACTTCACGGGCCCAGGTTTGTTCCACAGCATTTGGACTATGTTTGTTTTGCATTCCAGTGCCTGCGCATGTGGCTGGACGTGGCTTGCCACTGCCTTGCTGAGTGTCTGTCTGTATTGTGGTAACCCAAAGCACACTCCTGTGCTGCCGTGGCCTTTGCTTGGCTGTGTGATACTATCCTCCTTGCCCTATGCCTTGCTTCTGATCAGAGTTGATTTATGGTAAGAAGGAAATTTCAGACAAACTCAGAGAGCTTTTAACACGGAGTTGTCAGTGTCAGGATACTGTAGTTGCTGTTTCCCAAACATCAGCACAGAAATCCTACCAAAATGTATTGTACTCTTTCAGACATGTAGAAATAATTTTTTTTTTTTCCAGGTAAAAACAGCAATTAAAGGTTATGACAAGGAGTGTCCTGTGTAGGCCTTAATGTGTAAATGAAGTCAGTGCAAAATTTGTCCCAGGTCTGGTACAAATAAATCAAATTTATGTCAATTCAGATGGACGGTGTGCCTACCAAATTCCTGGCCAAACATGGATATCCTCAGCTTTCCCTGTCTTTAATCAGAGTAGATAAGGAGAAGAATTAACCTGTTTTGTGATTGATTCATCTTTAACAAGAAATGAAGATGCTTTATTATCACTCCGAGTTTATTAGATTCTGGGTTAATTTTCTTATTTTGCTTTTGTCGCCTTCTAGTGTAGGGTTGTATATTTATAACCTTGATCAATTTTGCTAATAGCGTTATGTAAGGCCGTTATTTCTAGCATTTTTTCTGTTTTCTTTTAAGAAGAATAGTATTGTGTTAACATTTTGATTTTGTTGATTTAGAGTAGTTGATGTTTTCACCCTTCAGAGCTTAAAGAAAAAAATGTCCATAAATGGAGTTGTCAGTAATAAGCAGGTTGTATCAGTTTTTTAAGATTTTAATATATTAAATGGCTGAAAATACAAGTATCTATTGATAGATCTGAAAAATTCACTGGACTGATCTTTATCAGGTGATCGGTGATCAACTTGAGTCTGCAAAAGGATGGAAAAGAAGGAGGTCTGTATTACCAAGGAGGCCTGTATCACCAAAGGAAAAAATCCTGATTTTAGATACTGAATGGACTTAGTTAGGATCATAGACTTCCCTGTCATGGGAGAAGGATCATTTTCAGCATATATTTTTAGAAGATTTACTAAAGGCATAGGTTTCCTGATAAGGCTGTGGATGTCCTATCCATGGAGATCCTTGAGGCTGGGCTGGATGGGGCCATGGGCAGCCTGATCTGGTGGGTGGCAGCTCTCCCCATGGTGGGGTGTGGAACTGGGTGGGCTTTAAGGTCCCTTCCAACCCAAGCTGTTGTATAATTCTATAGCTCGTTACAAAACATAACAAAAGCCATACAAAAGTAGAGGACCTAAATTGGAGTGAGAGTTTCCTCTTTGCAGAAAGGGGATGTGAATTCCTCCTGACTTTAAATGTCAGCTCAGCTAATAAAAACCTGCTACTGCTGTGATAACACAGCTTCTTTCTGCAGTTAGAAAGATCTTAAAATTACACAAAGGGAAGTGGAAAAAAAACGAACAGCAACAAGCTAGACAAACAGTGAGATTTTTTTACTGCTTTTTTTTTTTTTTTTCTGTTGTGGAATCCCCTGTGTAGTTTTCCACTGCTGTTATGAACAGCTCTCTTGCGAGTGCATCTACTAAGATGGGCAGGAATTCCTCTTTTCCCAGGTAACCAGAGATAGGATGAGAGGTAAAGACCTTAAGCTGTTCCAGAGGAGGTTCAGGTTGGATATTAGGAAATATTTCTTCTCAGAAAGAGTGGTGAGGCACTGGCACAGGCTGCCCAGGGAGATGGTAGCATCACTGTCCCTGTAGGTGTTCAAGAAACATAGAGATACGAAACTGAGGGACACTGTTTAATGAGCATGAATGAGCATGGTGGGAGTGGATTGAGGGTTGAACTCTAGATGTTCTTAGTGGTCTTTTCCAACCTGAATGATTCTATGAATCCCCTGCTGTAGGTTAAGAGGAAAAAAAAAGAGATCTAACCTCGTATTTCAGCTTAGAACCTACTTCTCCCATTCAAGGTTCAGGGTTCAGAATGTCGTTTAAAAATATTTTCTTCAAGTTCAAAATCCAGTTGACTTAGTTTCGTCATTAGCATGCCCAAATTTAGGCACTCACTTAGTAATCTTCAGACCTGATTAACACCAATGGGCCCTGAACAAATGAATGGTTAAGAATGTTTGGGAAATGTTGATACTGGTGCTCATAAGTAACTAGCAATTCCTTACCTTGTCTGGTTTTAAATACTATTCAAGTGTGACGGCACTATAGTTGTAACCATGAACTACATAGTCATTTGTCAAACCTATTTTCTGTCCCAGAATCTAGTTTTATACACTTTCATGTCACCATTTCTTACCCAAATATGGATTTTCAGTCTTCAAAGCACTGATTTTATTCAGGCATGAGTAAGACTTTTAAGTACTTACTTGGTAAGTCTAGTTAACTGGCATTGGTTCTGCACATTTAGATCAATAAAAGACCACTGGAATGGATTCAGTGATTGGACAAGTCTTAGCTTATTTTTGGTAATATTTTGTCTTGGCATTAAAGGTTAGCTCAGTTTTTGTTTTTCCAGGTCTGTAGCCAGCTGTAAAAAAAAAAAATAATAATAATATAAAAGAAAGAAAAAAAGAAAAAGAAATAGGATAACAATGAGACTCTCCAAGAAATGACCAAACAACATAGGAAATGTGGTAAATACTATGGTTACACTCAGAGAAGCATGCAATGGTGTTTGAATCCATGCTGAATCCAAAGGGGAGTAGAAAATAGCAAGAGGCTGGCACTTCATATATTCATCTTCTAAATAAAGCTGCTGTGCAGCTGTGGTTATTAAAGGAAAAAAAAAGCAGGCAATTTAGATGCACTCTTAATGACACGTTAGATGAAATACAGTCCACTGTTAACATCACTATGGCCAGGACTACAGCTAGATATTTCTACTGCATCTTTTCTGCGGTTGAACTTCTGGCATGTATGGGTCCATTATCTGCTGTGGAACTGGTGCAGAGCGATTGCAGAAAGCAACGTATTTGGTGAAGAACACTAGCATTCAACTCAATTATTCACACTAACTATGAGGAATTAAACTGTTATCTGGCCATTGGCTAAATATCAACAAACTATTAGGAATTATGAGCTGTGATTGGGGCTTAAAGAAAGGAAACTAAATATTTGTGAGAAATACACAACACTTAACATTTTGTATTTTGGTAATTTCCAAAGATCTTTTTGTGCAAAGCGCTCTGCAAACATATGTTGAGACATATTCTCATAGTGAGTGCTTGAAAGGCAAAGACTGACAAGAATATTATTCTACCTGTTTTGCCAGGGTTTTTAGAAGTGAGATTAAGTGAACTTTCCAAGAGCATGAAGAGGGTCTGAAGACTCTGGGTAGCCTCCAGTAGAGTGCCTCAACTGTGACAGAGGAGTAGCTACACTTTCTAATCAGGCTTGGGAGTCTTTCCCTCAGCCTCAAAACCCCAGTAAAAATTTCACTGTGGACGTTCACTATTTCACTGAAAAATCATCTAATTTCTGGTTTTTAAATAGAGAGCAAGTGCTGTCTAATGGTTTATGTATTAGGAGGATATTCTCATTTTCCACATGCTGTCTGGCTCTGGTTGCTGTTATGAGATGTTTGGAGAATGCTCTTTGGAACAAAAAGGGAAAAAAATCAGAAGGGGGCAAACCTGATGATAGGTTAGAGTCAGTGCGATGTATTGCTTTTCCTCAATGTTTTCAATGGCAAGGAAACAGCAAGTTACATGAGACTCTGCCTTACGGACCCTTGGCCAGCATTCTGAGAGCCACAATCTGTTCTGCGGGAAGCTGAAGCTGGGAGGCACACACAGGAGCAGCCCCTGTCGAGTGGGTCGGGATCCATGTGCGACTTCCGCTCTCTCCCAACAGTCCTGGTATTGCAGTTAAATGATTGTTAGTTAGCAATTGTGGCTTCGGGATGCAAAATACCTTGGCCTAAGCAGAAAACAGTGGCTAAACATCAAACGAATGAGCAGCTGGGCTAAGAGTATAAACACAGCACATACTTCAAATGTCAGTAACATACCATGTGCCTGCAGTGGGGTACCTGCTGGATGCCCACAGAATTTTAATCTTACTTTTTCTTGGCAAGATCAGGCAGGTATCTTGCCTGAGTAGATAGAAAGAAATAGTCTACAGTTTTTGGATTATGCAGGAGAAGAAAAACTTTGAAGTGTGTATCTCTATTCCCTTTGTTTAAGAATTTATTTTTATTACCACCTTTGTACTCTTAGACTTGAATAGCTATTGATTGTTTTAAGTGAACTAATGGTCTAATAGGTCAGAGGAGCAGAGACCTTCTGAAGGGCTAAGACCACCCACTCCTCTCCTTTCAAATCTCACAAACTTTAAAACGATATATTTCTTTACATTTTAAAAGCTGTTTTCCCAACTCTCAAAGCCTGAGAGATTCTCTCTCTCTGTTAAGTTATATTAAAAATCTGTTGAGAAACCCTGAAATACCTGAAACACTCAAATATTGTTGTTATGTGCTGGATATATTGTTCTTACTCTGTTAATGTAAATAGAGGAGAGAAAACATAGTTTTTAACATATATATTCAGAATGCTATGCAAACTATATTCAAAATCTTACACAGCAGATTTCCTGCTGTTCACAGTGGAACGGATTCAGACTAACATTGTGATCTAGATACAGCTCAAATCAGTATAAGGTACCTATCTGAGGTGCCTGGAATAGTTCCTAGAGAGGTAAGGAGGTGTCTAGAGGGTGAATCTGTCCCAATACGTGGTGCATACATATCTGCATAGTAACTTTGCAGAAAACTCCCTATGTGCTTATTATCAAGTTTAAACAAAATGATTTTTAAAATCACAGCCTTAGAGATTTAGAAAATTTAGTGCTCCTCCATGGAGGCAGCAATGAGTTTTAACTCTTCTTTTACTTTACATGCTATCTCACATTCAAAAGAAACCTAAAATGTCTCAAATGCAATGCCATGCTTTATAAATGTCCCAGCTGCCACGAGGATGCATCATTTTGATGGAGGGGAAGTGATTCACTCAGCCGGGAAGAAGAGAGTAAGAGAAGCAGTGGCCTTGAGACAGGATGTGGGAAACCTATGACAGAGTTTTAAAATTCTAGATTTAGAGGGTCTGATATGCCTACATGTCATAAAAACCATCACTTGGTTCCCTCCTTCTGAATAACAAATCCCAAATGTCCAACACTGAGAGGCTACAGGAATCATTACCACACAAGACAAACTGTTCCTCTGGCAAAACAGTAACCTAACTATATGTAACCTTACCCACATCCATTTGTTTAATTTATAAAACCCAATATTCTTGGGGTTTTGCCTGACTGCTTGAATATTTGCAATTGTTATCATCATTAAAATAGGAGATTCAGAACAAGTACAAATTTTTTTTTGCTAGGAGTAGTAATTTACTGGAGCAATTTTAGATACAAGAGAACACATACAGGTATTAAGATCACGGATGGAAGTAAACTTTACTCCATTCTATATTTAGAATTTTTCAGGGGGAATGGACAGAAAAAATGTAGCATTGGATTGTTGTTTTCAAGTCTTTGCTTAGATATCAGCAAATCACTGCAGTTTTGTTTCTGGAGCACTTGTAGTTCCTTTCCCAGCTCCCACTGGGGGACAGTGGGTTACTTCACTGTCTTCAGTGGAATATCAGATTCAGCACTTGCTCACCCAATTCCTACACACCCAACTCTACTACACACCCAACTCTACTACACGCCTGATTGCGTGCCCTAACCAGCATCTATAGGAGAGCAAATCTGAGGGTATCACAGCTCTTACAGCTCCTGCCAATTGCTTTCTTCTTTCTTATGCGGAGTTGCATTGCAGAAGTAATGAGCATCTTCCTTTCCTGTTGGGATATCAGACTTGGGAAACAGATAACTGAAAAAGTAAGAAAAGGAGGTTTCCTGAACTTCTACTCTGAATAACAGACAGCACCACATGAAATAAATCACTTGATTACAATATCATAAGGTTGTTTTTTTTTACCTTTTTTAGTCAGACATGATTACTCATAAACTAAATAATATGATCATTTTTTAAGAGCTGAGATCATGCCTAGAAATAAGTCCAAACATGACTAGACATTGTAATTTATTTTTTTCAAGATTTTCACTAGCCAAGAGCCAACATCTGTATTGAAATGAGAAGGATTTTAGAGAAGACGGTCGTTTCTGCAGACACTAGTGTGTCATTTTCAGAATACTGTTGACATTAAGCATAGGGTAGCGACTGTCTCCTTTCAGAAGAGCTCATCAGAATATACTTAGGCTTTTCAGTGTGAATTGTTAGTAGGTGAATATGCTCTTTGCTGCATTTTACGAAAGAAAACAAGGAAAAAAAGAAAAAAAGAGAAGAAAATGACAGCAAAACCAGAAGTGGTGACTCGTAGGTGAGGAAAATTCTTCACAGTTAATTTTCAGGCCTGTAGACCTTTCACCACATTGGATCCATGCTGCAGACAGCACACGCGGGCTCACTAACACTGAGCAGGTCTGGGTCATTTGTATGCCACTGAAATGCTTTTGTGGCGCATGATGGTGGTTTCAGTTATAAGCCATTAGACCTCCCATCTCCCTCTGACCTGTACTGCTGGGATTGAAGCAAGTGGACCTTGCATGCACATCCAGGGGCACTGGAACTGCTCCAGCACCAGGTCCAGAACCATTGCAATGCTGCCTTGGCTTTTCTAATATGTGTTTGAAATCACTCTTAATTATGTGCACGAGAAATAATTAATCATGAAAGTGCATAGCTTTCCTCCCCCGAGAAAATGTACCATGGTTATTTTGCTTATTGGATTTTGTAGCTGATGTAACTATTGTTAAAAGAAAAGGTAGTGAATGTAGAAAATATTATTTCCTTCTCCTGAGCGTTTAGTATAACAATATAAGCATTGACCGTTGTGTACTTTGGTATTATTTTCCTTTCCTGCTTATAGTCCCTTCTCATGTTTCTTCATCATTTTAGGCCCCTAATAGGGATAGGATGAACCCATTGATGTCGGCACATGGAGGCCTGCTAGTAGCATGCCTTTGGTTTTAGTCTCCTAGCAGCAGCCATTCATGTTATGTGGGCTTTCTTTTTTGGGCATTGCCCACCCCTGAAACTGACTTCAGGCATTTTTCACTGCCTGTTCTGCATGAATAGCCACAGGCCTCTTGCCAATTGTCCCCTCTTCTTGAAAGCCAGCCTCAGCCAAAGGCCTTTTCAAGTGTGATCCCAGAGTGCCACACAGGCTTTCAGGGTATTGTTGTTGAGATGAGGGCCCTGCACTGGAAAGTGGGGTCAGAAGAGAAAGCACAATGAGGGGTGATGGAGGCTTCATGCAGTCCTCAGATGCTGGCCTGTTTATTAATTTACAAAACTAATGTCACTGTCTTTAGAGAAGAGATTGAGTGAAAAAGATGCCCTTTGAAGAGAACTGCTTTTGATGCATTACCAAAACATCGGTTGCCTTATTAAATAGATTTTATGGAAGCAAGTACAGCTAATAAAAGTTCAGAAACACCAGTAAAGTACTGAAGGTCTGGACTCAGTGTTTTCTATTTTTCCCCGTCAGCTCAAACACAATTCATATTAATGGGTTTTACAAGTTGTCCTTGGGCAAAAAATCCTTACATATAATGGGTACAAATATCTGGTCTCCCTTACGCATGTCACAAAAACTATTAGCCAAGACAGGAAAATAGTGCCAGCTCTTTAACAGAGCTCTTCCCCATACATAACATCATGAAATATTCAAGTAGAATTTCTTACCTTTTGGTGCTTAGGGAGGTCTATGAATTGGACCGTAGTATACACAAACGGTGCAACTAATGAGAGTTTTCAGTGCTGCTGTTGGTGCATATTAGGGGATTCAGGAAAACAGTTCTCGATTTGCTAGTTCCTGTAACATCAGATGGAGTCCCATTGTCTAGAAGTACATAATGTTTACCTTGCAGCTTTTAATCTGAGAATGACCTTGGGACGAAATGCAGCTCTTTGGCATACCTGTTCTTCCTTTTTCCCATATCTGATTAAAAAAGAAGTTTACTGTATCCCTTCACAATGGTTTGCACAGTGGTTTGATTTTGTTTACTTCGGGCTGCTAGCTCTTTTTCATTGTTCTCCTACCTGTGAACAAAAACACAGAGACTGCTGCCTCCACATTGGGGCAGCTCACAAGCCACTGCATCATATGGGATTGAACAGGAGTTGTACTAGATGGCCCTCAGAGGTCCCTTCCAACTCTAAGGATTGTATGATTCTATGAGTCATGTTCTCTTATTGCATTAAGAAACTAAACCAGAACAAGTGTGTTTCTCTGCAAATGGCTTACTGCTTCCTCAGGGCTTTGTTGTCAGAAGCTACTGGAGATTTCTGACCACTATAGTTGTGGATACAATTTAGGATTAAATATAGGGACCTTCAAAGCCACAAGTATGAAACTCTACAGCTGAAACTAAAGACAGTCATTAGATTTGTAACCTTGGTAAGCTGGATGCAGAAGGGAAGCATTCCAGTCTGACCAGTAGGTTACAAATGCAAGATTAGGATTCAGTTTTAAACATGTGGCCATAAATGTATGATTGAATTTTAAGTGCTTTCAATTAATGTAGATCAAAAGAGGATTTTGTAGTTGGACAAACTTTCAGAAGTACCAGACTATAAGCATAAATCTGTCTAGTCCCTTTGTTTTCCATAACTTGTCTTGCCATGTTTGTTAATTATGGAAGGCATTTAGGACTTGCTCTGTCTCATCCAGTTTCTTCTCTTCTTCAGTGCTCCAGCAGTTAAGTCAGCAGTTTTACACTCCACTGCCTTGAACCTTGAAAGTCATTTATGGACAGCAAGTGGGCGTGAATTGCTAATGGTAGCACTTTAAGTCTCTGTATGCAAGGCATTGGAGATTGATCCATGGAACAAAAATAATCATAACCTAATCACCTTCCTGGTAGCGGAAAATAATTCAAAGGATTGTTGACTCTTCTTTAAATGATAATACAGGACAAATAGGTTTCTGATGAGGGAAGCTCTTGACTGAAAGCAAATACTGTAGGTCACCCAGAATGGTAAATATTAGTAACTTTTAATGAACATTTGGTTCAGTTTTCAATTGTACTGTAGACACTACAGTTCACAGATCCTCAGAGCTTCAACATCAGTCTATTATTCTATCAAATACATATGCTCGCAGTAGTATATTTGGTTATTAATTTGATATCATCAAGTGTTTATTCACTCAGCAGAACACTGAATGACCAATTTGGGGATGTATAGTTGATTTTTTACAAATGACTTTTCTTTATATACCTTCAAACACAGAATTCTGTGAAGAATCAGGAAAATTGTTAGTGAATAATTTTGTGGGGTTTTCTTCGTTGTTTGTAATACTCTCGCATAATGTTGTGCTTGTAAATATCTATAAATTCAAAAACTTGTGAAGGGCTTTTGCATACATCATTTGCTGTCTAAAGTTGGCAGATTTGAAAACATCTTCTTGAAGCAAATTTATGAGGCAAAATTATCCATCTTCTTGTGGTGCTTTCACAGTTAGAAGTCTGAAAGTCAGGGTAGGTAAACAGACCAAATATCTTGGTATAAGAATAAGTCACGTCTTTCTTCTAAGAAAGAGTGTAAAAACAAAAATGTCGCTAACCTGAAAGTGCTCCAATCAAGGCTGAAAGCTATTAACTGCAGGTTTGATGTGAAACAGTGTCTTTGCAGAAGAGCATACCTCCAGTGCACTAAATAGGTGGGGAACAGCTCTGCAGCCTGTGGCTAGGCGTCCATCACTCTCAATCAATTCAGGACTTGTCTGTACAAGATCTGTTTGTTTTGGCTTTGGGTGAAGGAAAAGGTTTGTCCTCCATATATAAACAACCACAGATAATAGTATGTCAGTAGATATATTCCCATATTTACCTTTTAAAAATTAAGCAAATTAACCACAATAAAAATAGTGAGACAGAAATATGGAAAGTTTCTCATGAATTGTTTTCCTTTTCCTTCCTTATGAACACCAATAAATGATCAGAGTACGCAGGAAAGCTATGCTGGTGAACTTGGCACTCATGGCAGAGATAAGCAGTCGTGACCAGGTCAAGAAAAATACCCAGTGTGGGGAAAAGTTTTATGATGGCCCAAAGGCAGTGATGGATTTAAAAAAAAAAAAAAAAAAAAAAAAAAAAAGGTGTCTGGTAAAGATAGGAATATGAGTACTTCTTAAAAGAGGTTCAGCATTTTGGTTCAGATAACAAGCTAAGCAGATTATCTAAAGTTTCTGAAGTTCTCTAAATCCTGCTGAGGTAAAACTCAAGCAGCAGCCTCATGAGAACAGAATTTCACATGACATTTCAAACTTCTGCTTCTGGTTCATTTAAAAAATAAAACAGAAGTGCAAGAATAAAATACCTTCTTTAAAAAGGAAGTTAATGCAACATGCTTTATATTAAACAGTTAATTTTGTTTAACTTGACGTTTAGATGTGATTTTGGAGCACCTCACGCTTATTTAATCCATTATCTTCTCTCTAAGCGGGGCTTTTTTTGAACTACCTGGAAAATATCTGTACCAGATCCCAAAGCAGTACACTGTAGGGTTAACACTAAATAGTGTTAGCAGTGCAAATTTTCACATCTCTCTTTTTCTTTTTGGAACTTTTTCTTCCTTCACAGTTATTTATTATCCGAAGGAAAAAGAAGAGGAGAAAAAGGACAAGTCAAAATATATTTTTACGAAAAAAATAAATAGATCTATCTTCCTTAATCAGATTCTATTTTCTTTTCACTCCACAAAAGTGATAAACTGACAGAGAAAATGAGGTTAGAGGAGGAGCAGGGACATTGTGCTATCTGCACACTAGAGATTTGGAACGAAATGGTCAAGCTATGAGAGACATACCCTTGTATTTTGCAATGGGAAGATTATAGTGTTACTGAATTAGGTGTTGGAGACTCTGTGAAATCCTTTTATAACATTCTGGAGACTATTTAACTTTTCTTAATTTAGAATTATGTTATATTATCCTTCGTGTAATGAATATGAAATCTCCCATGAACGCGATCATAGTCCAGTCTGTAAAATATGGTCCTCATTTAGTTGCCCAAATGACAGCTGCTCTATTTTAAAAACTCAACTGTAATTGTTGGGAGTCTGAAAAAGTCTTAATTTTGCTTTTGAATCACTTTAGACTGCATCCTTACTCTTCTTGTGGGAGTCATTTACTGACTCCTACCTTATTTCTTCTGTCTCTCTTATTTATGCTGAAGGAGTTCCTGAGCACGAACTGCAGATAGGCTGAGGCACAGTTTCGTTCGTGTATGAACTGATTTCTCCTGCTATTGTTTGAAGTTAGGACAGCAAACTTTTTCATCTCAATGAGACTTATTTTCTGTTTTTTTCTTTTATTTCAGAGAGTAGTCTGAAAGGATTAGAAGATCCAAGGGAATGGAAGCTTTCAGAAGGAGGAAGGTATGGTTTCAATTAATATTCTGCTTTATCAGAATCAAAAGTTTCACTATAATATGCTAATTGTGCCAGGATTTGGATTTCAGGCTCAGGTTGTGTCTAATCAGGGAGAAGTACAGCTAACTTACATAAAAGCTTGTGTGTTTTATTTTTAAGACAGTACAAATTAATTTTCAAAATATTTCAATGTTTTTGTTTTGATTTTACTGCAAAACAAAAAAAACAGTATCAGGGATTCAAAACTCTCATCAAAGAAAATGTGTTATTCCCTGCCTATTTCTTTGACAATTATGAACATGGAAATCAAAGAATCTGTCTCATTACCATGGCATTATTTCTCCCTTCCTAGTTCTTCCATTCTAGAAGCGTGTCTGATCTGTAAATCTTTAAATGGTAATAAAGTTAGGAGTAGGATTTCTGTGTGGTCCCTGCACCAGCGCTGGAGAACTGATCCAATACAGCTAATCATCTCAAATTTAATGAATGTCCTGCTGACTTTTAAAGAAACTGGGTGCCTGACTACCCTCTCAGACTTTAAAAGTCTCCTGTTTCAGTCGGACTTTTTCAGGAAACCAGATTGAGCAAGTCCATGCAGAAAATGCCATTGCTGTTCCTACAGGTTTCCACAAGACATTTGACCCCTCCCTCCCTTTCTTCCTTCTTTTTATACCTCTCTGGAATGCAGATATTTTGGCTAATTTTCTCCAGCTGTCACATAGTCTCACAGGAAAATGACCTCGCAGAGTGACCACTTCCCCTAGCCCTTGACTTAAGTAGAGTTTTTTGCAGAGCTTTCACCACATCATCCACATCACTCTGTTGTGTCTTTCATGAGTCAGGAGAAAAAGCAGGAAAAAAATTCACCCTTTAAAAAAAAAAAAAAAAAAGAAACTAACCAGATCAGTTTGAATGATTTTTATCCATTGCTATTTCAAATCAGTTTGTGTAGCAGAAAGTTAACATTAAGGATTCCCACTAAAGGGAAAGATTAGCGTTTGGATACCTTCCTTATAGTTTGCTTTTCAGCATGCAATTAGTTGATTCATTTAGTATCGACAGCAGTGTCAGCAAATTTGAGAATCAGTCCTTTTTATTCTGTTATTCTTTTAAACGTACTCTCCAGAGGGAAAAATGTTATTGTAGAAATCACGATTCAAGTTTAGTTATTTGAAAAAGCACAATGAAAAAGATGAACAAAATGTGATATGATAAATACTTATGGTGTATGAATTATGGACATGAGATGCAGGTATATGAGAAGCTAACGGTACATTAAGTGCCATTATAACAATAGGGACATTTTGTGACATGAAAAAATTACAATTTGTTGGCTTCTTTCACTCTTGAGGTAAATTATATTTTCTCTTCAGTATTATTCTTCCATGGAAGTTGAAGTTAATGGGCCTCTTGTTAAACACAGCTTTCCTCTTCCTCTGAGTGCTCTCTGTAGTTACCAGGATTAGCTGGTCCGTATAGCTTATACAATCCCAGTGATTTCCAACCATAACTTTTCTCCAATGGCATTCTTTACTTTCTCACATTTAGATAATTTTTATACTTTGAGTTCCTCCTGTATTTCGTCTTGAGTTTTAAATATCTGATGAGAAGAAAAGAAAGATGGAGACTGCACATAGACTGCAGTCTTTACTACAAGTGACTGAAATCTCTGAGCTCTCTAAAGATCGTGTTTACAACTGGGAGAAAGTACTTAATTCCCCTGCTGTTTGAAACCAACATGGAGCAGTTCCACACATTTGATATTTCCTATTTTATGTTTTGAATGAGTATCCCAACATCTTGCTATTTTCTGTAGCCGTTTGGGAAGTGTCTTCCAGGTAATATTAGTGAACTTTGTGTGTCTTTGTATTATGTACGAATGCTATATTGAGACTGCTCAAGGTATGTTGTAGCTGTGTTTTGTTTCTCTAATATTCTAAAGCTAGTATCACAGTAGTTTTTTGTAACATACACTTCGAAATATTTTACTTTAATTTTATTCTTTGGAGATTGATTACTTGGTATGATCTCCAGCAGCCTAGGCATTTTAGAAGGAGATTAAAGAAAGATATTATTGGTTAGTGGTGTCAGATAGGTTCCCCAGTATAAATATAAGCCAACAAAGTCAGGTTCTAAAATCAGATTACCTTTGTGCATTGTCAAGACTTCAGGCTTTTCTGCCCACATGTAGAATAAATGCCTGTCAGGGTAATGAGTTTGCATATTTGAAACAACAGATGTGTGGTTTAAGGCATTGTGAGTGGATTGTAAAAGTTATTGTGGCATGGATCTGGTATGGGATGAATGGGGCTAGGGCTAGAAAATATTTGATCGTCTCTCAAAAACTATCACAGAGGAACTGAACTAGGGTAAGAAAAATTGTTGTGTAACTGTCAAATACTTGTTTTTATAATGCTATTGATGGCTCTAGGCTTTGCATATAACCTATAAATCATTATTTGTATCTGTGACTATATATTGCAAGAATGCTTCAACTTTGTATTGAATCATTCTAGTTTATGACAGTCTTTCTCCTCTTCATTGCTATAGACCACAGTAATGGATGAGAAAAATAGCTTTGTTCAGTAACACACCCAGCTGGATCACAGACAGCTAGTTAAATAAGCTTGCAAGTTGATGTGTGACTTTGGCACTGCTGCTCAGGTTGAGTGTAGTCAAATGGACTGTTTCAGCTGCTGCTGATTCATGTTCCTGTCTGCTCCAACCACTTTTCTTCATTCATTCCTGTAACCTCACAGCTAGAACAAGATTGTGCCAAAATATGTAGCAAACGTGGGGAAGTGAAAGTGAAGCGGGATGGCAATACCATTGCTGCAAGATTGTGAAGGGTCATAAAATCTTAGGCTGGAGTTGGCTATGGCCTAAACACTGTAGGATGTTCAACTGAGGTCTTAGGGATGTTCAGTCGTGCAGTGATCCCACTTGCTAGAGATGCTATCTCAGTTGCAGATGTAAAGGCATGCACTTTTGGATCAACACTGTGATCCTGCCATGACTTGGAAACTGAAGTGGCCATGCAGGCTATTTTGTAAATTGGGAACAAGTGAGCAGGAGTATGCTTAAAAACTCCATACATCATTCTTCCACCTGCATTTATACAGAACTGGCTTGACTTGATGAACAATCTCTTTTATTTCAGTGGAAATTCTTTTGGCGTGAGTTTTGACTGACGTGGATAAAAATGATAGTATCTTTTCTTTAATGATTCCTCTTTGCATGAGCTGATTTTTCACAGCTAAAACCTTTGGAATTCAAGAAATCTGATAAGAAGGTTTTCTGAATCCTTACAGCCTTAATCACAGAAGTAAAAGAGAGTGGTACTAATGGCATAATGGTCTTATATTCATGCCCTGTTCCAAATATTTGCTTTACCCAGCATGCAAATACTGCTATTAATAATAATTTTAATAACATGGATGATAGATAAGATAGCTGTTTTCTTGGAATTAGTATGTGTAAGGTATTACTTCACCACTCAAAGGGAGACGCACAACTTCCATCTGGCAGTTCTTTAAACATCAATCAATTTAAAAACAAATGGTCTTAGTAAATTGTTTAGCCTTGAAGGTGAATATTGTGTTTATAAAATGAAAATGTTC
The DNA here is from genome assembly GCF_019238085.1 of Lagopus leucura. NCBI lineage: Eukaryota > Metazoa > Chordata > Aves > Galliformes > Phasianidae > Lagopus > Lagopus leucura. Next base: position 463,686 of record NW_024962250.1, read on the forward strand.
TTTGCAGTCTCTGTACACGTATGATTACATAAGCACCTCCATGTTTATTTAGATGGATTATTTGCACAGGATATTTCAAACTCTAAAAATTCCAGGAGGAAAAAGGGATGAACCAGAAGACAAATACCGTATTCCAACTGATAACTATTTCCTCATATGTATCTGATTCAGAAAAAGACTTCAGTGTATGCTTAACTTCAAGTACCTGCTCAGGTCTCACTGGGTTTAAACATGCACTGACCAAGGATGTTTTTTCAAATAGAAGCAGTATGTTGTTCTAGTGAAGTCTATTTGATTTGCCAACTGCTCAGATCTCCTCCTCCTGAACATGTGGTTGATTCTTTAGAGTAGCTCTTGCTTCCAAAATTGACTTTGCATTTTGTGATTTGAAGTGCAGTCAGTGCTAAAGTATTCTTCCTATCAAAATAAACAAATGTTGCTTAAGGAGGCTGCAGTCCTCTTTTGTAGCCTATAGCAAGTTAATAAAACTTTAACTATGACATTTTTTATATCATCCCTTTTCTTCTATCTTTTCTGTCTGACCACTGTAAAGGCCAAGGAATTCTGGCTGCAAAAATACAAGAGAAGTTGCTTTATTACGAAGGAGAACAAAGTTGTTGAGAGTGACTAGGTCGTATTCTTGTCAATCTCCTGTACTTAGTCTCCCTTCAGCTTAGTTTTTGGTGACAAACTCACAGCTGTAATGCCTGCCTTACATTTACCAGCCTGCATATATGAAAGATGTGTAATGTTAACTAAGCCCTTTCCCGTCTTGGAAGACCACCCTGCCTGTAAAATCCCAAGAGGAAAACACAGCATGTCCTGATCAGAAACTGCCTTTGTTGGCAGAAATACAGTATGTTGCATTAACCAAAACAGCATTTTTAAAAAATTTTTGATGGTGGCTGCTTTTTATTTAAATATTCATTCTGCTTTTGTAAATGGATCTCATTTGGTCTTTACATCCTGACATCACAGGACTATCTGAAAGCCTTGTTTACATTTAGCAGTGGAAATTACTTCAAGGCTTGCACAAAACCTTCAAAACCTGATACACTCAGAGCAGGAACAGGACTGGATTCTCCTTAGCAAACCTCTAGACAGCAGTTTTCTCTGGGATGAACTTTCTGATGATGAAGCATGCCTCATCTTTCTTCCCCACTGACAGTACAGCTTTTCTCCTGGGTAAGAGCTGGTGTGCTGTCAGTGCAAGCTCCAAGTGCAGGCTTCATGGATGAGTGGCCACCCATGCCAGCAGTGTAGAGCTCAAATCCTCTGCCACTGTCATTCTGGTTATGCTGGTGGTCATCTGTAGCTGTTAGGGAGCAAAAGCCACTTTCAAAACTTGTTCAGCCTCTCTGATATTGACTTCCGTGCATTGTTCTGCTGCTCTGTATTCTGGATCTTACACTTGTCAGTTCTTAGCATTTGTCTTCTGAACAGTAAGTAAGGCAGCCCTGGACAGTTGCAATTACCATAGAAATATTAATAATCATATTGTCCTGATCACAGCTATTCACCTACAGCTGAAAACATGGGAAAAGATGGAACTGTGGCCACAACATTTAGGTTCTAATTGTATATAAAGGGAAAGGAAGTCTGGAATAATTGATACTAGGGAGCTGCTCTAAATTCCCTATGGCACAACTGCATTTTGATGCTCCAACCACTGTTATAGTCTGAGGATGTAATAGAGGGAGCTAAGATCTGTCTTTTCTGTTCTTTCTTGAATCATGGGTATCAAGCTTCTTGCTTCAACTTCTACTCTATTTACATGCCAGCACAGCATAAAATACACTGCCTACTTGTGTTAACAAGGTACGCAGTTTGTAGAACAAAACCCTTTTCTCTTCAACATTATTTCAGCAGTGTAACTACATTCCAACAAATAAGGCAATTCCTGATTTACCTCAGAATAACCTCAGGGACAGTTGACTAATCTCAGGATTCTGTCATGAGTGTTATGCTAGGGAATTATAAATTGAGATAGTGCTTTCTGACTGGTGATTTGCAGATGGCTCTACCAATCACATAGATCTGAACTGTAAACCTAGTGGTGACAACATTCGCTTCTATTCTGTGTCCTGGTTTACATGAGTGTGAGATGGTTGTAATTATGTTAATTTATGTGTCTTAGATCTTGTGACAAGTAAATTGCAGAGGGCTTATGAAGGGGTCTCAGGTTTGTGGTTCTGGATGTGAAAGCTGTGGGCTTAGACTTTTTGCAGCTGTCTGGACAAATGTCTGTCTTTTCCTGTCTACCCAACAGTCATTCATTCCAGAGGGTACGAAGTAGCAGCCATCCTATATCAAAATCTTGACCTTGTTTTATGCCAATTTTTTGGTCCTGCTCTAGCCATAGTGAGAGGCTGTACTCATCTCTCTTAATCCCAAAAGTTTTCTGCATTTTGCGGATGGAAAAGCAGAGCAAGGAGGTTAAATAGCATAGTCTAATATTAGAAATAGATAACACGGGTGGGAACAATGCATACGGCCAGAAATGCTAGGTTCACAGTTCAGAATCACAGTGCAAATTCATCTAAAGACTGTGTTCTGTTTGTGCATCTAGAAGTGCCTACTTTCCTGTGTATCTCCCTGTAATGTGATGTATGTACTCACAGAGCCAGATGGAGATGTGAGCGTGGTAATATCATGGAGCTTTAATCAGAATGTATTTTCTGCTCTGGTACTTATCCATTCAAATGTCCGTGGAATAATACCTCCATTTTTTCTTTCTTATTATGTATTATCTCCCACTCTTCCTGTGAAATTTAGGACCCATTTCCGGGCAAGTAGAGAGAGCAGCTGTCATCCTTACCTTGCTCTTCTGTCAGCTTTTGTCTTCAGTGCGAATGAAAGGACCCAATTCTGCCAAGTTTCTGAATGCTTCTTGGGACGGTGGGGGTTTGGGACTTTTTCTAAGTGGTGGTTGTGATTTTCAGGAATTCTTATGAGTTATCCTCATGCCCTTCTGTGTGCAAAATATGAGGGATTTTGCCATTTAGAAAACAATTGCATGTATTCCTTTAATTCCTGCAGTAATCTTGTGTATTCAGTGAAGCTAAAGAGAGGGCTAGTCAGTGCTGGGATGGCTTTCATTCATTTACTCTTTTTTGAAAACAAGAGGAATAAGATCTCATTAGGATAGCAGTCTATTAGGTCCCATACTTTTAGCACCCAAAGGTCTTCCTGTTTCCTCGTGTTTTGATAATATGTCAGACATGCTGCTAAATTGCTGGGAAAGTTAGGAATAACATTAGTTTAACAGGAGTGTTAGATTAAAATTATGTTGTAGAGCTGGACGGCTGCTTTTAGTTCTTTTCCTACTGCTTGGCATTCCTGATGCTGGGTCTTGGTTTCGGTAGCCATGCAGCATATGAATCAGAGAGAACCCACCCTGTGCTTTGGCATAACTCTTAAGGCACTGACAGTTCCTCTTTCTTCAGCGGTAATTAAACAAGTAAAAACTGGTTACTTTGGTTAGCAGATATAAATGTGGAAAATATTCACAAATACATATCACTGGGCGTGTGTGTCTAAGGAATCTGGATGAGCTGTGGTTGGACTCTCCTTTCCCACATGCTTACAACAAAGGTGCTTTATCCAACAAAGCAATCTGGACAAAGTCTTTTATTTCAGCTAATTCATGTTGTCTTTTTCTTTGCGAAGCTTGAAGGTTTGCTGATAGAGCAGTTCAGAGCAATCCTTAACGATAGGAGGCATGGCTGGGGATAAGACTCAGCAAGAGGAAAAATCAGTTAGAACTAGGATGAGGTAGATAAATCTAAGAGCTGGCCTGTCCTTCACTTTTGGTAACAATTTCTCTCTTCCAGTTAGTTGTGCAAATTAAGAGTGAGCTAGCGTGGCTCAGTTTGGAAATAATTATAAGACTGGAAAGCTTTCTCTTATAAGTTCTCCTGTAAATAACCTGGTGTAGATGTGCTTGTTGTAGGATTGAAGAGACTGTGTTGCTCTGACTGCAGAGGCAGACATACTTAGAAGCAAAGCAAAAATGGGTATAGGCAAATCTAACGGACTGTTTAAATAATCACATCTTTTGGGAGCAAGTATAATAAAGCGCTAGTGCTGTTTCAAGAGTGTGTTTGATTATGACTTTCTTTCAAGCTCCATTTGTGGACATTGGCAAAAGAAAAGTGCCTCCTTTGCCTCAGTGAGCACTTTGTAAAATGGGAATCATCAAACCAGAGTTTATAAATCCAGCAAAATCCTTCATGATCATCTTCGTTACCTGATCTATACTGTAGGCTACAGAACATCCTTGGGCTGACTCCTGTCAGAACTTACACAGATAGGAAACATACACTCTTCTGCTTTTAACGTCTCTACTAAAACACTTCGTAAGGCGGCCGATATTTAAAATGGTAATGCCAGCATAATGCTGATCCAAAGGAGGAAGGCTAAAGTCCTTACAGGATATTATCAGAGCAGTGAATATTCGGGTAAGAAGAAGATAGATCCTAATACTTTATAATTGTATGCCAAACTTTTAACATTAGTGTTAAGTTCAAATTCCTGTTATACCTATGACTGCTAAGCTGACAATGTGCCTGTTTCCCTAATTTACTCTCCCCACATGTTCTTGCTAAGTTGAAACTGCTATTTCCTGATTGCACATTTCTCAGTTTCAATTGCTGCTCTTTTCCTAATGTCTGATTTTTAAAGCCCTTTGAAAGACAGACACCAAAAGTGAGGTTCTTCTCATGGTATTTTGGTGAGGATGAATTCCTCAGCGCTTGTGAAATGTTTTGAAGGGGCCATGAAATACAGGTTCTGATTTCTTGTTTCTATTCTTCTATGATAGTATTTGATGTTTTCCAAAACTGAGGCTGAAAATGTTACCAAGAATATTGACGGTAATTCCTGGAATTTACATGACTGGAGCAAGATTCTTAATTTCCTAATTTTTTTCTTACCTTCTTTCAAATCCTTGTGTGATGAGGAAGGGAGAGGAATAACACATCTCTAATATGGGACTTACTTCAAGGATAGCTGTCTGGGAGTACAGGTTACAGCTGGCACCTTGTCTGTGCACAGGCTGTGGGAAGGGAAAATGTAATGACAGTGGCTGCTCAGCCTGTCCACAGGAGAGACTATTTAGTCCTATGCACTGATTCAAGTTACTTGAAATGAGTAGGAGTTTCTTTGTTGAATTCAGCAGTTCTAGGCCTGATAGTCCTAGACCAAGTAAGGCTGTTTTTGGTCTTCATTTTTAAGCAAATAGCTTCAGTTTACTCCTGGCGGCTATTTTATTTTTCTCAAATTACCCAATTTGTATTCACTGCCCTCAGGGATCTCTTTTCTCATTGCTGTTTATTACACACAGAAGATTTGCCTCTCCTGTAGTTTATCCCCATGGTACAATTCTACTGACTCGAGAGGAGAAATTCCAGCTTTGTACCAAAAGAAGCAAAAGGAAAATTGGTGCCAGATTTTATCTTCGGTGAGCAGCTTGATTCTCTTTGCCTGGAATCATCCAGTGGTATTGCAACTTGGAGCTATAGTCTGACATCCAAATATAACAAATATTTCTGGGTTTGCATATTATGCTTTCCTGCTCCTCAGATTCAGACCAGGAGGAAGAAGAAGATTATGAAAGAAAATATATACATGAATATTTTACCAATGTTCTATGTTAGGAAGGGAAAGATGTAGAAAGCAGATGACTGATGCATAGTGTTTTGGTTAAAAATATTGTAGCTTTAAAACATTGCCTCAGTGTGGTTGGGATGCTTACAATAAATATATTTCACACCAGATGTGGTCTCAAATGTACATGACTTAGGATTTTCCTGCACACAGTAACCGTCAGTTCTAGGAGCCTGAGGATCCCCAGGTTTCAAAGAGACCGCTCCTGTTGTAGTTGTCCTGCCCAAGGGATGCCAGCAGAATGAACACAAGGGCTGGGGAGGCTGCTGACCCCTAAGAATCTCAAGCGTCAAATAGCCTATGAAACATAGATGCCAGTGTTCTGCTTCCAGACACTGAATAATGCCTTTTGTTCCCAAACCACGTGCCCTTGCATTAGGAGGAGCGGGCACCATTAGAAGAGGTGATCTTCTACCGACCCCACAGCATACAAGCTTAGCAGATGCAGGAGGGCCCATAGGACACGTTCTTTCTCTGATGGATAATACATACACTAGTTATGTTGTTATACGATGCAAAAATTGAAAGGGGCTTCTCATTCCAGCTGAAAAGATAGCAACAGCCTACTGAGGTTGCCTCTGTTAAATGATACGTCCCTGCAAAGATAAATACATGTTTTAGGATTTCTTTCACTAATTTGGTGCTGTATATACATGAGGTTTCTAAGAAGAATTAAAAGAAACTGCAGTGAAGTTTTTGTTTTGTTTTGTTTTTGTTTTTGTTTTTGTTTTTTTGTTTTTTAAAGTACAGAGAATGAGCTGGATGTGGATATCCAGTTATAGAAAGATGCTGAGTTTACAGAAATATTTTGAGTTCACTAGTACCATCAGAGTGGTTAGCCAAGAGTGTATTACTTTTGGAACTGAAGCTGCAATTGTGATGGGGAAAATAGGAAGCCCAGCTTGTGCACATGAATGGGCAGCAGCTCCAACCAGACCTGCTAAGAAGCCAGTGTGGAGCTACTGCTGCAAACACAGGGCTCACTCTGTGCATCTGTGCAGACCTTATTTAAATGTTTGAGACGCAAGAGGAAAAAAGAAATAAAGGAGTATTATTTCATACTATTTAGAATATAAATACCACTTTTTCTCCCAAAAGGACTGAGACAGTCTGTGGCAATGTCTCAATTAGCACCTGCTTTCCTAGGCTGTACGTGAATGTTGGTCAGATGTGTCATTGCAGTATGGACTGCTGTAGCTAATACAGCTAAAGGAAAGCTGCAACACCTTGGGCTTTGCGTAAGCTACCAAAGATACTGCCTACCTGAAACCATGAACAAATATTTGCTTGCTTGACAGCTGAAGCCTGCAGCACGTGGACCTCATTGCTTTCAGCACTCAAGCCTAGTTTAGAGTTAGTCTGAGATACCTATATGTGTAGCAGTCATGTCTTGCCATCGCTATCAGAGTAGATAATCTGGAGACTTTGCATCATTCTGTGACAAGAATCAAGTGCAAACCTAGATGTAAGGCTTTACTGCCTAGGTTCCAAAGAGGCAAACTTCTGTTGCCAGGTCTCTAGAAAGTTATACAAATGGCAGGATTTAATCAAGTCTGAATGTAATTTTGGGTAACTAAGTAATTGACGTAATACTGGTCACAATATGTTGGCTGGTGAGGACCACAATAAACCGTGAGTGTCAGCTAATCATGATTAAACACTGATTAGGTCAGGCTAAAACTGTACTTAGCTGACATGTGCTGAATGCTATTTGTTCTTGTCTACCCTGATTCACATTGCATTCAATGTGGCACAATATAGATAAGCCCTTTGGGGAGAGCGTAGCTCTGGTCAGGCCTCAGTGTTCCCTGACTGGCCAACAGCTGCTCAGGGAAGTTTTATAAAGAGACCACTTACCCATCCTTTGATGGAGAGATAAGCCACTGTGGTGTAATTACAACCAAGGAGATGAGAGAGGGAAAAGAAAAAAATATGCCAATCATGAAGGGGGTACATGGAGAGCCTCAGATTCCTTGTAACCTAAACATTGTGGCAAGGAAAGAAGTCTTAATTAGGAAACGTGTAGGCATAGAACAGGAGCCCATCCTAAATGAATTGGGGTGTGATGAGCATAAAGAAAATGCTTTTTAAAAAGATCTTTGACTCCCACTGAGTGCTTGTTTCTTAGACTTCCTTGCCTAATAATGTCAGCATTTAAATGGCCCCAACTACCAAATAACAAGGCTTTGAAGTTAACACCTCATTGAGGTATAGAGTTCATACGTTTGCTATTCCTATTATTTGGCAAGGAACCGTTTTCTGCATGGCTAGCTTAATAGGGCAACAGAATATTAAGCTGTATAGGGATTGAGAAAGCTATTCACACAAAGGAAAGAGCTACAGACTTCATGTATTTGAACAGAACCTGACAATTAAGAGAAAAGAGCAAAAGTCTGAGAAGTGCCCTGAATCACATAATTGCACAATTTATTTTCATACCTGTGATATTGCAGAGGCCAGGCACGAACAAGGAATTTTAGCACTAGACTGTGTTAGGGAGTTGTAGCTGTAATTAGGAGATGAGATCAGTTATTTCCCCCATCCTGATAAAGTTTTAAAGCTTTAAAAATAATCTTTAAATATATTTTTTATCTTTAAAAATAATTCTTTGGCAGGAAAAAACATCAAGTATTTTTGGTATTTTTTCACTGAAAAAGGCAACAAAATGCTGAAAAATTATCTGGTGCCGATCATAGAATCATAGAATCATAGAATCATAGAATCATAGAATCACTAAGGTTGGAAAAGACCTAAAAGATCACCCAGTCCAACCGTTCACCTATTCCCAATAGCTCCTACTAAACCATGTACCTCAACACAACATCCAGTCTTTCCTTGAACACCCCCAGGGTCGGTGATTCCACCACCTCCCTGGGCAGTCCATTCCAGTGCCTGACCACCCTTTCTGAAAAGTAATACTTCCTCATGTCCAGCCTGAATCTCCCCTGCCGTAGCTTGAAGCCATTCCCTCTGGTCCTATCACTAATGACACGAGAGAAGAGGCCGACCCCCAGCTCACTACAACCTCCCTTCAGGAAGTTATAGAGAGCAATGAGGTCTCCCCTGAGCCTCCTCTTCTCCAGGCTGAACATTCCCAGCTCCTTCAGCCTCTCCTCATATGGCCTGTGTTCCAGACCCCTCACCAGCTTTTGGATTGGACTAATTACTCAGTGGATGGGCAATCCAGATTCACATCCTCCTCTGTTATTTTCCATACAGATGAATGCGTCAGCCATCAGACTATCTGCTATTTTGGAGTCTCTTTCTTTTGCTTTTGACCCCAGCATACAGCAGTGCTCTGAGATAAACATCTTCAGACAAGACACTTCTAAACATATTACACCAAAAAGGTGCTTTTCGTTCTTCTGCATTTTTGGCACAGCAATTACCAGTTGTCTCTACTTCTGATAATATGCTGTGGCAGAATAATTAGCACTGCTCCCAACAAATTATTCTAAGTCGTAGTTACCTATAGTATAGAAAAGTCTAGATCCTGCCATTAGAATGGGGGCTGTTTGGTGCTTACCACCACGTGGTAGATGTTTTCTTACTCTGAAAAGTACATGACTAATCTAAACAGTGCAACTGAGAGTGTGAATGATGTTATTAGTCTCATTTTTACAAGTAGGGGACTGAACAATAACATGACTAAGGCTGTGCAGGAAGATTTGCAGAGCTGGGATTAAATGAACTTGGAAGGATGTCCCAGGCTTTGATGACAAGTCCACCTGTATCCTCTAAGTATGCTTTAATAGGAGTATAAATTAGACATTAGAGTGATTACAGAAGTTGAAAAGGTTTAGGAAAGATCTGCTTGTTTCAGTGCTTACAGGATTTCCAGCATCTTCTTTTTATTCCTATAATATTTACAGTTTAGTAATTGCTGGCTGTAAAATTGCCTGGTGTTCAGAATTCAAGGGATCTCTTGTCATTTATGTCACTCTTTCATTGACTTAGCTAACCTTATGCTTCCGTTTACTTTTCTGAATGTAAGTATAAAAATACCTACCTCCTCCAGGCTTCAGTTAATGAAGAATTCCATCTTCATCCCTGCCCAGCATAATTACTTTACATCTATGCCACTGTAAATATCATCATGATTCAGTCCAATGTTTATAGCCCCTTATCCCATAGCAAAAGGCTCATTAGATATTCATTCACAAGCAACTGGCATCCATGTTTGAATTAGACAATTATTATGGGTATGCAACCAGAATAATCTTCTGTAAAAATATCTCTTTTATTCTGCTAGCCCTCTTAGAGCTTGGAAAGCAGATTGGAGGCAATTTCATGTGTTTATATTAGCTTGCTGCTAAGAATGAATCACAGTTTCTGCACAAATCCACTGAAGTGTTAATAGCATCTGTTCATTATATAGAAAGTGATGGATTTAAAAATGGATGAATGGAGAAGAAAAACAGTCGCATCACCTTGGTGGTCCTGTATCCAAATAACATGTTGTGCTGAACAGAGATAATTTTCTATGCAGCTTCTTTAAAGAAAAACCACTCTTTGTGTGCGTAGACCATAATTCCCTAAGCACTGGGTCCTTCTAAAGCATGAACTCATGATGACAATAACTACTCTAAGAAACAAAAGGAGTTGCATTTTCGTTGTGTTGTGTAACAAAGTTGTAGTTCACGTGGCCGGGTGGCTCAGGTGTCTACATGCTCTGTTCAGGGCATGAGTTGAAAACGTGGAGTCCCCAAATCCCCATTTAGCTGCTTCCTGACATGAGCTCCATATAGGCCCCCATTTCTATGTGTTAAGCCCTCCCTTCAGCACATAGTCTAGCAAGTTGATTTTTAACCTGGGCAGTAAGAGATGTACTTCAACTGTTGATATGTAGCCTTGTGGTGATGGCATCGACATAGAGGGGAGATGGCTGGAGATCCAGTCCTTACACAGCAGGACTGGAAAAGAACCAGTTGTTGGATAAAATGCAGGAAGCAGAAGAGGCTGAGAGAGATTCAGAATATGAATTTGTACATCAGCACAGACATAACTGTGATAGGAATGACAAAGACTTCAGATTCTCCATCTAGTTCTGTGAGTAATGTATACTTTCATAGGTGTCATGAGATGGGAGGGGGCTCAGAGCTTATGGTGAGTGGTACCTACCCCTGCCACTGGTGCCCTTGTCTACCTCTTCTGCAGTAGTGATCACTAACATTCCCAGGTGCAATGTGCCAACATCTTCCTTGCTTGAGTGAGGAAGTTGGAGAGTGGCAGATGCGTTGGCATGGGAGATCAAGCAAACTGCAGTAAAAAATAGCAGCTTAGGACCCTTGTTCCAAACAGTCTGTGGCTGGCTTTGAACCAACTGGAGTTAAAGGCAGGAATAAGTTTTGCTTTCATATCCTGTGTCAGAGGCATTCCTGTGTCAAGAGTGCAGCTGGACAATGCAGGTCAACTCCTCCAATAGCTTTGTGCTCCCTCCTTTTCCAGCCCTGATCCACGCCTCTCTTGTGCACATCCTTCCTTCATCTGGCCTCACGCTGAATCAATTTAACTTATTGAAACCTACATTATGATGGATCAGTTTTTTACTAAGTTAGTGAATTTGGTCTTTTGTGGTACAGTCAGGTGAGCTCGAGAGCTGACACAAGTAAAAAAAGCAAAGAGCAAAGAGGAAGTAGAAAAGGGAGAGGGATAGTCTCCTTTTGGCAAGCAGGGATGCTTGAGATTAGCTCAGCCATATCGACTAACTGGGTTGTGAGAGTGAAGTCTGCTCTGTTTTCTGTTATTTCTTGCTTTATGCTTTGTTTGTTTTGCTTTTGGATAGGAAGAAATGTAGCTGTATATATTTGGGAGAGGCTTGGGGCAAACATCCTGATCTGACATCTGTTCAGTGCAGCTTGGTTTGAGATTTTTAGCCCCCTCCCTACAAAAATTTGGGTTAAAATGCTCCCCTGTCCAGCACACCCCACTGGTCAGCGGTCAGTTCCAGGAGCACCCTGAGCTGCTGAGCTCAGCACAGGTTCCACACATCTCAGCCTGCTTGGGGCTGCTTCTCACGGTGCCAGCTCCCACTCCTCATTCCTGTGAGGAGGAGCTCGAGGTCACAGCAAAAACTAGGGGGAAGCTGGGAATTACATTCTCTTTTCCTGTGTTGCAGTCTGGTCTCTTAATTATTATTTCAGCTCTTCCTGTTCGATATGAGGGTCCCTCCCCTCACTCCCAGATTTAAGTGTGTATCTTCTGTATGTCAGTGGCAGAGGAGAATCATCTGCAGACATTCAACATTGGGATGGAAAAAAATAAAATAAAATAAAATAAAATTTCTGTAAGCATTCGTTTATGGTTGAGAATGACTTTTCTTTGGCTGTGCTATGACCTCACTTATATTGTCAGGAGAATTCAAAATTACAGTACGATGCCCCTCTTAAGTCCCTTGTAAAGTTTTGTTGCATAGTCTGGAGCAGACTTTGGTCAGCAAAAGAATGAGAGGTTGCTAACATGGTTCAGCTGCAGAGCCCTCTTGATCTGATGGAAAAAGGGATTCCGGGTACTACAGCCTCTGTGAGTACAGTGTAGCTCATTTCCTTGATGCCTCCCTTGTTTTGGGAATATAAGCTGAATAATACATAGCTTCTGAGTTGCCATTTGTGTCAGGGGATCAGACTGTGAAATTCTTTGCTTCTGAACTGTTCAGTTATAAATGTGAAAGGTTAGCACCTTATCAGGTAACCCAAATAGGTGCATAAAGCAGAGAAACCCTGCCAGTGTTCCTGTCACAAAACTGTTGAAACGTTTAAAAATAAAATCCTTCTATTATTTTTCTAAAGCTTCCCTAGTAACTGTGTGTGCTTTGATAGCTTTAACGTGGACTTTAAAGCTATCAAAAGCAGCAAAACAATTGTCATATTTACTGTACTTCAAGAATTTCTTGACCAGTTCTTCATCAGCTATCAAATAACAACAAAAACAATAATAATAATAATATAAGCTAGTAATAAGAAGAAGAAGGAGAGCCAAATAAGCCAAAGCACTGCAGGGGCCTTACATGTGGTAGGTTTTGTGAAGAAAATTAACATGAAAGAGGGTTCATGTGGGGGTAAAGGTCAGGGCAGATAAACTCCTATGTTCTGATACATTTCCTTAAAGTGGGAAGCGCTTTAGAAAGCGGGGCTGTGGGAAGAAGCTGTCAGCAACGGGGTGGTCAGCAGTGTCAAGGGTGGTGGCCTATATTTTTCTTCTGTTGCAGCCTTTCATCCCCCATCTGTCAAGCTCCCTAATTTTCAAGGCAGACAGTCTATTTTTAATACAAACCTTTAACTTCCCAGGTCTGAAGTGCCCCTTTTATCTTGGAATAATATGAAAATGGCAGTAACTGTTGGAAAGATTGTTTAAAGCTGGTGTTTCCAGCCAAGCCTCCTTGGGCCAGGTCCCAGTCAGCCTGTCCAAGGAGAGGTGTGTGCACATAGGCTCCTGTTGCTGCTGAAGGGTGGGCTGCATCCCTTCTCACCAGCCAGCTGTTTGTAAGTGCAGCGCCTGGCACCGTGCCTGCTTACAGATCCCACACATTGCTGTGATGCTGAACAGAAGGAAAAGGTAGCTGGCTAGGGAAAGTCATGGGGAGAGACTGCCTCTTGCACCTGCAGGCAACATCCTGGTGGTAGGATGAGCATGGAACCTTGTGTCACTGCCTCATGGAGCATCACAGCCCCATTGCTGACTTGTTTGCCCAGGGCTGATCACAGGGTATTGCCATAAGGACCGATGTTGGAAAAACTGACTGAACCTGTGCAAAACCCCAAGCAGGCTCCTACCTGAGCTTGAGTGTGTGCTAATGCGAGTCTGGGCTTCCTCCATGCAGTGCTATGTTATACTGCTTAGCTAAAGCTGATGTCTTAGCATGGCTTGTGTCATATAATTTCAGCATGAACAAGACTTGGCCCACGCTCAAAATACACAGTGTTTAAGTGTTTAAATTAAGGCTTAACTGACTCAAACACTGAATCTTGTTTCAGCCACTGAGTTGCTCTGTTACTAAATGCTTCAAACTAGAGCTCCCCCATTCATCTGCATGATTGGTCGCAGTGGAACCGGAGATAACTGAAGATGAGTGAACTGTAGAAGTCCTATTCCCAGGGAAATCAGTGGGTATTTTTTATAGTCTCTGTTAAGAGGCCTGAATTTCATCTAGCTACTACAACTGGACGTACCCCTTAATTCATTTCCCAAAATACATACATCCCTTAAACATCCAAGGCATTGTACTGAAGGGAATGTGTTTAATACTTGCAGGGAATATGGTTAAGTAAGCATGATTTCTTGATCCGGGGGAAAAAAAAACTTTCTCATATACAGGTATCTCTGAGTATGATGGAGACCACCTTATTTATTTGCTCCTCTTGGCATTGCTGTTGGTTGGACTTGTGAGTTCTGCCTTTCTGAGGTTTAAGAGAAAAATGACCGGTTATATTTTATATCTGCTCTTACATGATATTGTGAATAACAGCTGCAAATCCAGGTTGCTTTTTAGTGTGTGTTTGCATAATTTAGTGCAAGAAATACCATAGACTGAAATCAGGGTTGGGTAAGGGTAAAAAGTTTAGGTCCAGATCTGAACACAAATGTTTGCAAATGTGGAACAGAGAAGGGTTTCTGATTCACTCGTTTAGCTTAGCTTGTTACTGAAATTCAAATTCAGTTGCAGTACAGGGCAGTGGATCCAAATTCTCTTGACAACAGGAAGTGTTTGGATGAGTAGGTATTTCAGGCCATCAGTCAAAAGGACACTGATGAGCGCACATGCATCAGCTTGCCCACACACGTACGTGCACACACATTCCTCTGCAGGAATAGGAAGTGGAAATTCCCTGCAAAGAGAGAATGTTGCATTACTAATGACTTTGGTCATAAGCGTTATCATATGCGACCTGCTGTTGTCTTCTGCATTGTGCTGGGGGAGCTGAAGTTTTGAAACGAGGAAAACTTTCTAACAGCGTCCTTTAGTGCTGTAAGCAAACTTTAGGTACTAAGCTTCCTAATCACTACCGTATGGCTCATAAAAGAAGCAATCCGATACCAAGTACCAAGAGAGGTTGTTATTCCTCTGCTCTATCCTATACCACTCCAAATGTTAGAACAATAAATACATTTACCTCTTGTTTAAGATCACTTAAAATAAGTTATTTTAATTAAACCTCCTAGCAATCTATCTGCACTAAGTGATTAAGTGCCTCCTCTTTCAGTGAAAAGAGAAGGGATTATCACAAAAAAAGACAGAGTTATGGGCAGTACTAAGACTGAGTCAAACTGCTGAACGTTTCCCACCTAAATTCCTGTGAAAATACAGAAGTTTGAGTTTGCACGATGTTGTTCCTCTCCAATATTCCCCCCTCTTTTCAGTCCTTCCTTCCCTCCCTGCTGCTCCAGAGTGAATGAAATAGTTATTTTCCTCAGGTTAAAGTTCAGCTTTGAATATCAACTTTAAAAGCTGCCCGAAAAGAGAGCTTTCTTTACTCTATGGGTGACATTTTCAGCAAATGAACTTAAGAAATGAGAATGTAGTAACTGTGTTGATGAAATATGCCTACTTAAAACTGTACCAAAGCTGTAATAATTCAGAATTGTTTAGCAACAAGTTATTTGCAGCTGTATCACAAAAAAAAAAAAAAAAATGTTTGCAGGGAGTTGCTCTGCTATTTTTACATTATACTTTGGAATATCTTGTGTGAATTAAAATTCAGCAATTAATCTTTTCAACCCAAGCTTCTTAAATTGCTCTTGGCTTGGGAATCACACTGGTAATTTTGCTGTTTTATTGCTAGCCATATCACTTTCAGGACAGAGAATAGCCTCAATAAAAAGCTCTTTTATGTCTTGTAATAATTCTTGCAATGGTTATGGCAGTATCTGTCTTCCAGTTTTTGTATGTTCAGTTCCTTTGTCAAGTCCTCCTTCCACTTTTGGGATGCATCACCCCATCCCAGTACCTGATGTGATGGATCGGGCAGAAAACTAGAAGTCCAGATGCTGGTGCAGGAAGAGCAGCACTCTAGACATACTGCTCTGTTAATTCATTTGGATTCTTTACCTGTAACCTCCCTGCTAATTTAGTACTGGTGCCTCTCATGGGTAGAGACAGGCAAGCATGCTGCGCAGTGGTTTTATTGTGATGTGGACAAATGATCGTGAGAAGCTAGCAGGAACCCACTGAGTATACCAGAGTGCAGTGGTGGGATTTAAAGATGAATGCGCTACAAGCACACTGCCACTGCCTTTTATCTCACCCACCAGCGTGCAGGATGCCACCTTGGAGACTGATGGCAGCTGTTTGCAATTTATGGTCAATCTCAAAATAGGAGTGAGAGGGAAAATGCAGACAAAATATGGGAGTTGGGCTAATCCTGCAGCCTTGTCCTTTGTTTTCATTTATTTTGTTAGCTGAGGGGGCCTGTGTTGTGGTTAGGCTTAGGGTCTGGCTGACTTAGGCCCTAGCTTTCACTGAAGGGCGCAAGAAAATGATGTGTTAAAATATTGTTCCTAATGTCCTTTCACCGGACTTGAATTGGGCATCCTAATTTTAAGGATTTCTGAAGGAGGCAAGACATGGGAACTGTTCAAAACATGACTGTTTGTTTATTGTACTAGATTGCATTGCCAGGTGACAGGGCTAACAAGATCCCTTTCTGCGTCTTTCTAAAATGACATCTGGATGATAGGACTTCTTACTCTGCAGCACGGAATATAAGTGAGTATGAAGGATAGTGAAGAGGAATAAGGAGCAATGGCATGCATTAAGGCCATATCTCAGTGGGAAGGGATATGGACATGCAACGCCATCTGAAAGTTCTCACAGCCTGGGGAGCTTGGAGCTACTGCCAGTCCCAGCATCCACGGCAGGAGTAAGGGCATGCCTGAGGCTCAGGGCACACTGAAAGCTGCAGCTGCCCATAGTTCTCTGCCCCTTTGGGATTACTGCAAGGTGGTGTGAGTGTTACACCATTATGATACTTTAGGGCATCTCAATAGGGACTTCAGCTACTGAGAGAATCCACTCCTGAGCTGCTAAAATGGACCTCAGGTTTAGCAGAGGATTGCGGCCATTCTGTCTTTTGGAACACAGTGGAAGTTTGTTTCCTGCATAATTACAGTGAAAATTTAGTCTTTTCAAGTTAGATAGAGAGCTGTATGTTACCAGAGTATACTGCAGCATAAGGAAACTACTCATGAGAGTCTGTCTTGCAAATAACATTTACATTTTTGCTAATTAGAAAGAATCGAGCTTTTGTCTAGCTGTACAGATATGGTTTGATGTTTTTAAAGGAAAGGAATTCCAGAAGGACTGTTTCATCAGCAGGGTGAATTAACAAAGAAAAAGAAAGAAAAAAAAAAAAAAAGAAAAGAAAGAAAAGTGAATGTTCCCTCAGACACATTTTCCAGTTCAGATGTCTGAAATACATCTGATCTTCAGCTACATTTTCTCCTCACAGATCCTAGTGTTTTTTATTAGGACGAGTTTCATTTTATTGCCTTGTTTTCCTGTAAAGCCAACAAGTGAAAACAACAGGATTTAATTTTGGATTGGCAGGCCAGCTGGAGGATAATACATGGAGTGCCCCCCTTTTATCTTTCTCTTTTCCTTCCTCCTCCTGCTTCCCCCTCTCCTTGAGGTGCTCCGCTTCGCCACCGTGCTGCTCAACTTACTGGCCAAAAAATCTTTGCAGGTGATTTATAGAAGCCTATGGTTATTGTATGGCTAATGATTCATGGAACTTCATTAAATACCAAGTATGTGCCTGCTTACTGTCTGTGCACACTGCATATTAGAACCTTTGCACTCCCCCTTGCAAATTGCCCCCATTAAAGTCGCAGACAAAAGGTCCTCTCAGTAGCTTACATATTTTCCCACATGTGAGAGAGCAATTGGAAACTTCCTCTTGATAACTAAAAACTTTTGAATTAGAATTTATGAGAAGGGTCTTTTGGTCTCATTGCCTAGGGGCTGAAACAGATCCCAGTGTGTACAAGCGTTCCTTTGATGCATGGAGCTGCACAGGGTAACATTTTTTAACAGGATCAAAAAGCGTAATGCAGGGACAATGTGCGGAGGCCCTTACTCTGACACAAGGAGTCGGAGTCTGTGTTTTTCCAAGGCTAAAAAAGTAAAAGTATGTGTCCAGGGTAGCAACAGCATTTTATATTCTTTTTAATTGCAGTAAAGTCCAAGATTAAATAATGGCAGTCAGTGTTACAACTTCCTTTTCTTTGATGTTCCTCTAAAAATGCTTTGTAGCTGCTTTTACCTTTGGGAAAGTATTGTATATGTGTTAGAGGAAAATATATCAAAAAGAAAATAAAGGGCCAGATCTTTAATTGGTAGAAATCAGCATGACTCTATTACGGGGATTGGAATTTCTCAAGCTGTGGACACGGCTAAAAACATTCTGTCATTTCTCACCGTGTGCTAATATATTCCTGCCCACTTAAGTTACTCAGTAGGACTATCCTGTGCTGAGTTTACCATTGACAAATCATTTTTCAATAGCACTTCTTTAGAAAGGCAGCAAAACTCTTAAATATAGGTCTAATGTTCAAATCGTAAGTATTTCCTTTGCTTTTAGCTGTGTTATTCAAGAGCTTAAAGAGAGACACAGAAATATGTACTGGTTGATCTGAAATCTTGATAATCAGAATTTTTGTCACCCAACAGTAAAAGGGAATGATTCGACGCTGATTCAGGTGCCCTATGTAGTCTTTCATTATATCTCATTCACACTGTGTGTGTCTATATACAAAGAGGAATGAAAAAAAGGAACAGCTTCTTTTTATAGAGTCAAAAGATCACAGATACTATTATAAAATTAACCATACCACATCAAACTGTTGGTTGCATATTGGGATGGACGTTTTCTATCTTTGCACCAGCGATATTTGTTAAATTTGTCATGATAATCAAGTCGTTAGCTAACGGGATGTTTTCTGTAGCCAAAATCATCACGGTCAGAATACTTAATCTGCCTTTAGTGCAGTAGCCTAAGTTACTAATTCTGCGGCCAATGAATCAGGTTTCTCTCCCTTTGCTCCATTTGTAGGTCTCCTGAATGAGGAGAAAGATATAAGCCTGTATTACTTTTGCAGTCGTTTAACAGCTAAGTGAACTTTCATAAATGAATATAAGTCTGGTTGAGTTGCAAAATTTCTTCTTCTCCAATAAAATACTGCCAGAGTGTTGGAACCTCCATGGTGATCTTTTGAGAGCACGGTATGCGGAACACAAAGAGCTCTGAGAAAGTGCTATCTGAAAGACCAGAATAACCTCACACATACATCAGAAAATGAAATGGAACTGGGGAGCAGTGAGAAATTTCCTGGATATGGAGGGTCTCCTGATCTGCTTGTATGGTGCCAGCATGATGGGCTCTTTGTCTAATTCAGGATTGACTGCTTTACTCATGTTTGTTTATTATTAATGTCTATAATTAACAACATCTGCTTGATGCCATCAGATATCATCAGCTTTCTCAGAAGGCATATTTCACTAATTTGGCCCTAACTTCATCTCATTCTGAATGTATTAAATTGCAACTCCAACATATTAGGGCTGCTAAACTGAGGGGGAAAAGATCCCAAAATTCTTTTCTTTCTCCACAGGAGAGCGGAAGAGATAAAGAGAGTAATATGTCTAACATTAAAAAAATGGGAGAGATGGTAAATTATTTTTCTGCAGGTTTCATTCTGTATTCTCAGTAGGAATTTGGAATATATACCTCAACAAAGGCTTGGCCATACATTTGTGTTTGTTGCAAGGCATTCCTTTTCCTCCAGCTGAGCAGCACAAAAAGCATTGGCTTTTTTGTAGTCATCACTTTCAAGAAGTGAAGTGCCCCAGATTAAAAATTCCATGGCATTGTGAAATAGCTTGAAAGTTTCAAATTCAGATCTTGAGTTTTTTGTGTTCCACCCATCCTCAGCAACGATCCTCTGCATTCAGCAGCGGAGATGTAGAAACGTCTGACTGTTGTATCAGGAAAATAAGAAAAGATTTGTACAATAGTAGGCAAAAAAAGAGGAGCTTTATTAAGGGCGGGTAAACACAATAAATTCGTATACTTGACAGCATGGAATAGTGGTGATAATTACTGTTCAAGTAAGCAGAGATTTCTCTGATTCAGAGAAGCATTGGCAGGTGGCAGTTGGCTGTGTGCTGAGACTTCTTGTGCTGCAGCTCTAACTTCGGCAACGAGGTTTCACAATTCTCTCTGGGAAAGCAACATTGGGAAATGCAGGCGATTTTGAAAGTTTGGTCAGTTTGGGTGACATTCGGCATCATCTTTTTTTGCCTTCTGGTGAGATTTCATCTACTTTGCTTACTTACTTGGCAATAACTAAGAACACTGTATGGTTTTTAATTGCAATATGGGAAGCTCTGCGAGGATGACTTAAGGGCAAAACAGCTGCACCCAGTCTGTTCTTCCTCCTCTTCCTGAATTTAAATAAAATCTGGTCTTATCTGAATATGCACCCAGAAGACTGGATGGTTATTTAAGCCTCAGTTAGGGAACATATTTAAGAATATGCCTAATTTTAAGCATGCGCTTAAATCAATGGGACTTAAGCAAATGCTTGAAGTCAGGCATGTGGTTGAGGTGTTATCCTGAATGTGGGTCCTAATCCTTAAACAATAGCAAAGCCCAGAGGAAAGGGCAAGCTATCTGGGATCTGTTCTGGGCTCTTTTGTTGGTCGTGTTATAGTCTATAAAATAAGGATCATTATTCTTATCCCTCTTTGTGAGGCACATTGAAAATTATCGGGGAAAAGCACTCTGAATACTGTTATTATTGGCTATCCTTCTTGAGACTGAAAAAAATTTACAGACAGACATTCTCAGTGGATTTCTGGTTCTTCCTCCTTTCAGTCAGGCAGGAAATACCATGAGAATGGAAAGAAGGATGCGTACCCATGATCACAAATAATCTTAATCTCCTTCTTTGTGCTACTTCTGTAAATAATTAGATATTGTTACGCTCCTGTTTCTGCAAGCTCCCTCAGCGAATGAGACGTGCTGTGTGCAGGCATACCTGCCTCAGATAGCACCAGTGAGCTGAAAACTGCACTGAGATATAATAGCACAATGCTGTGTGTGTGAGTGTCCTGGGAGGAGGGGAGGCTGCGTGTTCCTGGGCCACTACAGTACTACAGGGTAGTAGAGCTACCCTGCACATAGCAGAAGGGCATGAGTTTGAGTAAGTTTAAAAGCTTGCTTGAAAAGGGCACGCTGATCAGAATGGCTAGAGGGATAGTGCTTCTGTCAGCAAACAATCCTCAGTTCCACATAGCTGCATTGAGCACTGCTCCTGTGAGCGAGGTGCTGCGGGATGGGGCGCCGCGGTGCTAGCCGCCGATGTGCAGCGCTGCGCTATTGTTTGGCTGAAAGAGCTTGAGGCAGCAAAGAATCTATTATTGATGATAATTCAGAGTTCCTCACATTCTCACTACCTTAAGTCAGAGCTTGTTCTCCAGCTTCCATGTGAAGGGCCTGGAGCCAAGGCCGTGAGCTTGTGTATATGTGTTCAGGACAGTTAATATTTATGATGCATCTTACTGGGAAAATTAGTATAAAGCTATGTTCCAACAGTACATTTATCCCATGACCTAGTTTTATGAATAACGTGCTGAAACACGGCCTGCTTGATTTAAACTTTTGTCACCCATTCTGATGGATACAGTGCCTTATGCAACACAAGCTGGGATTTGTGCAAAAATGTGATGTGTATTAGTGCAAGGTAAACAGATGGTAATGCTTTCGTTAATACCAAGCACATACAAAGGTATTTATCAAAGGACCACATTTAACATCCATAGTTCTTGGCAGAGATCCCTAAGCTATTACATCAGCTAATAAGAATAACCATTTTATTGCATTACAGACAGTTTTTTTTTTGCAGGGTTGCTTTAGACTGTGCAGGCGGCTGCAATGCTTGCCACACTTTGTAGTCTAGCGTCTGATTCTGAATAGTGCTGAATGTCTATATGCTGTTGGGGTTTGTTGTTATTTTTGTTTTACTGCTACGGCTCTCGGCATTTCTCCAGAGCAGCCCCCTCCTAGGGAATTCTAATGCTGGTTAGCAGTTCTGAAGTTCATGTAATAAGAAAGCCAGGCAGTGAATATGCTGAAATGTTGGAGTGCAGGTGTAAGAGATGGATACTAGGAGACTTCAAAGAGAAGGAGAATGAACTGGAAAGGTTGGAAGTAAACTTTGATGCTACACCAGCTACAAAGATATGCAGGCAACATTGGAAAAGGCAGTTGTTTTTAGAAAAATGTGGCTAAACACAATTTCTGTCAAGGAACGTTGCAGCTAAAGACTATAAGCTTGGATTAGGTTGGCAGCATCCCCATCTGATTTATACTCTCTTCTTCCATCATCACCATTTGTAGGATTGCTTGTATCATTTAGTGGGAAACCTTGGTCTGTGGACACCAGGAACTACATCCCTGGGGATGTAGCTAGTAACTCTGCAGAAGGAGAAAATAAAGTTTTCATTAGTACCACCAACCAGCAGTAAGAATTTTTATTTTCATCTCATCAAAAAGTTGTTACTTCTTCACCTTGGTCTGGTTTGGAAAGCCAGTTCACAAGGCTTGCTCATGACCGTGGAACCATTTAAAGAAATCCCTTACCCCGTCTCCAAAGCCCTCTCACCTCACTACAGCTGTGGGAGTGTAATGCAGCTGTAGTCCAGTGAGCATCAGCCCAAGGCAGGGCAGCTGCTTCTGACAGAGCTGTCCACTCCTGCTCCAGGGCCACCTCTGCTGGTCCCACCTGGTAGAAATCTGTATTTTATGCTGGCAGAGCACAGCTGGTTCATTGACTACATAGTGAACAAGGCTGGAGAACTGACTCGGCTAAAAATGGACAGATTTTCGTTTCCAGCCTAATCAATCTCCTAATCTGCTTTACCTTGAGTCTGCACACTTTCTTGTGCCAGGATAAGGAAAGGTACGGACACAAGCAGGTGAGAAAGAGCAGAAAGGTGTATTTCAGTTGACAAGGCTGAGCACACAGCCCTGAAATGCTCCTTGATACTATAGTATGACCTGATCAATAGCAAAAATAATCTGAAAAACAGAAAGGAGTCTGCTTAACCTGGGTCATCTTAGCACTCCTGTTTACAGCAGGATATGCAGTGAGGACACAGAGGTACTGATGCAACCAAGAGCTATGAAGTGTCATGGGTGTGGGATCTCTTTTGCAATGAAGACTTGGATTACGGGTACACACTGAGCATTGTGGTTGTGACTGCAGGGAGAACTGCAGTTTCTAAAACTGTGTGCTTTTGAAAACATGTAAGTGAGCTAAGGCAGCGTAGATAGTGTGCAGCTATTCCTGCAGCATTCCATGACCTGAAATTCTCCACTGAGAAACAGAACTGTACATGAGAGTCCTGATGGGGAAAACCCAGTTCTGCTGACAGGTCCCATTGACTTCAGTTCTTAAGGTTAAGGACGTAATATAACTTTTCCTGGCTAGCACAAAATTAGTTGAAAAAGGAGAGAAGAGTATGTGAGTTGGAAAATTTCTATCAATAAATTATTTTTTTACGGGATTCTCAGCACTAGACCAGATTTGGAGCAGCTTAAAGTTGTTTGGCAATACGTCAGTATATGCCACACAGCATTTAGGTCATTAGGATCCTTATAGGTTAAAACACTGGCAGAAGATAAGCAAGGTTATGACAGTGTGGCCTATGTTTCTGCAGCGCTACCTCTGTCACTGGGATACCTTCAGGCCAGACTGGCAACTACTGCTTCCTCGAAGAGTAGCTTATATGCAGCTGTAGTTGTGTTGATTTTACAGATCTGATAATGAATTTGCTTAGAAAGGTCAGATCTGGACCTTATTTGTTTATTGTTATTTATATATTGGCTTCCTGTCATTTATAAAGATAATATTGGTTACACTTCCAAAGACTAGTTTATATTGTTACTTTAATTCCGTGTGTGATTAAATAAGAAGTTGAGCTGAAGACACTGCTTATGCACATGCTTCATTTGAAGACCTTAGTATCTTTGATTTTGGAAGTGATGTGACTCAGAAGCAGCAAGCGTTAAATAACTTCTGCTACTTTCAACTCCATCACAGCCATCCTTATATCCCGCCCACAATCACTGGGATAGCTCCCAGAAAGTAAATGTAAGAAGGAGAAAAAGAGCAGCAGAGCACTTTTACTGCTGAAGCCACTGAATACATAGCTTCAGTGAAGCTATTAAACCAGTCTTCTTCTTGGTCTGAGGTTTCTTTTAAACATTTTCTCTATTGTAAACATTCCACTCATTTTTTTTTTGCTGTATTGTGGCAAATGTCAGAATTCAAAGGACTGTCATCAGCTGACATAATGACCACTGCCCCTTTCCAGAAACAAACCATGCCACAGTATCTTTCCTAACACTTTAGCTATACTGCATTCACGTTGGCAAATGTCCATCCCTAGAGCTTCAATAGCTCAGTATTCTTCCTTCTGATGAATTTTATCCCTCAAAATATTTTCTGTTTGAAGACAGCTTGAAGAGATTTGTCTTGGGTTTCTTGTAGATGGGAACAAAAGTGAGCGTGCAGTGGGCAAATAGCAAATTTCAGCTTTAGTTGTGGCCATTCCTTCAGTGCAGTGATCATTTTGGGTCCAATGAGAGCTCGGAAGCTGAATTCCAAACTGGTAGCAACTCATACCTGTGGAGCTGTCACAGCTTCTGTCTGCTGAGGTTCCGCTCCAGGCATTTTTGATTTCTAACATTTCTGTTATTATTTTATAAGTATTTCAACTACTTGCCAATAGGTGTGTCAGTTGCCTTGTCTAATCTTTCTTTTTGCTGATTCTCATTTCCCTAGGCACCTCAATAAATTACCAGAACTAGGAAAGGGTCCAGACCAGTAGTAGTCTCCAATCATGATGCTAAGAAAGTTTGGATTTAAGATCAGAAATGAAAGTTTCTGCTAAAATTGCACACAAATGGGAACTTTGGATCCCTTTTGTTATTATTTTTTTCCCTCTGAAGACTATGAATAGATTCTCTGAAGCCTAAGCTGCACTCTACAGTAATTTGCTTTCTAACCACCGTAACCAGTTCTTTCTTGAGTACCCTATGATACTTCCTTGAATATCCTATGCAGTTGGGTAGACCTTGAGGGACCTAGAAGAAATGTGAAGAGTCAGGTGTGAGATAAGACTTACTGAAATTGCTGTCCGATCTGGATACTTTTGAAGCTGTTCCATCTCTGTGCTCAAGTCTGCAGTCTTTTGCATGATTTTCAAAACAGAAAGCAAAATTCTTCTTTGCCAACCTCAGTCTGCTTAAATGGTTTTGACTACTTCATGTAGGTGCCCAGCTGAATGTTATATAATTTCAGGTACCAATTAAGTTGAGATAGTACTGTATCAGTTTGGCTGCACTGAAGCAAGCAGAAACTTACACCAGTGGAAAAAGATTCTCAGTCTCTGTCATGCTGTGCCTCTTGTTGTGTCTTCCTTTAAAAAGCTGGCATTTTGAAAATACCTAAATTTAGAAGCAAGGATTTAGTTGCAAACCAGTGAGCTCTAGGCACTTTAAGTGCCTTTCACAAAGGTACTTTAAAAAGCATATCTATGTCCTGTGTGATGAAAGTACTCAGAATTGGGAACTGCATGGTCCATTACAGCCTCTGATGAACTTGGTGATCTGTGTGATCACTGTGTAAGGAAAACATTATGGAACTTGCTTCCATATCTTGGGGCAGAGTTGTTACACTGTCCTGTAGCTTAGCTGAGTGCTACAACAGTAAATTAAAACAAATCTATCTAAAAATTGCTTAGAAGACACAAAATAACAGCACTTTCAGGACTGCATACAGTATCTGATAGATTGTAGACCTGATACCACACCCAGGATGCCCAAGATTTTGGGTTTTTTGTTCTTGGTGGGTTTTTGTTTTTTGGGTTTTTTTTTGGGGTGTTTTTTTGTTGTTTTTTTTGTTTGTTTGTTTGTTTGTTTTGTTTTGTTTTTTCAATTAGAGGAAGGAACAGCCTTTCATTATTACTTTAATTCATTTGTACATCAGTAGATAAAACTCCACTTGTGAAGATAAACTAATATTTTTGATGCAGTTGATAACTATTACAACTTGATACTGTGGCATGCATTTTAATTTGAATTTGGTTCCTTCAGGTTACCATGTGCTAGCAGTATTAGTGGATGTGAGGCATAGGATGCTCTTTCTTTCTCCCATTCATTTTATAAACCTTTCTTTTGCTACAAAGTAGTCCAATGGCCTTGGGACAAGGCAAGGGCAAGGAGGGGATTTTATTTTGCCCAGGGCATGATGTCAAGACTTATGGGCTCTTCTGCTTGAATGAAGAAGTGAAAATGGATTGTATTGGTGGTGTTGCTCCCTTCACAGTCAGCTTCAGTCAGCATCATAGAGCACAGAGCTCCTCCACTATGAAAACAAATCTGTTTTACAGATGGGTGCCCAATTACTTTCTGTGGCAGACAGTGCAATGAACTGCACTTGAGGTGCAAGGTGTTTATTTCCCCCAAGTGGATGCTTAGTGTCTCACTGCACACGGCTCTCACACAAGGAAAAACCACTGTAGTCAGAGGTCCAAAATTAACTTCTTCTTAAAAGCCTGAACAAGTAAAGAAGAGATTAAAAAATATGTGGGTCAGAGTAACCCTCTCAAAATGAAGTGAACTGATACTGAGTGCTGAGAATGAACTTTCTTGTCCCATTTCAAAGAAAGAAAAAAAAAAAAAAGAAAAAAAAAAGGAGAGAGAGAGAGAAAGTTCCCTCCGGGCTCAGGGCTCTGGTTTTAAGTCTGTTCACAGTGGACTCCAGGGCCATATTTTGGACTCGAGGTCCAAAGCCATCTATTTTGAACGACTGTCGCAATTATGCTATGTCAGAAGGAAAGCCTTGGTTAGATTCCAGCACAAAATGAAAGGAATGACGAAAGTCAACCAAGCCAGGTAAAATCTAATGGGGAAATTAAAGTGAAGATGAGAAGAGAGGCAGAAATAAAAGAAAAATAAATTCAGAATATTTTCGGAAACATATAGGAGTCTTTAGGCATAAGGACACAGTATGATGCATCACTGAACAGTCCACTCCATGATGTGAGGTAGAACCATTCGGGAGCAACAAGCTCTAAATAGAGAAACTTAGGAAGAGTGAAAATTGGCATTTGTCACACAGGGACCTAGTACAATTTCTGCTCGTTGCTGGTGGTTAAATGCCTGTTTAGAATAACCTAAAACTAAAAAGTTACTTTTAATAGAATGTTGGTGCCAGGATAATGCCAATAAAATCTAAATATATGTGCTTTATGAGTACAGCTGTGCAAATACATTTTCTGCGAGAATCAAAATTAGGGAAAGTGAGAGGGAGGGAGGCAAAACCGGCTTTAAAGCCAGAAATGTGGTGAAATGTATTTCAGAAAGAGTGAAATAGCTCCTTCTGAAGATTTCATTTTCATTTTTAAAACGTAAGGTTAAGTGAACTTCTGAGGTGTTTTGTATTGAAAAACAGAGACAAATGATTAAAATTTTCAAATAAAACCAGTGTTTGAAAGAATCTTCAACCCAAAAACTTCATTGTTTTGGACGTGAAGATTTAGATATGATTAAAAATTGTTTGAGCAAAAAAAAAAAATCACGTATTTCTGTACAGATGCTTTTCTCATAACGGCACTTAACTGATAAAACAACATTCTGAAATGTAGGTGACAGAATGCTGAGGTTGGTATTTAGGTATACATGTATATATACACCTATATATATAATGTATATACACACATTAGTATATTTTCTATTCGGCCTGGTCTTCATGTAGTTTATACCCTAATGTAATCATCTGGATCCCAGCAGAATCCTTTTCATCTTTAATTAATGATACTGATATTAATGTAATTGCTATTAAATTACAGTCTTACAGGAATACCTTTTATTTATTCAACTTCTGTATGAGATAAGCCAACTGTATTGGTACAGCTAAGGGTGCACCTCAGGTGATTAGACAGCCCTAAATGCTGCAGTCACGTTCAGCTCGATGTAGCCTATTGTGGACATGGGTTACCACCTTCTCAGCTGCTACCTTTACCAAGAATATGTGCTAGTGATTAGGAGCAGTTCCCCAACATTCTTATTGAGTTGTCCACACTCAACTTCTTTCTCAACATCAACAGGCACCTACAGTACCCATACTCTGCACAGATCTCAAGAATAAATACAATAATCCTATACTGGAATCCAATGACACCTCACAAAATAACCAAGGTGGACAATGCCTCCCGGATTATCTCTGTCAGATAGTGGGGAGCATGATGGGCAAATACTACGCTTTAGCAGAAACCAAAGGTAATTTTTACTATATAAAAAAAATATTTTTTAATTAGGAAGTTATTTTTTAATGGAAGAATGCGTCAGTTTGCCGTAATAAAGAGTCTTTTGAGCTTTGGCTGATGCTAGGGGCGCAGGCCTCTGAGGAATGTCAGGGATGGGGCAGCAGCGTGCTGCTGGCTCTTGGTCAGCGCTAAATCCATGGTGTGCTGTGACAGCTGACTTCCTACCTCCTGGAACCTCTCTCTGTCAGATCAGATCCACAGGGCTGAATCACAGAACGCACGCTAGTTTTTTTCCCCAAGGCTTTAAAGTCACAGCCAAATCATGTTGATAACTTGATCTTGGGAGTTCTGTGTTCTCCTTCCCCAAACTCTCCTTACAGTGTCTGAAGTGGCGGTGTTTACTCAGCTTCAGCTTCTGTCCACTCTGTTCTGTCCTGTTTACCAGCTTCTTCCCTTTCTGCCCAAGGCGATTTGCTCTAACTAGAAGATGAAGTTATTTGTAATAATTTGAAATGTTCTGTGCACGCTGAAAAACGCTTTTATTTAAATAGCAGCTATACGAAGCTGCCTTTTGTAATTAAACTGGTTTACACATGTGGAACACGCTGGGTGCATTACGGTGAAATGATCATTTTAAATTTAAAACATGCATTCCCTCATTACAGAAACATATTCTGCCTGGTTCCTTCCTCCCCCCTGCTCGTTTAAACAGAGATGCCATTCCTTTCTCCATCTGAGTTAAATACCAGAGTATCCTTTTCGGCAAGCTTCT
Source organism: Lagopus leucura (assembly GCF_019238085.1). Taxonomy (NCBI): domain Eukaryota; kingdom Metazoa; phylum Chordata; class Aves; order Galliformes; family Phasianidae; genus Lagopus; species Lagopus leucura. Next base: position 492,455 of record NW_024962250.1, read on the forward strand.
AAGCTAAATCTAATCAAGCTGTGTCACAGCTCTGTCAGGCAGGTTGCTCTTTCTTTGGCCTTGAATAATTGGAAGAATGTTGGCACTTGTGCCTGGGCCATGAGAATGTGACCCGGGTTGATATTTAATCTACTGCAGTGCTAGGCTGCACTAGGGCTGGGGCCTAAGCCAGGCCTCGGGAGCAGTGTGTTAGACATCAGCAGCACTCATTTTACCTTGAAATGGATTCCATTTGATGTATCATTACACCGCTCCAGGAGAATGCTTTAATGAGACAGATACATGCACTGGAAAGGATTAAATTGTTGTCCTTTCAACTTTTTTGCTTGGCTTGCCTAATAGCTACAAGGTGCCGGGAAGTACCTTGGAGAGGCAAAAGGTTACAGGGCTGCCCAAAAATAGCTAAAACTGGAGGTCTGTCATCTCTGGATCCGTGAGCACGTTGCAAGAATTGCAAATACCTGGCCTGTTGTTCTATTTTGTAAAATAGGAGCAAGCCCTGAAATCACTGCTTTGCTGTCACCTCTTCTCATGGAAGGTTTGTCCTAGAATGGAATCTCAGAATCACCCCATGTTCTTGGTTCTTAGAATCAGCCCTCTGTGCACGAGTAAAACATTCATCCTCCTCTGGGATGTGGGAGAGGGAAGTTTTCATTCCCCTTCTCACAGTCCTATGTAAGCTCCAGGAGCCCTCAGGAAAAAGGAAATTCCTTTCAGATCTATGGGTTGTTCCTGCTGAGCAATCTTAAGTCACCATGTATTTCAATGGCTGCGTTAACGCTTTCATGCAGATTTGGGTGAGAGCTTGTGGCACGGGTGGTGGCAGAGAAAAAGCTGTGCGGGGGGAGGAAATAACAATTAGAACCTTTTGCAGAGGAAAGTGTAAATTGCTACTTTTTTGACTCCCCAGAATGTCTTCTGACCTGAATGTCTGCTGAGGTGTTTGAAAATGCCCTACGCTCAGGTCACACACATGAGGAACAGTTTAAACTTTGCTCAGCAGGGGAACGCACTCCCAATTTGCAAAGGAGCCCCCGGCAACATTTAATCTGCATAAACATAAGGTGATTTCAATGACCCTTAATCTCTGATAATGAGACGTACCCGCGTGGACACAACAAACTGCAGCCCGGCAATTGGTGATTTCCACATGAAATCTCAGTTCAAGTACTTCGTGTTTTGTCATCCGCGTCTTTGTGCTGATTTCGTCCTGTGCTGCAGGAACGCTTAGGCCAGAAGGCAGCACCTTCCCATCCCACAGTGTGGATTGGGGATGGAACCGTGGGGGAGAGGAACTTTGTTACGGTGTGAAGTTGTAAGGCACTAATCAGGTGTGTTACTGATTAACTCAGCCGCCTCTGGAATGTCAACGGCTTCTTTTCTTCCATGCTGCAGTATTAAGGAGCAGAGCGTTTGTCCCTTTCACGTATACTCCCCCAAACTAATTTCTACTTGCATTGTTAAGCAGCACCAGCACCTGCTTTTAAGTCATTCTAACCCCTGCGACTCTGGATTCCTCTTCCATTTGCAGTGTGTGAATTCTGATAAAAGTACTGTTTCCAAACACAATTTTAAGTGAAATCTTTTCCCTCTAACTGTGAGAAATCAACCTGTGGCTTTGAGAACAATCTCCTCCAACCTTTCACATCAGTCTAAGAATAATGCAGCCCTTTGAAGACAGCTAATAAAACAGCCTTCTAAATTTTTGTTTGTGTTTAGCAAAAGGGCCTGGATGCATTGTCAAAGGTAATGCCAAGAGTCTTTTTATACATCCTTTTGTGTACTAAAGGATTGGATAAAAATGAAAAGCTGCCTGTAGGGCGGGCAGGAGTACTCAGTCGGCCATTATCCAGTTTCTTCTCTCCATTTATTTTGACTATGAACTGTTATATGACTAGAAAGGCCATTCCTCACTGGGAATGTTTTCCCACAAGCAGGACAACAATGTCAGACTGACCTACAGGAGGTTGTGCTCTCTTACATTTCCTTTGAGTTCCTTTTCCTTGAATATTACTCGTTGCAATTGAAATGAGGCCATTGGAGATGATGCCTAGTTACTATCAGTTACAACACTGCTGTCAGTGGATGTTCTGGTTTGGCTGCACCTCAGGTTCACACAGCCCTGTACCTCACCCACATTTATTGAGCTTATTTGCAGCATAGGTTGTTTCCTGGAATACTCTGATACACAAATCCTTGGGTATGGTGACTGACCCACATCTACCATGCATTTGCCATTATTGTCTTCATGCCTGGCATACTTTGAGTCTTCTTTTCCCTAAATCTCAGATTAAAAAAAGAAAGAAAGAAAGAAATCTCCTGCAAAATTTATATTTTTCATTGCAACCCAATGTTTTGGGCTGACCTTTCAAGGACATAAACAAACCACAAATGAGACTATTTACAAGAGAGGACATTCCTGAAGCCACTTACCATCACAGAAGCAAACAAACAAACATTGCCCCAAATGCTAGGCAAAGAATCAGCACCTTCCTGACCTCTGCCAGATTGTCAGGATGGATTTCTAATGGATTTAAGTGAGAATAACAGAAAGATATAAGACAGCTTAGGACCGGAGGCTGCTGTCTCATTTTATTTTTTTCTTATATCCAGTGCAGAATCTTAGGCAAGATACCTTTGTGACCAAATAAAAATTGTATATATATATATATATATATATCAATTGTATATATATATATATATATATATATATATATACACACGCACACACATATATATATATATATATATTTCATGAAGCGTTTACAAATAGAAGACCTGTCCTGTTGGTCGCTAGGATGATACATTGCATAGTAATTTTGTAACTGCTGTGTTACATGGATGAGGAGGTAACCCTTTAGAATGTGAGGGCACAATTTATCTGGTAGATACTTTGTGCTACTTTAGTAGCACAAAATGACCTTTAGGGCAGTTGAGCTGGTTGGCGGCTGGTCGAATAATTGCCGCCTTCAGAATGTAAGAAATATTTGGTAGATTCTTTTTATTATCCCTTCATAGAACTCTCTATCAGGGAAAACTGAGGAGACATACAAAATGAAGTGGAAAAAAAAGAATACTAAGGGAAGCTTGGAGAATTGCTAAGCTGGGACTGCAGAGGAAGGAAAGGTTGGGACCTGAGTGGTTACCTCCAGCTTTTGGTATTAGATGTTAAATGCAACAGAATGCAACAGTCAGGGAAAACAGAAAGGTCCCTTTTGGTTTCCACATTACTGTCTTTTGAACTGCATTTGATTTTGCAGTTTCATTTGCAAAGTAAGTAGAAATGAACTAAAGAACTCCAGAAGCAATATGAGGAAAAAATGTGCTTGGAAACTGGCTCTGTAACAGTTGCTCGGCGTGGAAATGCAGATGAGTGGGCTAAATACAGAAGAATGTGAGATTAATTTGCATTTCCTGCAGTGCTAGCACCTGTTGTCTGAGTTGATTACTGTATATTTTGCTGACATTGATTCATAATGTTTTATTTTATTTCAATACAGTAGAAGTGCTTTTACTGTACAGTTCGGAGTTGTTTGTTACTGATTTGTTTTTCTGCTAGAAATGCAAATACTTGGCTGGTGTTGAATTTTTCAAACTAGAGCTTGAGCCCAGGGTTACAAACAGAGCCCATCAGAGATTCGCTGAATTGAAAGCCACTGGATTTAAAAGGCAATTGAAATAGCTCCAACCATTTTTCCTCATTGTGATTACTAGGCATGAATCTCAATACCAAGTTTGCAAAATTGTTCATTAGTACCTGGTAATGTTAATAGACAAGGTGTTTCCATCTCTCCGTTTTCTCACTAGCTAGCTCAACAGTGATGGAAAGTTTTGCCTTTGAAGCTTTACTTAGACCTCCTTCCCTCTTTTTTGTTACTATCTTCTTTGCTCTTTCTCGCTGCAGAGCAGTTATAAATATTTAGTGTGGTTGGGTAACCAACTGGTTTCTTAATGTGAAAATACTCTTTTTAGTTGCAAATGTTCCTTTTATCATGTACAACATTGTTGTCTTTTTTATTGTTATGGAGTCGGTGCAATTAAAGAAGCCAAAGGCTACGGAAGGCATCTAGGCATACTCATGTCAGTGCAGGATTGTTCTATGCAGAAAGCTTGATTTGATTGCTCTTCCCAAATTCTTCCCAATTATATATGTGGATATTAACGAAATTCTTTCAAATTGCTTCTGTTTTGAAAAACGCTTTCTGATTTTTCATTCTTATCAATTCCTTTGTAATGGTCATCTGGTCCTAGCATATGAACAGTATCTGCAGTTGCAGCTGTTTTTAGCATGACTGTTTAGCTTTGTACAGCAAATGTGTCCTGAAGGAGATGTAAAGCCAAAGAGAGAAAATGCTGCTATGAACAGCTAAAGTGTAATTCTGCAATGTACCAAATGACCTCAGATTTCCATAATGATAGACCTGAACAAGGCTTTACCAATAATTAAAAAGGTGAAAAAACTGCTTACTGTTCAAGTGACAGGGTATGACTACATGTCCATGTGGATCACACTGTCTTTATCCATACTACCTAAAAAAAAACCCATTCTTGTCCCATTATATTCCTCAAACTGTTGTAGAGGGTTGTATGGAAGGATATTAGTTGGCCCAGGATTAAACCATACTGGGGAACATGCTGAGGGTTTAACACAAGGGACGGCTGTGGAAGCCCTGAACTCCATTTGTAAGCAATAGGAAGACTGGCCTGTGGATTGTATCCTGAAAAGCTGTTGTATGTTAATGATGGACTGTGATGAGAGCACTCATTAAATTAAATGATGAACAGTATTACTATCTTACCAGGGCAAGATGTCAGCTTTTGGTGGTTCTCCTCTGCTGATGTGAGAAATATTTGATGAAGGTGATTTCTCCTGAGGAATTTCTCTCTTTGGAAATGCCGTTTTCATGTCGATAGCACAGATGGCCAAGATAAGAAGGAGGTACTTGTGTCTGTGGAAGGACAAACTGATCTGTACTAAAACAAGGCAATCTTATGGGAATGTCTATTTATCTTCATCCTTTTCCTGCCAGTGGGAGTATTGAAGCAGGATGCCAGAGAGGTTAGTTACTGAATTTTACTCTGTAGAACGCAGAAGCTCAGAAGGGACACTAGGAATGTCAGCTCTCAGCGGCCGGAAGGGAGCCAGAATTATGAGACAGAATACAAAGGCAATGGGACTGCCTGGGAGAACTGGGTTAGCAGGATGCCGGACAACCAAAGCCTCAGCAGCCCTGGGAAATCTGTGACTTAGGACACGCAGGGGGCCCGTGACCATTGATCTCTGCATAGGGAAGATCAGGGTTCGGTTTCTTCCTCTGCCTCGGGGGACATGGGGCTCATGTCCCACTTCCCAAGAGGGCTCTCTGGCAAATGAGCAATATGCTGTTTTGGGTGAGGATGCTTTCTGTCCATCCCGTCCAAGCTGTGCCAGTAAGCAGAAAGGAATTCATGGAACCAGAAGAAGAATACAAGTGTATTGGGGTATGCTGCTGGAGTATGGGAGAAACGTGCTCAAGTTAGGGTAGGGTGATGAGAATACTTGTCAGCTTTGCTGTTTTATGCGAAATAAAATCCTTCATGTCCTCTGTGGAGCCATTCTCCTCCCCGCAGTTGTCTGAAGTTCTCTTAGTTTGGCAAGGACAAGGTGTGATGATTAATCACTGTCTCATCTTCAGAGATGTTACCACCAGGAGCTTTCATTCTCTAATGAAGTGGAAATCTTCAAAGATTCGTTTAAGGAAAGCATTTAAGCATACCAAAAAATGAGGGAGTTAACTGCGTGGATGTGGTACTTCTATCAGCAGTTCATTAGCAATTGGTATTATAATTGTATCTATGCTTTTCTGCAATAATTTTAGAATGTAAAAGTTTAATTTGTACCTTAAATCAATCAATGATAAGAAATCTAGGGTTTGTTTGTGGTTTTTTTTTTTTTTTCTATAAGGCAATAATATCTGAGCTAATCTGAGGATTGGTTTATGATTGGCTTCTCCAGATAGAAATGGCAAATGAGGTTAAACATGATTTCAAAACTATTCTTTTCCCAAAAGAAAGGGTACGTACCATAGGACTTAAATTTAACTGCTTCATCTGGCAAATCTCTCATGAGCTTCACTGGGTGCATCCAGTTGGCTATTGATATCAGTAGGCTACCCATGAAATAGCGCTAAAAAATAATATTTCATGGAATGTAAATGTTCACAGAATAGTATAAAATATTACTGGTACTTTAAAATAGGTGCTGCATTTCAACTGCAGTTGATTGAGTTAATGTTTAGTTGGGATGCAACTTTACCTTCCCCGTACTCTTGCAATCTGTGCCTCCTCTGAGCTATCTAACTGTAGATTTGATGTAGCTGTAAGAGCCAAAATTCATGCTGAGAGCAGTGTAGGTGCGCCCTTGCTCTGAAATTCATCATGAAACAGGCAAAGAGCAATCCCAGCTCTAGTTCATTTTCAAACCAATACAAATTTCATCTTTATGTGTATGCATATGTATACATTTACATGAGTATGAAAATGAGTGCAGGCTTGCACGGTCATTTTATCTAAACAATGCAGGATGTAGCATAATTGCCTATGAATGCATAATGAACACAAAACAATCATATAAGAATTTGCCTGTTGCAGACTACTGCTCAAATATGAAATCCCAGAATCAAGGAAACGTTGTAGTCTCAGTTCAGCCCATTCCATCTATGATATCATATGGGCGTAGTATTTCCACAATAGTCTGTGTGTCTCCAAGCTTCTATAATGTGAACCATCACATTTAGCAATACTAGTTTCATATAGTGGTCTTGTCTTCCCACAGATGGAAATTAAGTACACTTACCTTAGGACAGCACCTTCAATTGGGGTTCTGCCTCACCATGTGACTTAATTACTTTCAAGGTTGCCTGCTAACAGTGCACAACTCACTGGAGAGGTTCTTGTCTTCCAAAGTGCTCAGCTTAATAACACAGCTTTATAACTAAAAAACATCTGGTATCATTCTGCAAACTGAGGCAAGAGCTCCTGCTGGCCTTACTGAGGAGAGCTCATCTGTCCATCCAGCTGGCTGTCAACCTGGATGCTGCCGGAACCAATGCATGCTCTGGCATGTCAGTGCTCCTACCACAGCAGTCTGTGCCCAACCCCACAGCAGCCCCCAGCTGCCGTGAGCAACAACTGCACGGAAGCTCCTGGGCAGCCCCCGCGTGTCCAAAGGCTTTTTAGATCCTACAGCTGGGTCAGCTTGGAGGCCCTTGAGCCCTGCAGTCGGTGTCAGGAATGTGCACATTAAAGTGCAGGCATCCTCCATACCTGCTGATAATGGATGGAAACTTCGGCCCATAAATTTCTCATTGCATTGTCAGAGCACTGGGCAGATTTTAACTTCTGAATTCTTTGTAAATTAGCCAAATATGGGCAAAATTTCAACAGTAAGGCAAAAGGCAGCCCTTGATCTGTTGTAATTTAAGTCCCTTCTCTCAAGTAGGGTTTCTTGGAAGTGTTTTTCTGCAAAACACCTAAATAGCTTTTTCTTTGTCTTATCTTGTTTTGGAAAATGGAAAAGTTTCAATGAAGAGAAGCACATAAAACAGCCTGAGATGAACACATGCAAAATATTGGGCCAAACAATTCTACAGTTTAATGAAGTAGTAAATCCAAAAGTGTTGTAGGCAAACCTTTGGGTAAACATGATTAAAATTTCTAGTTCTGCCATCAAATTATTTCCTAACAAATGAAATACAAACAAATGAAGCAAAAGATTGAAATGAAAGAAAACTGGGGGTTTTATTCCAAACTCAGTCTTGGATTGAATTGTGTGAAATATTTGTCACCAAACATTCAGATTTCACATTGTCTTCTTGCTTTAGGGCATTCTTCGGGAGGCTTTTAGGCTTTTAGGCTTTATCTTTCTTACTGACAGTGAAGTTTACTATACCGTGGGGTGGCAAAGAGATTAGGAAAAGCCCAGTGTCTTCCACCAAAGCTGGATGAGGAAGCAGGGCCTGCACACTCTGTTCTCAAGACTTCAAATACATCCGATTCTCCCCCCATCGTTTTTGCATAATCCAGTGGAATCTGACAAACAAAAGACTCTCAGAAGTCAGATGGCATTTAATTTGAGTAGTAGGTAATCAGTGAAAGAGAGTATCCTGGAGAGAAGGTAATTTGTCTTGAGCTGACAATTTGAGATGGATGTGCTGGGGTTATCTGCAGTGTCAGTTTGGTCAGAGATGAACTGAACTCCATTTCTCTTGCTAGAAGTCTAAATCAACAGAGATCTCAGAGATAATGAGGTATTTAACGTGTTCTCTCTTTTCCTTGCTAGAGAGCTCGCGTCTTTTCTCACAGAAAGAAAGAAAAAAAGAAAGAAAAAAAAAAGGGAAATGACAAAAGAGAAAAGAAAGCAGACATAAAGGGAAATTTGGTTAGTAAATTAACTGTAAGAGCCGCATTAATCTAATCTAACTAATGGCACATTTCCCCCCTCAATTGGACTAGATCAACCGAGTCAGATAAACTGTACCACTCTGCTGCCTCTTGGCTCTGTTTTCCCTGCTGTGGTTTATGGACCGCTGAAAGCCTGTGGAGCATTTGCTGGAGTCCTTAGAGAGATGCTGGCCCTCTTCTTCATTAACTATTAAGTTTGGGCATTGCCTAAAATAATATGTGGTAGAACCAGCCAAATCTGTGTTTCTCTTTTAGGGTAGAAGCCTTGTTATTTTGAGCACTGACTACAGTCCAGATGAAATCTCATCGCTTTAAATGGAATTGTTAGGGCATCCAAATTGACTTTAATTATATTTTTATTTGCTAGTGGATTAAATTAAAAAACCCCTCATTTTAATAAAAGAAATGCTCAGAGAAACAGAAGACTTATGGCAACAAATAGCTAATTATGTTACTTTAGAAAATACGTGAAATTGTGAAATTCATTTAGAAGAGTTGACTAATTTTTTTCACTGGCTTGTGCTGAGGAATGGATTGTATCGAAGGGGACAGCTTTCAAATAATATGAGCCTATTATTTCTTCTAGAATAAAGGTCTAAATCAGAATTGGTGCTATCACAACATGACGTATTCAAATTTTTAGCTTCTAGCTAAATGTCATGGCTCAAGAAAAAAAAAAAAAGAAAAAGAAAAAAAGTATTTAAATCCTGTTCAGAAGACCATTCAAATATGCTCTTAACTTCAGGACTTTTAACTGAAAACTTTAAAGCCAATGGCACTGAAACATTTGCTTAATATTATGCATGCACTTAAATATCTGTGCTGAATGCGAACATTGAATAACAAAAGAACCAAAAGAACATAGGGTGGTAGCAAGAAAGAATATTATTAAACAATGTTCTTTAGACAACATGGCTTTAATTTCTTCTGTAGAATATGCAAGTCTTTCCAAGAATCTGGCATTCATTTCTGCCTGCCTCTTTGCCCCAGCAACTAGATGTGTATGAATATTCCTATCGATAATTTGTGACCAAATCCTGCTGCCGTCTGTTTCACTTCACAGAAACAGTATTCAGGTTTCAAAGTGGATGAAACAACCCAAATGTTTGTTTAGCTCCTTGTTCGTACAAACATCTTTGCGTTTATACTCTGAAATGAAAAAAAAAAGGAACTCATGTTTTCCTTATGAGTCACAAATCATTCCATTTCCCTGTGAATCTTAGGAAGTTGCAGGACATTGCAGGCTAACGATTCGACACAAGACTTTTCCTTTTCCGTGGTGTTTTAAATAGGGTTGGCCAACACTTTTAGATTGAGATTTCCCTTGAAAGATGTTTGTTGTTGTTGTTATCAGGGCAATGCTCTGCCATTGAAAAGTGTCCGAAAACCAATTTTTAGCCATGAATCTTATCAAGTATTGCTTGGATGTCGTCGTCAACACGTATTGCAGGGGAAGGCTGTTTTCTAACCAGAGCTATATTTGACCAGTTGCATTTTTCCCCATCAGAATTCCTGGGATTTCTCACCACACTGCATGGAAAAAGGCATGTTCCCCAGCAGATAGCTTTTGTGTGCCAGCAGCTAGGGAAACGTCTTTTCCTTGGAAAACTGGTCCCAGTGTACTACGACGGAGAGGCCAGCCTAGGGCAGAGTTTCCCTAACTGTGGGCTTCAATCCCCCAAGGACCTTGAATGAGTTCAAAGGGGGGGCTCTGAAGCGTTAGAAAAAACAGTGCTGGTCAGCAGCTGCTGACTTTTTCCTGGCTGGAAGAGTAAGGCTGTGGTTTCACGAGATTAAGTCTTCAGCACCAATTCTGGCTTCTGGTATTCCCTTTCCAGCCTTTTCCTACTGCTTGTTTCATCTTCCCTCCTGCAGTGCGCGGGCCCCTGAGTTCTCCTGGCATATTGGTTTGTGGCTCTGCTGTGAAACGGATCAGGAATTTGATCCAATTTGGAGGAAGACACACAAAAAACTAAGTGTTTCCCTGCCAGGCTATTTTTAAGCTGGACTTCTTCCCTGCTCCAGTTCATTGCACAGATGCATCAATAGCAGCGCTGCCGTAGCAGAGGCGTGGTGTGTCGCAGCACTGGAGTGAGCGCCGAGAAGCAGCAACACACCATTCTGGCAGGGCTGTGGGAAGGCTGGGCTGGCAAAACCGCAGCCACGAGAGCAGCATCAATTACTGGTGGCAAGGGGTTGCACTCTCTAGGGAGGGAGGAGTTGCTTTTCAGTGTCTTAATTGCTGGCAGCAGCTCAGTTCCTCCAGAGCAGGGGAGCGAGCATTTATCCCTAAAGCCAAAATTACAGCTGAGTCCTGATTTCCTCTGGCCCTGTGTGGCTGCTGACTAAGGGGTGCGTGAAAACTTGCTTCCAGAGCGGGTCACCTTTTCCAAGTGTCTAGAAACACTGCCCTTGGAATTCCAAAGGGATAAACATGCCTATGTGTGTTTATGACAGTCCAGCACAGGCTGATGCTGAGCAGTATCTGAAACAGTAGTGCACTGACCTCGAGAGATCAGTGTCCTGAGGAGGAGGGTCACACCCTTCTGTCACTTGCCACCACCTTTAATGACTTTACGTTGGGATTCATAAAGTGAAACTTGGATTCAGGGAAGCCACTTCATAACCAGAATCAGCTTCACGGTTTCAGCAAAAAAGAGTTGGTCTGAATTGCCAAGCAGTAGAAATAACTACAAGGCTTTGTTACAACACACTGGCTGAGCTTCATGCAGGGACTCAGTGAAAGCAGCATAGCGCTGGTGAGCCCAGAGCATATTTTGTCTTGCAACATTTTAGGTATCAGTGTCAGAGAAGGAGCAAGACATAAAAAGCAAATTTACCCGGGAGAAGCTCAACTTGCACCATACCTGCCCCAAGGGAAACTTTAGCAGATGAATTCATTCTTCAGGTGTGTGAATTCGGCTTCTTTTGTTCTCACTGAAATAAATACAGAAACATAACTTCGGTCAGTGGGGGAAAGCAAGTTAGACGTCAACTGTGACTGTCACTGTTCCATTTTTGTTGACTGAATTCCAGCACATGTTTTAGATCATGACAGATGGTCAAGATTCATTTCATTGTAATAGTGAGGGAAATGAGAAAAGAATCAGCTCATAATACAAAGGCCCGCATTTTCAAAATATCAAAGCTACCTCGGAACTTTCCTAAAATCAGCTGCATTTATTGCCTAGGTGTTCTAAGTTCATACATTCCTCAGATATGTACAAATCCCTCTGAAAAACCAGAATTTGGGTTCCCACATCAAATAAATGCACTTGAAAATTTACCAGGAGCTTGTTAACAGACTAGAGCTGAGAAGTCCATGACTCTGAGCATCACAGTGCTTACAAATGGAGAAAATATTACACGAAATCCGAACATCTGCTTCATCATCCATGTGCAACCAGAATAAACACAAACAGCAACCTCCAAGGAGTGTTCACATCTACGCCACTGCCTCGTTCAGATACCATGCAAGGTCAGAGTTTCCAGTTCATGCAAAACTTTCCATTGATGAACCCAGTTTCTGCTGTGTATATAATTCAGAAGCCCTCCACCTTGGTTTTATGCTGTGTGCTACAGAGGGAACTTTTCCTCTATGATATCCAGAGATGTAGGCGTTCAAGGCTCAGGCCTTAATACTGTCTATTAAAAAAGATACAAACCCCGCAAACTTTGAATCCTGATCTGGGTTGTAGTTTCCAACAACCCACAAAATTAGTATGTTTAAACCCCAAACTCCAGTTTAAAGTCTAGTTTCACCAAAACAGATATATCATGCTTCATGGACAGCCTTTAGCCTCCATCATTAATCATTTTGATTCCACAAAAACTATTGCTGTTACCAAAGCATTTCAACAACATAAGCCGCATCATTTAAGTGATGCTGATGTTCTTTTCCTCCACTTTTAACAAAATAATAAATGCTCATTAGCTGTAAGAATTGGAAGCAAAGTATGAACTTCTTGAGAACTTCTCCCTCAGAGGAGATGTTGTTTTTTTTTTTTTAATTGACACAGAACAGCCAGCCCCAAACATTCAAAACTCATAAATCAGACTGCCCAGGAATGGGGGTTAGCTTACAAAATTAATATAAAGGAAAAAAGATGTTAAGTTTTCGCTCATTCAGAGCCTTTCATTGACCATGAACTGATTTGCTTTTCTTTTTCTAGACTGTCAGAGTTAGCAGCTTCTTCTAAACTGTGAATAAGAGCTGAGATCCTTAGAAAAGCTTTTTTTTCCAATGTTTGTTATATTTTATGTTGACACATTTCCATGCGTGTGTGGAATTGTTTGCGTTAAGAGCTGTATATATGGATGGTCCCTGTCCCAAAGAGGTTATGAGCTAAGCTGAAACTGAGCAAAGTGATTATGTATAAACATAAAGGCTGTTTCAAGGAACCAGTCTGAGATAAGTTTATGCAGTCTTCTTTATGAGGTTATTTGTGAACATTGTTTCTGAGAAAGTTTGGAAGAAAGATAACTGAATAGCTTTGCGGACATTTATGGGGAAAACATAAAGCACAGAAGTGCGTGTCTGTAGGTTTGACTTAAGGCTGAGGGATGCTGGCATCCCTGAACAACTGAAGGAAGGAGCCAGCATCTTGGCAGAGCTCAGGGGTGGACGGTGGAGGGATAAAGTATGATAAGATTTCAGAAATGGTTTAAGATGCTGCTGAGCTGTGTGATGGATGAAAAAAGAAGTGGGTTTGCAAGAGAAAGCACTGCTTGAGCCTGTTGTGCTTACATTCATAGCTACATTATGAGTTACATTCATAGCTAAATCAGACAGGTCACTCTAAAAGTAATGCCTCCTATTTATTTCTGTGGAAACTACAATACATATGAAGAGCAAAATAATTTGATAGAGCAAATTTTCAGCTACAAAACACTATTTTTCAACATATTCACCACCATTAGGTATGTGTTTTCACCAGGAAAAGACAGGAGCCTGCATGCTGCACATATAGCAATCTGTACCAGCAGAGGTGATCCACCACTGTTGTTACTACTGAAATATTGCTGAAATGCACCTTCTACCTTCTCATGTGCTTACATCCACTGTGTGGTGACCATAAATGTTCAGCAAGCATTGATGAATGTCATTGGGTACAATTTTTTCTGCATGGAGGAATTCAGTGCCACACCTTTGCTTCATCCGCACCTCCATATCAGACACCATTTTGTCAGACTGCCCCTCTGCTGCCATCTGTCTAGAAAATGTAACAGAATATTGGTGGGAAGGCTCAACCTCTACTGCCACACCACCAACATGGTCTCTGATTTTGTGGGTCAGCATCATAAAATAGGAGGCATTACTTTTGGAGCAGCCTTGTGTTTGAGAGGTGAGCCGGAGAGATGTACTGCATTTCTTGTCCAGGAGATGCGTTGTTGCAGAACCACTGTGTGCCAATATGTGTCCTGAGGGCAAGCAGAAAGGAGAGAGAACTTTAAGAAGAGAAAAATGCTACAGAAGCCAGAAGGAACACAGAGGTGTGAATTCCAGTGGTAGGAGAGAAATGTCTGCGTTTAGAAATCAGATAGAAGTGAAGTGAATAAAAAGGACTAACAGGAGGCTGGGACCAGAGTAATAAAAGAAAGGTAGGAGAGTTCTTTTGCCGGCCAGCAACAGAGTCCTTACTGGGACATGCGAATTGCGCTCTGTGAGGTGAGGGAGAAGAATGTGAAAACGTCACCTTCTTCAAGCAACCAGAGAGTGAAGTTGCTCAAACACAGGATTTGGGCTGGGTTTTCTTTTACTGATGCATCATTTTAATGATGCAGACAGCTCTGTCCTTGCCCATCCAGTCCAGCTGCCACTTAAAACTTAGGAGAAAAGAGAGAATACAACAAAAAGAAGCCCCAGCTGTGCGACAGTCAGTGCCTTGCTGCCAGATATGAGGGTGGTGTGGAAGGCATTGTTTTGAACATTCTTTGCCTCACCTCTGACAATTATATTTATTTTATGGGTCACAAACATAGCATTCTTTTGACTGTCAACCTTGGGCATGTTCTTCAGTGCCTCCTTTGCACGGCCTGACCAGGAGGCTAGCTGTTAGTGATCTGAGTTATCCCAATTTACACATACCAGTGATTTAAAATTCCTCTGTGTACAGCTCTTACTGTACTGTATTTCAGTACATCGCAGGCAAACAGTCCCATTGTCTCCCATATGTTTCAAACAACAAACATACAACAGGTGATTAAACTCCATAAACAAACAGGGTTTTCCCAGCAACAAATCAACACCTCTCCATGTCTGGTATTTGTGGAATTTGATAAGCCACCCACTTTGCTCCCTCCCCATTCTTGTTGTGTCTGTCCTCAGCCTTCTTCATCTTTTATCCCCACCCTGCTTCACCCAGTTTCCAAAGGAAGGCATTCATTGTTAATTAACTGCTGAAATAGTGCAAGCAGCTTGGTTCATGGGATTGAGATGGGAATGGAGCTTTAGTTCTGAGTTTAAAATGTTTTCAGAGGCCTAAAAGGCATATTTTCTCATTCAGAAAGAGCGAGGGAGATGGGAAAAAGTAATGTATGAAAGAGAGAGTTAGGGAATGTAATTGGAAAACCTCAAACCAGTAAATTAAGGCACAGGTCTTTACAGTTTGAATGATAGTTTTTTATTGTTTTGTTTTGGTTTTTTTTTGAAGGCTCTGGTGTTTCTGGTACTTGTGTACTCCCAGGTGCAAATACTTGCCTTGCGTAGTGTTTCTGGGCCAGGTACTGTTGTCAGAGTGCTGTAAATCTGGAATTATTTAGGGTTAGTAAACACTGCCTCTATCCAGGAGTTACGGCAGCATAAGAAATAATCTGCCTCTTATTGTACCAGGTTGTCTAGCATACTGCAAGTATGGCCAAAATAATCAGAAAAGTAGTTAAGAGATCTCCCTTCCACTTTCACTTCACATTTGCTAAATCATGCACTAATACCTTTATGGGCAGATGAGTAAATGACCGTATTCCCTCTACATACAGAAGTTTGCATCTTATTCTGTTGTTTTACCTTTCAGACTGCATTTCCTGTTATTTGACTAAATGAAGCCTTTAACACGTGTTCAGCTCCCATCTCCAGTAAGTGGGAGTTCTGGATAACTGAGCTGCTCACCCTTTCTGGCCATTCCTGTGAAAAAATGCCCAGTCCACCAGGGTGGCTCACAGCTGGCTTGAGGTTGTCTTCATTTATTTTGGTTCAGATGCCGATAAGAAGCATTCCTGAGGAGAGAGGGGTTAGTATTTCCATTCTGATTGTTGAGGTTATAGCTGCATCCATAGTAACAACCGTTGTTCAACATTCCCTTTGTGTTCTGCCTAATTAGACGATGATCTGTAGTTGTCCTGAGAAATCCTTATTATGTTCAGCTTGTTTAGATCTCATGTAATATTGTTCCGTGGACTGTCCTGCGGTGTTGCAAAAACACTTAGCCCATGTTGATCAGAAGTGAAAGTGTTTCATTCCATGGAGAAATTAGGAGCTCTACTGCTGTCAAATTCACTGGTTAAATGAAGCAGAAACTTAGTTCAAAGGCCAACTCCTGGAAGCATTTTCCTTTGCAACATTTCAAGAAGCAATATTTCCCTTTTGGGTTTGTCCAGGAGAACATGCCTATAAACTAAATGCCATGCCTTCTTAACAATGACGAATATTTCATGTCTAGTGGAAAAAAAAAATAAATAGTGTGTGTGAATGGAGCAAACCAAAAGGGAGACATTTATTCAAAGGATCTTTGCTGTGCCATCTGTCCTGGGGGAGGGTTGGGATTTGGGAAGTCCAATTCTCTCCTATAAGCCACATCCACATGATGAAGTGCAGGGATTCCCTTCCAGTTCTGTTGTGGGGCTTGTCCTGAAGTATTGGTCCTACAAATGTGCAGATGCTCCTAAAAAGAAGGATGCAGAATGAGAACAGCATGCAGAGAGGCCTCATGTCTCCCTGCAGATTGCTGCTGTGGGCCACGTGCTGTTCCAGGGGTCACACTGCTTCTCCCAGACTGCACTCCCCTGCTGCCTGCTTTTCCTTTGCCCTGTAAGCTTCCTTCTCTGATGTAGGTATGGAGCTTAAAACCTGCGAGGCGCTACGCGGGCATTACCAAAAATGTAAATAATAATCTTCAACACAGTTACGAAAGGGGTAAGGAATCAGGAACCCAGACTTCTGCTCCTTTGGAGTCCTGGGTGTTCTGCAAGTCTTTAGATGTGCTAATAAGGAGCGGGTTGCTGAACTTCAAGAACCCAGATTTAAATATTTTGACCCACGAGCAGAGATACAGCAGATAGTTGCAGGGATTTATCTGTGAGTCTTTTCTCAGGTGAGGAGCAGGCTTGGCAGTGCTGTGCCCTGGAGGTGCCGCGCGGTTCATCTGCCCACGGCTGCATCTCAGATCCTGTGCTGCTGGAACTCGGGCTCCCTTCCTGCTGCAAGGGAGCAGGTCTTATCAGCGGCATCTCAAATGTCCTAGGTCTTACCAAGAGCTTTTCACCAATCATGGGGGTGTTTTTAATCACTCTGAACAGGAAATAGCATGCTGCATTTAAATACTGTATATAATTATCATGGGAAATATAATTAGCAAGCGTAATTAAATGGGCTTGACTGCATATCAGACTGTTTCTCGATTTTTCACTCAATCCAGCTGTTTCTCACAAGCTCTTTACTTTGAATACTGGTGGTCTGTGATGGAACCTTTGCACAGAATGCAGAAAGAATTACTTCTTTAAAAGCTATTCATTTAATCTAACTAGGCTAATTTATTTAAATGCAATCATGACATTTTCCAATACAACCTCTTTTCTGTACTTTAGATGCTTCATTTTGGAATGCCTGGATTCAACAGAAATATTCCAATTTGAAAGCTTTATAAACCCCCAAGTATATAAAGTCTCCAATGGCAGAGACTGGCTCTTTGTTACGCGCTTGTTTCATGCGTTGCTCAACAGAGGCCTGATTCTTGATTGGATTCTCTTATGTCTAATGATAATGGGGATAAAACCAGTGTGGTAAATAACTGAGTACAGTGCTGGTTTATGATGATGCTTTTTCCACCTTCTTGGGAAGGAAAAGAAAGTAAGCATTCTGAATTACTGGAGAAAATACTGTCTTCTCTTCTGACAGAGATCATGGGCTCTATAATACTGCAGTAGAGTTAAAATATTGGGAAATACTAAGAAAAATGCTGAGAAAATGAGAATAACTGTATTTCCATTTAAAGAATGGTCCCCTTTTCTGCCCCAGTGCCCTACCTTTGGATTTGGCTGGGTATGATGGCTGAAGCGATTGAACAGTTTGCTGCCTGTGAAAGGCAAATCGATCCTCTGCCTTCCTGTGAGCAGGACATTGCCCTTAGGCTGGAACTAGTGCACTCATGAACCCTTGGCAAACTAGTTCAGTTTCCTCTGCCAGCAAAAACCTCTGTTTCTTTATTTTTCTGAGTTGTCTGAATGAGCTGAGCTAGCTCACCAAGGATTCAACTGAACTAATGTCAGCACAGAGACCCATCCATTGGGCAGCAGGGAACAACAGATCCTTTTTTGTAGGAGTGGGTGCTTAGGTTGGCCCAGCAGCCTCACCTGACTCCACTTAGCACTGCAGTCATGTGGCAAATGGTATCTGAAGATTGTTGTATAGCATCTCCACAGCCAGGAAAGCCTGAGACGTTCCCATATGCCAATGTGCTTAGCTGAATGGCACTAATTCTTAAAGTGAAAGAAAACCTATGAATATTTGGTCACTTTTTTCTTGGATCATATTCATAGCCCCCTATCTTGCATGAGATTTTGTTCTATAGGTAGCAAAACATGCATTTTAAAATGGTTGCAATACAGGTGCTTGTAGCACACAAGAAGCACCCTGCAACTTTCCAGCCTATTCCCAACATTTGAACAGCAGAGAGTCACAAACAATTTAGTGCATAGTTAAAAAGCAATGGTTAAAATTTTTGTTCTGTAATTTTTGTCTAAGAGTAAATTCAAGGAAGATCTTGCATTTTCAAGAACATTCATTGATGAGGGGAAGAAAATAATGTAATAAATTATTAGTGCAGGATCTGTAACTACAGATAAAAAGCTGTACTAACAATATTTCTCAGACACAACCCCATTACCATAAATAGTGGATGTGTGTGCTATCAAATTACCCCGCTGCATAAATTTGATCTGTATCAAGTCTGAGCTCTGAATCACATTTCTATTAACTCTGTTAGGCGCCATGATCTGCACTTTAGGCTAGCATTCTTCCAGCTGTGAAAGAACAGGCAATACTTGATCTATAGTATTATATATTAGTATTTAGCAATACTAAGCTAAATGGTGCAGACAGACAGTGAAGACCTAACTTCAGCAGGCTGTTGGATGATTGAGACCAAGAGAACGATCAGCATTCTGGGTCACAGAGCTGTGATGTTTTTGATATGATAGTAGCAGTTCTATCCCTAGATTTGGCATAATGGCAAGTCGCAGCCTGGGTGCTTTGTCAGGTGTCAAAGCCCAGCATAGCAGGAATTCAGGAACTGACTCCATCCTTCCCTGGAGACCAAATAATTAAAATTTGCAGTGGCTTCTTCATGTTCACTGAAGGCTCTGAGGCTCCATACACATAAACCATCACCATAATCTTGCAGAAAAAGTATTGGAACTTTAACAGTACATTATATCTTGCTGAATATGACAGAAAGAGGTTGGAGAAATTATAATAGTTGATGTAATTACTTAACACCAACAAGCTCAAAGAAGCTGATGTTCAAGGTAACAGAAAAACAGAAGTTTATGGAGATAGTTAAAGGATTCAGTTGTCTTGATTTAAACAGGCAGTGAATTCAATACAAAGCTTCTTCCAAATCAGAGATTCTTTTCCAGAGTCTGATTTCAGTCAGTATTTCCTGCAGTCTGAGAGAAGAGGAGCTGGCTGTATCATTTTAAAGATAATTAGCTGGAGAGGACATGACTGACGCTGAGAATCATTCACCACTTCCAACCAAGATGTCTGACTGACCTGATAACCACAGAGCAGCAAATGGCAGACAGTATAATTAAGGTCCCTCCAATGTGCCCGGTGTCAAAAATGCCAAACCCCAAATTCCATGGTTTCTTCTCTAAGCATGCAGTAGAACCAGTCAAAACAGCTATGAATAAGTTTCCCCTGTATCTGCACATTCCATAAATAGTACAAATATAATTTTATAGCAATAACTGAGACTTGAATCGCAGGATTATCTGTTCTGATTCAGACAATTGTGTAGTTTAACCTCTACCATTTGAGTGTGAGCTTGGAAAAGAATATGGGGTATAAATTAGTTCTTGCTTGTACAACAAAACCGTGTGGGGCAGGGTGCTTGCTTATTCATGAACAGCCTGACATACACCAGCAGCAAACAAAACTTTTCAAGAATAGAGATCATCCTGCTTCCATTGAAACCAGTGGGAATGTTGTCACTGCCTTTGAGGAAAGAACAGTGCCCCTCATTTACATACTTTTAAAGGGTCTGTCTTTAGTTATTTATTTTTGCTTTTGTTTTATTTTTTTACTTCCTTGTCAGTAGTTGCATCAGGTAGGTCTTTCCAGGTACCAAGAAACCAGAGAAATTGATTTTACATCAGATTACATCTTGCTTGATTGCATAGGTATACTCTGATCAAAAGAGCGCTGCAACTCCTGGGTGCTCAAAGAGCAAGTGGATGTCACAGAATTGCCAGAGCTTCCCAAAAGGGAAATGGGGAGATGGCCATAGCAGGGGGAGAAGCAGATCTTTTCTGTCTCTAGGGAATCCTGGCATCAAGGTGCCAGCTGGGGCTACGAAGCACCAACACATTTCTGTTACCACAGGAAATCGGAGCGACAGTAGCTCACGCAGAAGGACAGTGGCCAGTTGTGAAGTATCTTGTGCATTCTGGACGTTATTTTATGTTTTATTTTATTATAGGATGAGTTATGCATAGTTTACTTAGCAAGCTTCTGTACTTCTGACTTGTTGGTTATCATTTGAGGTCATCCATCACTTTTCTGTTCACTTCGGTAAGAGGCAGAGCACTGCTGGAGGCTGAGTGCCTCTGCCTGAGCAGCAGCCATTGCTCCAGGCAGCTCATGCTGCCCGAGGACTTGTTGCAGGTTTGGTGCTTTAAATCCTGGAAGCAGTAAGCTACTTCTAAGGACTTGTTCCACACAACTGGAAGTTGCTCTGCGTACCACTGGTTACTTTTACCCGTTAGCATAACTGCACCAGTAGTTACTGTAAATCTGAACCATCCAATGTTGTAAAGCTGAACCTTGTATGAAGTTGGACATAGGTTATTTCAGTAACACCTGGGAAAATTTTGCGAACTCATACAGAAAATGAAAGCATTTTTTAGTTTTTAACAAGCACCACTTTCACCTAATTGTGTTTGAAGGGTGTAGGAATGTGTGTTTGTGAGAAAAACGTCTGATAAGAGAACAGGTGTTTCCTTGCTATCCCTTGAAGAGCTGTTCTGTGGCCTTCTTGTCTCTGTCCCTAATTTCCATTCACAAAAGTTGTCATCTCAGCTGATCGAAATGGGAATCCTTAGGAGTCCCAGATCCGCAGAGGTGGAGCCGAGGGGTTTTGGTTTAACTGACGAGTGGCTTATGGCCAGCACTGCATCCTTGCAGTTTGTGTGCTTACAACACGGGCGACATGGTCTGTGCCAGGTGTTACTCCTGATCGAGCCTCTCCACTCCCGGGTCCCGCGGCCTCTGACACGCCTGTCTCTCGGGCAGCGGCGGGCCTCGAACCGGCAACCCTTCCGCTCCGAGCTCGGGCCCCCCGCGCTGGCAGCGGAATGGCAGCGCGCTGGGCGGCACCGCGCCGCCGGCGCCCGGCACGCTGATTGGCCAGCTCGGCAGGCGGCGCAGCCAATGGGGCAGAGCGGAACCGCCGCCGTTCAGGAGCGGCAGCACGGCCCCTCGCGGCGGCCGTTCGAGGGCAGCGCCGTGGGTCCGGGTTCGAGGCCCAGCGCCGCGGCGTGCCGGCGCCCGGTTGGTGTCGCGGGCAGCGGGCACGGGGCCGTTCCGCTCAGCGCAACGCGGTGTGAACCCTGCTGGGCTGCTGGTGTGTGTGCATTTCGGGCTCTGCCTTCTGCAGAGCACGCCTGCCATGAAGTCATTTTTGTTGCTGATTGAAATCATCTGTTTTCAGTTCTCTGACAAATTAATTGAACTTTCCTCTGACTCAGGGGCCTTCTGACTTTTGAAGCAGATTTTGTCTACATGCAGTCTCCCAGACGAACACAATTTAATTTTCTAGGCTCTAAACGAACTTTACATTTCCAGAAAGCCAATGAAAGCAGCATTTGTTCTGGTGATAGCACGTCGGCTTTTACAAACGTGGCACAGGAATAAACGTTTATAACTTGCTTGTTTTACTGCAGCCGATAACCGGCTCTGAGGCGTGTTAGATCCTGAGATACACGGTGCCGATAACGTGTGGGCTGCGGGCAGCTTTCCTCCATGGATGTGAAAAGAGTTCTCAGAAAGGAGCTGTGAGAGCGCTGCGGGACAGGGACCAGCCCGTGTGCCGTGCTGAGAAACCACCGCGGGGTGCATTGCGCGTGGATTAGCAGGACCTGCCAAGCTCAGCAGGAGTCCTGTTCCCCTCTGCCCCCCAAGTCCTGGGCCATCATTGGGCTCTATAACAACGTGGCTCGCTCCACCATTTTTTGAATCTATCTCTGAGGGCTTTTAGAACTCAGGATAGACTTAAGCCCATTTTCCAAGCTAAGCATGTGCTAATGTATCTTGCTGGCCTGGTGATGAAGAGGATCTGCTGTTCTTCTTGACCAATCTGAGCGTTCCTTTTTATCCACCCCATCCACTCCAAAATCGAACCTTAAATAATTTAGCTTAGCGACTCTGCTGGAAAATATTTCTCATCCCTCATATTAAATGCAATTAATACAGAAAGATCTCAGTGAGCTTCTCGGAAATCAAACCCAATTCCTGTCCTTTGCAACCTGGACCGGCTGCAGAATTTTTGCCACAGACTCACCTGCCCCATTTCTAGATCTTTGTCTTCTCACTAATTTACAGCTGCTATTTTGAGTAGTCGCCAGCACTGAGTTCACTGAAAGTCTGTGTTCGACTCAAGTGTTAGAAAGGAATTAAAACAAAGATATGAGAATCATAGCAATAAGTAGCTGAAATTTCAACACGAAACCTCAGACCCAAACATTCCCAAAAGCCCAGGAAATGTGTAAGTGAACCCAAACTCCTACTTTACGATTTTCTCCTGTACGTGAATTGTCCAAACCAGACCCTCTGATTCCGGGTGCACCTGAGCCTTTTGGTCACTGCCTCTAGTTTCACTGATGTTTTCAGTATGATGACAAATCTGAGCTTTGCAGCTTTTTAAATTTTTATTTCAATTACATTACCATTTCTAGGACTGTTGCTTAGAAATCACCCTTTGATTTCTAAGCAGAGCAAAGTCAGTAGAAGAGTCTCAGCAGAGCTTTCTGTAGGTACCAGAAGTGAGTGAATTTAGAGCTGTTACAGTCCACAACCAGAGCACCACCGCGATTTTCAGGCCTGTGTCTACCCTCAGGAGTGCTGGTGCTCTCCAGAGAACAGAAAAAAATGTTAGGAAAATTTCTTAGTCAAATGACACATTTCAGGATGCCAAGTGATTTGCAATCTGCTGGCATAATAATGTTGATAATGATATTCAGCGTATTTGCTTAAGCTTTTCTGTATTTATTATGCAAGCCTAATAGGTCTGTAAAAAACATAGCTAGAGATTGGACATGGAATCTGCAGCTGTTCAAACTTTTTGCTCTCCAGCCACAATAGTTACTAAGGCACATTGAAAACTTGCTGTTGTGAGTGTACTATTAACACTTCAGGGCTGTGAAGCAACATGAAAAACAGTCGCTGTTTCAGGCTTTTTCAGAAATGTCGTGCAAAAGGATGGCTATATTCAGCTGGACCACCCAATCCTACCCAGTACTTGCATTTTATGCCCTGCCGTGCAGTGAAGGTGCATTGGATGCATGTGATCTCGCTATGAATTTGCAAACTTTCACGTTATTCTGGCAAATGTCAGCTTGAGGGGATTTTGTGTCTTTTTCAATCAGAACTCACACGGACTTTAAAATTCTCCTCGCATCCCCTTATGGTTTTACTTGAATAATAAGGAAGTTAAGAGTAAAGGAAAGATCATCGAGTTGCTTTGCATTGCTGGAGTAATGATGGCAAGTGATTCTCGTGCCGTAGATGAAGGCTGCTGTTGCACAATCTTGAAGGATGAAATGTGCATCCTCATACCATTTTAGGTTGATATCAACTTACAGGATATGTGTAAGTACACTGAAAAATAGAGGACTTGTTCATGTTGGTCTGCAATAATCCTTTAGTCCTTCAACAGATGTCATTTGTCAACACTGAGAAATGTCTTTCAGTTTATGTTGAGAAGAATACTGACTTTATTATATGTTCATACAAATTATCTATATATTATGCAACTCTCCAACAATAGAACATACTCTCCAATTCTCTTTTACCATAGAATTACAGTTTAGAACATCAGCTTTTAATACAGTGAAAAGTGTAGGCATGCAATAAATGAACCAGTAGCCACGAGCTATGACTCAAGCGTGGTCCAAGAGTGTCAACTCAAAACAGTACAGAACTTGGAACAAAAGACCTCCCCTGTTTATATTAGTTTGCATTGAAGGATGTTTTTTATTTTTATTTTTTCAGAGAAGACAGAGACCTTAACATTTGTGTTAGAAGCTTGGCTCCAGCCAGGCACCTAGCAGATCCTTTTGCTCATCCTTATACAATGCTAGGATATACCTGAACTTGCCTTCATTTTCTGACTTCCCCTGTACTGGCAGGTAATTGCATTTGATGCGTCTCCTTGGCTGAGAAAGCATGCCAAACTATGGGATGTTGTGCCAGGATCAACTTGTAGGAAGGGTAGAAAATAGAGACAAGCAGGCTGGTAAGCTGACTGCCTGTGCAGTACAGTGCCACTGAGCCTGGGGAGCTGAGAAGGAAAGACCATGAGGCTGGCTTCAGACTGAAGTAGGGAGAGAACTCTGCTGGGAGTGGTGGCCAGCCATCTGAAGAGTGCAGCAGCATGAAGCAAGTAGCCTATGTCCCTTGCAAAAAAAAAAAAAACAAAAAAAAGGAGGACTTGAAAGCACTCGTGATTATTCCGTATGGCATCTGAAGCGAAATTCCACTTTGTAATCTAAATTGAGCAGAGTGCACGTAGTACGAGAGTCAGATAATAAGGCATCGAACTCAGGGAATCTCATCTCTGCTTTTAAGTTGCATTTCTCTTCCTCTGTGCTTATACCCCTTCTAATTCAGTTTGCTTGCAAATGAAATTTGTTGAGGAAAGCAAACAGTTGATTAGCAGCTAATGCTCATTTAATAATGGAACAAAATTAGTTTGTCAGCGAAGGAGAATTCACTTGAGGAAGAAAGAGGAGTAATGTGCAAAGATTGCATCAACCAAACAGGAAATGGAGATGGTCCCATGTGGTTTAGGTAGTTTTGATTGCGATGCCAAGGGTGTAAATCGCCGAATAGCTTTTCGGCAGCCTGGAGCTGTTGTTGGCTTTCCCTTTCCTCCCGGCTGCTCCAAGGTAGCAGATCTCCTCCAGCTGCCTCCCTTCGCCTTCAGGGCGAGCAGAGCTGGGGGACCTGCTCACAGCTGCTCTGCTGCCTTCACGCTGCGTCACTGCTGCCATCAGACACTCAGCCACTGCCTGAGATTGCTGAAAAAATATTTGCGGCTCGTATTTACAAACAGTTGCTGCACAGAATTTGTCTGCACAAAGCATTTGTAAAACAATTTTGAGCAGGAAATCAGTTACAAGAAATAGGTAGTCCGTGTGGTGTGGACCATGGAAAATATGCATGCAGATGTGCGTATTGTCTAACATGGCTAATTTGCTGCCAGAATATGAAATACAGGGAGTACAACTAGGAGATGTAGCAGAGGCGTTCGTGTTTTTTTTCTTCTTGCCCCTATTCTGATGATGGATTATGCCAGTTAAACGTTTTAGGAAACAGAAGCCACTTCTCCATAGGAACTTGGCAGCAGTAGCCACAGCTGAGCCCACAGACACCCCATGTTTGAATACAGAGTGATGCCAGCCTTGAGTGAATGAGTTTTAAAAGCAGCATCACATAAATGTGTCTGAATAAAGTAAGAGTAGATCGGAAGCAGTTCCTGAGACTTACGTGAGTGACCTTTCTTGCTGTTGTCGTTCCAAATGTTTGGCAGGCTCTCTGACCACTATATTTCATTTCCATGCACCCTTGTACTTCCCAGTTCCGTCCAGGAGCAGAAGCAGAAGTAATAAAATACCACAAGAAAAGCTATTCTTGTGATATTTCCGGTCCTACTGGATACAGCACCAACAGGAAATCTCATGAGAAAGTCTGTTCCTTCACAGTTTCCAGGCCCCCTTTGGAAACCCAAGCAAGTTAGTTGAAATAAGCTTTGGGGAATGAAACCCCTTCTCCCAGTTTTGTCAGATGCCATCCTCCCTTCTGGCAAGGCACGTGAGCCTTGCAGCCTGTGATGCTCGTGGTTGTCCTTCTGCCACGCATGCTCATACCCTGTGGCCTGCACAGCCTGCGTGGCATGCTCTGTGTGGGCTACCTGTCCCCCAAGGGCCTGGGATGGTGGAGGGGGAGAGAGACAAAGAGAGTCACAGGAGCAGCCCACAGAAACTGCCAGAAGATATTCAATAAAAAACCGCTATCCTTGAGAGCATTTCTATGATGCTCATCTTTCTTTCCCTGCGTGCTGCAGGGAGGACAGGGAAGGAGCTGTGCTTGCTGGTTCTGCTTGCCTTATACATTAGATTTCAGGTGACAATTCAGTTTGGCTGTATTTTTGGGAGTTGTACCTCCTCTAAGCCCAAGAAATGCCACTCAGGGTCCAGTTCCCAGCCCACAGGCACCAGAGGGAACCTTTCTGTTGACTTCGTAGGGCGGCCGGTCATGTCCACAGAGACCTGCAGAGCTTCAAACCTCCCTGAAAAGTTTTGCAGAAGCGCTGCTGCTCGGCTTGCTGATGGACACACACGCTGTCAAAGATGATGACTCAGACGTAAACCCTTCCTGAAATGTCGCTCTGAAGAATAAATGCCTTCCCTCTTGGTAACCGATACAGTATTTCTGGCTCTCCAGCTGCAGTCCCAATTGCAATGTCACTTTGGCAGTTGAAAAACCTTGTCGTAGTCATCTGCTTCGACACCGAGCGTCTAGCCCAACTGACTGTGGGCCTCCACCAGGCTTTGTTTCCCTCACATGCAGCCAGAATGCAGGTTTCTAATGATGTTTGATACTCGGGACATTTGGAGCTGGAATGCAACCACTTAAAACTGTTTGGTTTGTCACTTTTGGACTTGCTACATAAGGCTCTGTTAATACAAACAGGCCTGTTTGTGATATTCATCAGACAGTGGGAGAAATTCCTCTGATGTCTGTATAATGCAGTGAGCAGACTCCTTGATTATTAACATACTGATTGTGTACTCCTATTTCAGATGTTAGCTCAGCACTGGGGAAAGAGAGCTGGGGGAATAAAAAATGTAAGACACATGACATGCTTGGGATTTGGTCTGTGAAACTGGAAAAAATATTTACACAGTTAGATCGTGTTATTGTCATTCTTTCCTTTTATGTAATATTTGGAGAAGCCGCTGAATTTTTAGTTCTTATCCAAATCAAGCCACACCTCTGAGCATTGTAGGAGTGGGGATGGGCTCAGCATGTCTCCATCCTTTCTTAATCCCTTCATTGATGTACTCATTAGTGCTGGCACAGTGATCATCTGATGCATTCTCTTCCCTCCCAAGCACTTCCTTAAGCTCGGCATTTACATCCGCGCTGAACTTGGAGCCCAGCAGCGGGGGACTGTCGAACGCTTGCCGGGTGCTGCCCAGCCGTGCTCCTGTTTGTGGCTGCTGGATGCGGAGCCTCGCACGCTCCCTGGTGCTAACCACATCTTTGTCGCCAGCCCTCAGTAAAAGCTGCAGAGTCAGGAGCCCCGCCTTGCTTGATAGTGCATGAAAATAGCCCCTCAAGTACAAGCCGCAGCAATCGATGTGCTTTGTATTCCCTGGCCAGAAATAACTCTGGTGGGTAT
This sequence comes from Lagopus leucura, assembly GCF_019238085.1. NCBI lineage: Eukaryota > Metazoa > Chordata > Aves > Galliformes > Phasianidae > Lagopus > Lagopus leucura. The sequence goes on from NW_024962250.1 coordinate 520,015, forward strand.
CAGTTGCTGCATCCTGTCACCAGCTACTTAACAGTTTACAATACTTTCATTTATTAATAAGGCATTTTTGATGCCTTAGTCATAGAAAATACAGCAGATAGTTTTTGCGTTACTCAATATTTTCATCCCTTGGGTATTATATCTTCTTTTAATTTACTCTCTGTTATTTTTGTGAAGGAACTTTCACTTTTGGTTAGTTGCAGAGCCCACCCTGGATATCCCCTGGATGGCCTGAAGTACATTAGCTAGGACATTAACTAGCATTAATGTGGAAATTCAGAATCCAAACAGAACTTGTCCTGTTGCCCAACAATGAGTCATTGTCCTTTTTCTCTTTTTAGCTAACAGCAGATTCAGAAGCTGTGAGACAGTTTCCTGGAGATAAGAGATAAATCAGAGGGAAACCTGGCAAAAAGATGATGGTCAAGCTGCAAGATATCATTTCCTCCAAAGCCCCTACATACTAATTAACCATTCCAAGCATATTTTCAACAGCATTTAGGGATTTCCTCATCAAAATAAACTTCCTCCCATGTTATCTTCATTTTTGACATCCGGTGGTACGGTCTGATAGAAGAATCAGGGTTAGAATTTTAGTATTGGGTTGTGTATGTGTTTCTGTGTGTGTATATGCACAAGCACCACACACACACACACGCACACGATTGAAGCTTTGCCAGTATTACTTAGGAATTTTAATGCCTCCTCCAAAGTCCTCTGTAGTCAGCAAGAGATTTTCTGTTAACTTCAATAGTAGCAGTATCGAGCCTCTATCCTTCCGCATCCAGATTTTTTCATTTATGCCTTATGACTTGTTTATAACAAACTACAGATGGGCTTGAGTCATAAAGTTCAGAGTATTTGGTTTAGAGGTTTTGCTTTGGGCCCATCCCTTTAATGTACTGCTTATTCCAGACCTGCCTTTTAAAAGGAAAATATTGTCAGAATGAAAGTGTATGTGCAATAAACAAACTTCTCATTTCCTTCCTCTTAACTTTTTCCTCTTTCTGAAGCTGATTCCTTAACTGGACAATTAGTTTTAGGACTGCCATTGAATGCAAACTTGTCATACCTGATTTGCAATCTTTTCTGTTTCAAGTGCTATCAATTATTTTCTAACTAGATGCTCCTGTGGGATCAGCTGTCACTAAGAGCAAATTTGAACACAATGGGTTGCTTCCTATTTCCAAAAGAATCTGAAGATTGTCAAAGCTTGACAGGCAGCTCCAGTTTTAAGATGAAACAGATAAGTCGGGTTTCCCTGGTAGGTGCTTTTGAACACAAGTAGATAAAGGAAGCATTGTTTCCGAAGAGGGGATGCCATTTATAGTTCAAATTCACTCTTATTAAGGACAAACTGCAGTTGCTTTAAACACGGTCAAATATATTTGCACTGCAAGAGGTAATAAAATCCCAATGAGCCTTTGTAAATGTTTCTGCAGACCTTGCTACACTTACAAATTTGGCTTTCTTTCTTTCTTTTTTTTTTTTTAAAGAGAGATTGAGTGGAATACTTTAAAATTCAGTGCATGGTAGAACTGTTGTATAGATCAAATAGATAAGGTGTGGATTTCGTAAACAAATGTACTGGCAGTCATCAAGAAGTTAAACTTGCTTAACCCTGGTTTTGAAGTCGTGTCATTAATTGGATGCCTTGGTAATTATTTATGTACATTATGCATGAAGATCAAGCCTGTGTTGTTTTAGAGATGTCATAGGTGAGAAGCGTTACAACATTTAGACCTAAGTTAACACTAACTTTGTTTTGTTCCACACAATTTTTGTTTCAGGATCAGATGGTGCTATTGAATCATTCATTTGTGGAAAGAGTTGTGAGATTCTCGTTGACTGTGGGGAAAATTACTCTGAGAGACAGTACTAGGTTAGTGATTCCAAGGTCTGAATTTTCCAGGTGTCCAGACAAGAGACTCACTATTGGCTCTGGACACACTTATTCATTACCTGCTTCAGGAAGTGAGTAGTCCTTCCAGTCTCCTTCTGTTTGAAAAATATGGTCTTTTTGCACGTTTGGTTGGTGGCTGATGCCAGCAAATATACTACCTAGTGTCAGTTCTTTGGTTGAGTCTGCCCTGTGTCTTCACCCATTACGTAAAGGCAAAGAACTCTTTGCAGTGCAAAGCAAAACACTTTCTTATTCAAGCAACAAATCACGTGCCCAATGACTTCAAAAATTGCTCAAATACTAAAACTTCTGATTTTGTTGTGTCTTACTGAATGAAAATTTGTAGGAGGTCTTTTCAGAGAGAGAGGGAGAGAGGGTTTTTTCTTCCTCCCTCTAAAATAAGAAACAATCATAGTAGGAAATATGAAAGGAAATTGTGATGATTTGAATTTGACGTTTGCAGTCAGTGTAACATTTTAAGCTCAAATGTTTTGAAAATCTTCAATTAAGACCAACATCAAGGCAGAGAAAAAATCATTCAGAAGCATTACAGTTGGGAAAACACCAAGGAATGGTACATATTCTTAGACAGAGAAGTATTGTACAACCTGGATATAGCTGTTGCAATGTTGATGGATTGTTTCCAGAGCGGATCAAAAGGAAGAATTTTGGCCATGAAGGTAACTTGTGCGATAAACCAAAGGGAGGAAAGCAATGTTATTTCCACTTGCAAAATAGTAGGGCTCCATTGCCACACTTTCACAATCACCAAATTAGAATCAGGTGTTAATTAGCACTTGTGTTTGGCAAGCTCCGTTTATTGAGAACATTTGCCTTGGTCAGACATTTGATTATTTTGGCTCTGAAACCTGGTTTACATTGATTTAATCATTAGAATACTCTCTTTTAAGGCTTTCAAATGATGCAATTAAGTGCAAGTACCACATCTCCTGCACAGCAACAAGGAGCAGCACAATCAACAGTTATGATTAATCCAGTAGACACAAATAAGTGTTATTTTCCTCCATGTAGTGGGGTATAATTCTGTAGCAGTGCATGTGTCAATTATTAAATATAATATATATCTTTTGCTTGCCCGTTGCTATCATCGTTCATTGTTATGTTTATATATCTTGATGTAATCCTACTGAGTTCCCAAAGGAAAAACATTAAATTGTTTATTGTATGGAGATGTGACAGTACACATCTAATTTGCAACTCCAGCCATTCAAAAAAAATATCTCAGTCTTACAATTGCATCTAGAAAGCAAATAGAAGCTGTGGCACAAGCGAAGTACAAACCCGTCTACCTTCACAAGAACTACTCACTCATTCTTAAGTCATCAGTTCAAAAATAAGATATTTCCTTTTAGAAGCTGTTCATCTGCTTAACCATGTGTATTCATCTGCTTTCCAAGACCTTTGTGGCAGCTCAGATATTTCAGAGTATTCTTTTGAACATTTCTGCTGCTTGTGTTATTTGTATAATTTGAAACAATTTGCTAGCAATTTAAAATTACGTATTTAAACTAAAATCTTCCATTTCTAATGATCAGTATGAGGGCACAAAAGTGAGTCACAGCAATGTTTTACCTGTAATTTAAAAATCTTGCTCCTGCTTTTTGGTAGTGAGTAATAATTCAGTGTAGTCAAGTTTTTGCTATCAGTTGGAGAAAACAGCAAATGCTGTGGTAAAATTAATAACATTTTTGCTTATAAACTTGCATTCATATATTCACTTTTTACGTTTCCATGTTGCATTTACTTCCTACAGGAAGGGCTTTCGTTATCCTTTCCTTGAGTAATCAATTCTCTACATGCATGGCCGGAGTTTCTGATAGACCTACTGGCCAGAGCTGAGGTGTCAGGATCCAGCACTTCGTATTTAATTTAATTCCCATATGACAGAAGGAAAACACCCTGACAAAAGGAAGTAATCTCTCAGAGGAGTGCTAACTCTACTCCTTGAACAGCCTTACAATGGTGATTTTTATCAGATGAGTCATCTGCCAGCTTTTATAAATTGGTGCTCATGTTGTGGATCCACTGGGGGTTTGTACTTCTCTCCATGACAGTGACATTGGAGGGAGTAATGAGGAGGCAGCTGCTTAGATCAAGTGGCAAAGTCTGTCCACTCCTAAGCCTGTAGCCAAAATCAACAGTGTGTCTTTACAGTTGATCTAGGGAATGATGTTACAAAAATGGGATGTTTGCACTAATGACTTAGTCAAATACATCTGGAGCCTTTTTCCCTGAAGAAATGAAACTGATGTAATAAAACAGCACAGTCTCCTTATTATGTAAATCATGAGGCAGAAAGCTGAGCACGTTATTTAAAGAAAACTGAAGAAAGCTGAAGATTTGATCGAGTAATTTCCCGTTTTTACCCCATATGAGATCTTGCAGATGGCAGGAAGGAATAGAAAAAGATGCAAGCCATCTAGCTTCCAAATGTGAGATGATTCTCTTCTTACAGTGAGTATTTAAGCCACTGAAAGCATGGAATTTTCTACAACAGATGTATCTGAACGCTTTTTGAGCAACAAAACCAATCCAGACTTTATCTACGCTTTCAGTATGTTGAAAATCAAGGTTACCGCTGGTGGTGAGATTCTGGAGGCATGAATTTTAAAAGGTGCTTAGTGACGTGCACTGGTTTCGACCCCAGCAGATCTCTCTAGCTTGAAAATGGAATTTTCCTACTTGTCACTCTAACTGAAACTTGGATACAATGGGAAACTAGGAAAGAATGAACTGGAATGTTTTCTCTGATTTTTGACTGGTTGTGCGGAGTTCATCTTTTATTCATCTAAAGTTTGCAGTCAACATTTTGACTTATTTTATTCAAGCCATTTGGGATCATGATATATTTTTGGAAGACTTTTCTCCCACAGCTTGATTCAAAAAGTACCATCTAGATATGAAAGTAAAGTTTTATGGGTTTCTGCAGGTGGATGAAGAGAAATGAACCTACAGGCCATTCACTCAGCTCTCAGCAAAGCCATGCCAGTGCCCTTACACAGAAAAACAAACAAACAAACAAAAAAAAACCCACTCAGTCACTTTACTCTTCTGGCACAGCAAGATTTTTCTAAGTAGATAAAGCAGATCTATGCAAGAGACAATGTTTTTGAGGGCGAAATTCAGAGATAAAGTTCTCTAGGGAATGCTGCCTGCCACAGAGCACGCCTGAGTCTGCTCGACTTGCCCATCAAGGCCTATTCCTTTTACGTTTCATGTTCAGCACAGGAAAAGGTGTGGAGGTGTTAGTGCATTACAGCTTGGTGTGCTATTGGAAAGAGCACAAGTGCTTCAGAGATGAGATGATTACATGTATAAATTTACATAAATGAGAACAGAGAAGAATTACTTTAGGATTTGGAGGCTTACCAAGAACTGAGGTGAGGCAGACAACCCATTATACTACTCTGCATTATTGCTTCCCCTTGAATTTGCAGAATGTATTTTATGGCTTATTATGTATAGCTCAGGTTTGATCAAGCTGTTGATGACTTTCACTGATTCAGCAGTTTCAATCCAATGTAACTTTTCTTATAGGAGAATAATATTTTGCACTTTAAAAATCAACCTTTTTTTTTTACTTCTTTCTGATGTTTTTTCCCTTTAATTTGCATGGACCCCCTAATTCTCTTCTGGGGACCAAGAACTTCCAGCACATATGAGTAAACTGTTAATATGAAACAAAGCTATAGCCAGAAATCAGAAGTGATGACTACAGCTAAGTAAAATGTTCCTGTGTAGTAGAGAAGCAAGATTTTCCATTCTGCACTGAAAAATCCAAAGACTTCAGTTACCTCATCAAAGACAGCAAATCATCACGTACTCTCCCTCTGTCTACCCTTGCCCTAGCCAAGTGTTCAAGGCTCCAGCTGACAACCTCTGCTGAATCTCACAAGGCAGCAGAAGGGGTTACTCATGCATGTGGAAAGGAGCAAGCCTCTGTCAGATCCCCTATTACTGTAGCTTGTTTTCCAACAGTATTAATGGCAGCTAAAGAGGCTTGATGAAGAGTTCATGGTGATAGCCTCTAGCACAGAACCAGAGCAGATTAAATCCTGTTAGCTTTAGGAACACTGATCTTCAGGAGCCTTCACTTTCTACATTCTTCCTCCTTTTTCCATATTTGCCTGCTCTTATTTCTGGTTTATTGGTATATCTTTCCTAACATCTTTAGGCTGCAGTGTGCATGATAATTCACTAGTTCAAAGACAGCATTTTTACAATTTCAGAGGTTCAAGCATTCCCCTAGTTGAAGGCTATGTGAAGTATATGTTTTGCACCTTCTAATCTCATAATCTGTATTTAATAGCAAGAAACTAATTATAGGATTGCATGAAAATTTTTTCCTGACTGTCAAGATTCGCTTGTATAAACAGGATGTTTGTGTACTCGAAGGCATCATCAGCTACAGATACGGTTCTTCCTTCAAAAATCTTATTGATAGGTTTTGCTATTAGGCTGTTTCCATTTTTTCACCTCTGAATAGCCTGATCAATAGGCTGAGTGTTTCAATTTGCATGCATCTTTACTCTTGAATTTGTATGACTTGCAATTAAGGAGTAAGGTACTGAGGCTCTCTTCTAAAAAGCAGGGGTTTTTAGTCATGTCTTGTTTGTCTATAACATAGACCAGGTTAACAGCCTCAATGACATAAAGTTCTGCTGAAGATAGCGAAGCATGCTTCCCTGCATTGTTGGGATCTGGGTTCAAGCAAGAACTTATTATTTCTGAAATATGGAATGCATTTGCTCTTGGAACACATGTCCTTTTTATGCCCTCTGGTTCATGAGCTGGTTGCAAAACTACAAATTTGCTATAAAATTCCTTTTAAGGTGCAGTGCTGCTAGAAATTTGTAGAATAATAGAAGCCCTTTCATCCTTTGTATTTACACATGCAATTTGCTTTAACAGGATCTGATCAACCATTAAAACCCACTCTGTGTTTTATGTGTTTAACAAAAAACATACTTGCACAAGTAAAATAGACTGCATGAAAGGCTCCAATACACCTATTTATGTTTCACATATAACAAGGTCCTGCAGAACCCCTTTTGTCCTGAGGAGTTTAACACCCCCAGTGGAAGGCTGAGACCCCCTGGAAGGAGAGCTGCGGCTCAGCACCTTGCCAGCACAACACCTTTGCTCCTTAGGGCTTTGGGCTGGCAGTCCCAGAGCATGCGCTCAGTTTCTAGGAGAGGAGAGCTCCAACACAGTGCTGAAGTCAAAGCATACCTGTGATTAACTCCAGCAATTATCTATCTAAGAAAGCAGGCATTTCTCTTTTGACAGAGCATGGCTGGCCAAGTGGTCAGTTCAATGGGCTCCATCTTAGTTGAAATGCTGGGGTGCTGCTGGAGTGTGAACCACAAGGAAAGTTTCAAAGTCCAGAGAGTTTTAACGTCTGGGAGAGGATGCTAGTTCCTTTGAAGTGTTTACGTGGAGTGTCTAATGCTGAATGTCTCTAATGTCACTGACATGACACTCAAAGGAGTATTTCTGAGTTTTCAAGTTTCATCTGAAAGACATGCAAGGGTCTCTTGCAATAGGACAAGGGGAAATGATTTCAAACTAAAAGAGGGGAGATTAAGATTGGATATAAGAAAGAAGTTTTTTACAATAAGGGCGGTGAGGCACTGGGACAGGTTGCCCAGAGTGGTGGATGCCCCAGCCTTGGAGACACCAAAGTTCAGGCTGGATGGACTCTAAGCACCTTGATCTAGAGTAGTGATGTAGTGATGTAGTGATCCCTGTTCATTGCAGGGGAGTTGGACTGGATGGCCTTTAAAGAGTCCCTTCTAGCTGATGTGATTCTATGATTCTATGAAAACCGAGTATTAACCAACTCTTTCATCTTTATAAGTGATTGATTAGCTATAGAATTACAAGTTTTGCCTTTTTTTTTTTTTTTTTTGGTGAAAAGGATTTTTTCATATAGTTTCATTTGTTTATACAGATATGCAAAGCTTTGTTTTCTTGCACACATCAAGCAACAAAGAATATTTATTTTCTGTTCAAAGGCCTTTTCACAAGCAGCACTTAGCTCAAAAGCCTATTCTCTTAGCTTTTCTCAGCATGATTTTTTTTTACCAGTGTATCCTCTAATTCTGTGTATGCTTGTTTGTTTGTTTGTTCATTTTTTTTTTCTGTCCTTAATTCTCAATCGCTCTCTCTTACTTTTGGGGGGATTTTTTTTATCTTTTCAAAAACACATAAAACTAATAACTAGAAAATCGCAACTGACTGCGTCCATATGTCTGTACTGGAGGTACTATGGTTGCAACTGTCAGATCCTGTAAAGTTATTTATAGATTACCAGGAAGACACCATAAACGTAAACACTAGTGGAAAATCAAGAAATTAATTGTGTGAAAAACAGAGACATTTCAAAGATATTTTCAGATTTTTGAACTAAAAATTGATAATTTATTTGATATCTTGGCCTCTGTATTTCTGTAGGAATTCTGTTTTCCTTGCTGTCATTAGCAGCAACATAGTGGAAGCTGTTAACTAAAGATTTCATATTTTCTTTCAAGGAAAAGCAGAGTTTAATAATTTTTCCTTTTTGAAATTGTTTCTGATCATGAAGTCCCAATAATTTCCCATCAGATCAATGGATACAGCCAGGACTAAACCTGACTGAGTCAATGTGATTTATAAGATAATAACAAATGAATATCCTCCTGCTTTTCACACATTTAAAGCTAAGGATTACCTCTGTGTAACTAGTTTTAAAAGAATATTTTACCATGCAGAGTTGTCATGGTAGCACATACCATATTTGCCTCCTTGGTCTTTATTCAAAGCCCAAATCTTTTGACTGACCAAATGATCCTAAGACCTCTGAAATATTCTGTCATCTTTCTAATTGGATACACTGATGTCTGCTGGAAAACAGATGTGATCAACTGCAATCATCTGTGAAGCTGAAACAAAATGCAGCATGTTTTCTCAGGAAAACTTTATCAGTAACTTTACCTCCTCACAAAACATAGACATAATCCATAAATAAAAGAGCTGCCATTTGATGAGAAGGAGGAAATTCTATCTTAGTCAATGACAGGGAAAGTGAAATGTGGTCACCCAGAGTTCCTGCAATCAAAGCCCACTCATGCTTACTTTAATTATTCTGATGTGCATTCCCATTCAACTTTAATAGCACTGCTTGTACCAGTAAAGGTTCTCAATTGCAAGGGTCACGTTTGCTTTGTTTTCTTCATCTCTGGTTTAGACTTAGAAAGACTGCACAAAGGATAGGGATCCTTTGAGAGAGCTCTCTGTTTGCTCAGTCCTGCCTTGCCCAAGAGAGACCAGCACAGATCCAGTGGTTGATTTTGGGAATGCCCTGCTAGCAATAGAGTGGGAGGGAGGAAGCTGCTCTTAAGAAGCTGTGGGACTCAAAACCAAAGCAAAAGGTGTTGTTGGATGGCAAAGGCTGGATGGCAAAAATCACTGACTACCCAGAGTAACAGAGGAAACCACTAAAATCAAATAGGTCAGACATGGAGGTGACTGCAGCAGTTGTTACATTTTTGTACATTTTATTATTTGTCATTTTAGCTTTAATTTCACCAATCCCAATGAGTATTGGAAAGTAAAGATTTTATTTAGCAAGGTTAGGTGGAATTGGGAACGCATCTACAAAGTACAGTTATGGCTAACTAACTTGATTGTTTGTGGGGACTGCAGAACTGGTGAGGAGGGAGGAGTACTGCAAACGCTAATTATTTTGATCAGTGGAGAATTTGATGTGTCCAAGAATTTTAAAGAGTTTTGTCTTGTTCAAAGCTCCAGATGGGTTTAGTCTGAGGTTCTGGCCATCCATGATGGAGTCCATGATACTTGGGCTTCACCTCTGCTTTGTATGTAAATGGTGAAGTTATTTACAGAAAAGCTTTCTTCTTTTCTTGGAAAACGTTGTGTTCCAATCAGCCACTCTTTGTCTTTGTACAGGGTCAGATCTGTCTTGGACAACTCACCCCACAGAAGCAAGAGGGAGGCTGTTCCAGTAACTCCTGTGGGAGGCCTAGCTGAGATGCCATCATCAGGCACAACCCCTGTTCCCAGGCAGGATTTCAGCCCATTTCAAGGACTAACTCAGCTCCAGCTGCTAGAGCTTTGATCTGCTTAAAAACTCAGACATCAGTGAGGCGGTTAAGGTAGGTAACATCTTTAGGTACTATTTACCTGTTCAGGTTAAGTCTTTCTTTCATGTGAAAATCAAACTCCTTTTGTCAGCGTATAGCTTTAGGAGCTGTGAGATCTGCAATCTCCAGAGATCTGCGTTGCTTGTGCTTTTGTCTTGGTACAGGTTAGTACAGGGGTCTCACAGATATCTAAAAAACAACTTTTCAGTATAAATTTATAATTAACTTTATTCGCAATAATAATGTCAATAACCAAGCTGAAATCAAAGGATGGATAGGGATTTTATTTTAGGCAGTGATTCTTGTGCATTTCTAAGCACATTCAGACTAAATAAAAAATTATAAGAATAAATCAGTGTAATGGTATTCTATCTTTTCAGAGGACACATGCTCTCTCCGTTTCCACGAAAACTGTTCTGCAGCCAGCTGCTTCTGCAGCTGACATTTGCTTACTGAGCCAAATCCATATCTGAGGGCAGACCAGAGGGAATGTGTCTATTCTGGTTCCTGAGAAATGAAGCAGACAAGGGCTATTTCTAGTGGCCTTTCAGGTCCAGTGTGGGTGGCTGAGAACTTTCAGTCAAAGTTCTCCCTTTCAAAATTGAGCCCTGTGGTAGGAATTTTGAATAAAGCTCAAAACATGAGACCCGGAAAAGGAGGAGACTGAAGCGGTTTGTTGGCATGACACAAACAATATCTTCCTTTCCTGAAATAAGAATGTTTTCTTCATGAAAAGAAAAAGCAATGAATAAGAAAAAACGTTCGAATTTAAATGTTAGAAGGCACTAAAACCTGGGAAAAGTGTGCTGGGTTCCTTTCTTCAGAACATTTTATTAGGCTTCTGATAAAATAGGAAATACAGAAAATGCTGTCACCTTGGGCCAACAAACAAAAAAATGCTTGCGGATGAGTGGAAGGCTCAAAAAAGAGACTTTTTTTTCTTTACGAAGCATACGATAAAATTCAGCCAGCGTATGTGACTGTGAATAAGGGGGAGGAGGGAAAATAGCAAGGCAAGGAAGGTTGAAAGTTTCTAAACCTGGATACTTAGTTCTGGGTATTTCTTAACACAAAGTATAGTGAGAGTGGCTTATAAATCTCAGAACTTCTCTCCAAACCATTTAAAGTTAAGTTTGTCTTCTTATGATGATTTAGTGCAACATTCTTTATTCAGTGAAGGGAAGCATGTATACACTATTTCTGTTTTGAATGGCCTTGGTTTTGAATCCTTGCTTACCCTAAATAAGGTCTGAGATGGTTTCTTCTGAATGTTTGAAGATGAAGAAGTAGAGGGTACGTTGTTTCTAAAATGCAGTCTAGTGATAAACGTTGATAAATGTTTGTGTTGCATTTTTAAAGCATTTTGAAAACAGACATAGTCTGCAAGGAAAGAGGGGAGAACTAGTAGGTATTTCATCAAAGACCAGCCATACATAAATTGCTACACAATGGCAATTGCATGCAGGGGTAGCGCCTGGACTTATAGTGAACCATAGCATTTCATAAACTTGTAGAGCTAAGCATGAAGTGCTACTATTGGGATTCTGCATGACCGAGTATTTGCTCACTTAAACCCCAGGGTAGAGGAGAAATTTTCATGGAGCTTATAGTGATTTATAATGGGAAGCATAGGCTTTTTCATAGACATTGTTCTCACTGACAGTGTAAAGAAAGAGAGCACTAAATCTCTTCTCATCATAACTAATGATTAAGTCAGCAGCTTTTTTGGCGAATACAGAATGCCCTTCTACAAAAACAAAGTATTCTATTGTGATGTATTACATTTAAAAAAACCCATAAGTATCCCATAAGGCTATTGCAATATTTTTAACTAGATCTTCCCTCTTTGTCACCATATTGAAATAAATGGAATGTGTCAGACTGAGTAATGCTCTTTCAATAAGTTTTTAGGAGCTCACTTAGAAGTTTGGCAAAATATAAAGAAACGAGGAAAACTTTCTCAGGATCCTCTATGGCCTGAATGAAAGATTGGTCCATTAAGGAGAAAAGCTTATGCTGATGCTGACACTAATAAATGGGATGGGGAAGGATATTTCTGCTTAGTTTGGGCTACCTTGCTCCAATTTGGCTGCATCAAGTTGCCCTCTGAAATAAATCAGCCAGTTGATGATGATGCATTGCATTAGAAAGTTCCCATCAATATAATAGGAAAATCAGTTTTGTTTGAGTTCAAATGCGAACTCACCCTCAACTACTAGGAGTCAAAGGGACAGCAGTCACTGAAAAATTAACTTCCCTGCATCTGCTGTTCAGACCTGCATTTGAACTACAGCATTCTTCCTTTGGAGGGTATTTCTGTTATTCACTCTGGATACTGAACTTGCTTTAACTTCATATGTTAAGTGGAAGAAAATGCCATGGCTTTATTAGGCTGCTCCTTCCCCAGTGCTTTCATTTCAGATGCTATTTCAACCCTACTGAAATCAGTGATAAAACTACTACATTCATTGCCAGAGCCGGGCTTTTTCTCTCTATTTCTGCTCCTGAGGGAAATTTTGAGTAGGTGGACCTTCAGAGTTAGATCCATCCCGGATTTTAGCCCTAGTCTCCTTTACAGATATGTTCCTTAAAATATTTTATAAATTAAAACACTTAAGAAATGCCTCCTCGGTACTCCTGAATGGGAAAATTTGAAGTAGAAATATTGGGCAATGGGAAGGAATTGTATTTAGCTGTGGTGCTATCTCTCAGTAATCGTTAGCCTTTAGGGCTCCGGTGATCTCCATGTTGCAAGTGCTGCATTTCCATACCTACCATCTTTCATTCTTCAGGAAAAAAAAAATCTAGATTACTCAGAATATGTCTTCAAGGGGTGCTTCTCCTGTCACGCTGACTCTACAGTGCGTTCTTATACTAAGTAGGTTAAGCATTTCAGAAATGTTTAGAAATCTTGCCCAGTAAGTACTTTTTTACATCGCTGTAATACAGCCTTTCCTGAATGTTACGTCTGGAATCCTAGCCACAGTGCACAAAAATTACAGTTGGGTAAAGCGAGCCCTCTCAGACTAATGAATTCAGCTTTCCTTTTTTTCCCCCTTTGCCTCACAAAGGTCCTAGTCAAGAGTGGGATAGAAGGAAATCCCACTAGAGCCTAATAATGCTGCTTCTTTCCAGAGGGAGTCACTAGAAAGTAATTTATTTCTTCAGCATGCAACTAGAGGTACGCATTTATCAAAGGCTTCTGCATGCTGCTTCTATGGCCTTCGTTATCCCAGGGACAAGGAACTGAGGTTGTGACCCAAAAAGTCTATTCCTACTGGATAACCCTGGTTGTTCCTTTTTTTTACTCAAACATCAAATGCAGGCCTACTGGACATATAAGGCCATGTTCATAGCTGGAGTTTGTGCAGTATTTATAAGGTATGAAAAGCTACAGTTCTTCTGTCTTTCCCTATCAGCATCAGTAAGGCACTACAGGCGAGAGTAACGCTATCAGCTGCATTCCTTTGCCTCCTGAGCCATGGGCAGCTCTGATTTTCAGACATGCTTTACTTTTTTTTCCCCCTGCCCTGCTTTTCTCTACTGTTGTGTCTTTCCCATCAAGGGAACTCGCCCTCAAGTTCAGATTGCACACACTTAGGAGATGCAGCGGAGAATTGGACCTTTGTGAGCGTGTGAAGGATGCTTTCCTTGACCTGTCAGAGAACATATTTTACTTGATGAGAAAGAATGCTAGGCCAAATTCCTCTCTACTGTAAGCAGACTAATAGAGGAGGACTTAGCTAGGGATGAGCTTGGCCTACTTTGTGCAATGGACGGTCTCCTAAGCAGACAACGCTTATTGTTTACAGTGCAGTGGCTGCTTTTCTGCTCCTTTAAGTGATGGTGGGTTTTTGTACCAAACAATGCAAATAGGAAGTCATTTGTTTGGGAGGACCTAATCCTGAAGCCCTTATTTGGTGTTTACTGAAGTTAAGCTCAGCCTTTACTCAGATGAACTCCACTTGGACTCACAAGGAGTTTGCCCCAGTGAGGACAAGAGGAGGACTGTGAGAGTGCGCTGCCTGGTTTTGGCCAAAAGACAAAGATACTTAACGTTACAAACACATACTGAAGAAAACAGGCACACACAATTACTGACTATATGCATGTGGCACTGTACGTGTGCACACGGACACAATTGCACACTAATCTAATCAATACATTCATTTCTTATTAGGACATAATTACACATCCCAGGAGGCTGGAACAGAAAAGTCCCATTAACCCCTCATGCCCTTTTCAGCTTTCCTCTGCCTTTCCATCTAACAGACCTCTGTGTCACTCCACTCATTAGCAGTTACTGTCTATGACATTGTTACATAAATAAGGATGTCGACCTGTCAGAATGGGTCACTCAATTCAAGGGTGATGATAAATATCTGTCCCTCTGAATTAGGCCAAAGATACCAGAGTACAGGACAGCTACTGTTGATTATTGGATAGTTAATGTATAGAGGACAAAAGGTGCTGAGGTCTGGTCACTCTTTGGATCATTAATATGGATTTAGGCCTATTATTAAAAAAAACACACGCAGGCATAAAACTAGGTTAGGAAGAACACGCATAACTTTCAGTTTGGGACTGAATGTATAGATGGTGGGTAGATCTGTGGTGCTAAAGGTGTGGCTTTTACGTAAAATTAAGGGTGCTTTTAGATAAGCACAGTATTTTGAGATCATACTGCAAATGGTTTGTGTTTCTCCATGCTTACAAATGAAATGTAAGTAAAAGGCGTGGTGGATGCCTTTAAGTAAGCTGAGATGATTCCAGGAAGCAGGATATACAGTAGAGCAGTGCTGGTCTCTGAAGCAGCTACAGAGCTGCTGCTGAGGCATCACATGGTTTGCTTTGAAAACCATCAGTTATTGCCAAGACTTTTCTGAAACTGCTTTATTTTCAAAACACTTTTTTTCTACTTAAATCTTGAAGGGACCTGAGAGTGTCTATAACCTCAGTTTGTTCGTTCAGTGATTACTATCTTCTTCACTTGGTGACAGATTTTTCTTTCAGGAAGCACTTCATTGTGATGCAACACGCTTCTTTGATTTTAATAGCTGATAAATTAAAAATATCAAAGCAGTTTTGTAGACAGAAGCTCTTTCCATTCCAAATAAGGACAAATTAAGACTCTTTTCCAAAAGACTCAATACTGTAACTCACTGAAAATGCTAAATGCCGGGCAGGAACATCCCTTAGGATTTGCTTATCTAGAAGTCTAATTGCAGCATCCACAACTTTCCCTGAACGCAAGGACTCAGTGTTTCACAAGCTCAGACTTTTATTGTTCTTGAAAATCTGTTACAGCAGTTTGCTCTGAATGAGAGATCCAGTCTGGAAGGGAGCTAAGTAACCTGCAGTGAAGCTGGTATAAATATAGCAGCATATTTTTTGCCCTTTGATTAGTTTTACTGTACTTACCCCTACCTCTGTGCTTTGTTGTATCCTTTTCAATACTGTCACTGAGCTCTGAGAGATGTGGCCTCAGCATTTCCCTAGGACCAATGCTCTGCCAACTGGTGATAGTGCCACACGTGCCAAGTCAGTAGTGCAAAGTAGCTGTGATTCTCTCCATATTTCCCTCTCTCTCTCATTTCCTCTTCCCTCAGGGTGCAACTGTTAGAAGGAGTATCTCTGCTTTCTTGGCACACTGGTGCATGGAGAAGTTCTGCTGGTTGTAGTTAGAAATCTCAGTTACACTGGTGGTGGCAGTCAGCAGTCTTCTGAGCACAGGAGGGTCAAAAAGTCAACTTCAGTTTGCTAAGACAATGCACTAGTCCTAAAATGCTGATCAAAGCAGAGTCCATGCATTCTGGCTTATGAGAGTGCATTCACAACCTTCACAGGCTCAGCTATGTAGATCTAGAGAGTGCAAATGCAGGCTGATCAGAAATAAGGATACCTTCACCTCCTGTATTTGTTTTGTTGGGTGATGCCCAAGAGACTCTCTGCCAGCCCTTTGGAATGTGTATTTGAGTTGAATCAGTGTTGGCACACAGGAAATTCAAGCAGATAGAGTTGTGCACTGAGCTCAGTAGGGACTCCCTTCTCATTTGTCAAATAAATGGCTCATTAAAATGGTATGAGGAAGGGAAGCAGCAGGAAAATTAGCTAGAATACTGTCCCTTAACAGACGCATTAAGAAACTACCTGAAAGGTGCAATCTGTTCGCTGAATAAAGCATCTATCCTCATCTTCAAGTACCAAATCCACAGTGCAGATCTGTAGCATCCCCAGTCCCAGAGGTCTTTGGAATTCAGTAGCAGAGGAAACGTAAGTTTTCCAGCTCTCAGTGGGGAAATATCATCCAATGTGCTCACAGTGTCTTCCGTAAATATGACAAGAGCTTTATAAGAAACTTTGCAGTAGTCTAATGACTGGGTGTTTCTGCGAGCTGCCATTTTGGCTGGCACACCAGTTTCTGTCACTGAACACCAGCTGCTATAACTTGACTTGAGGGACAAGCTCTGGAACTGTGGCTGATGTGGGAGCTGTGCTGGCAGATTTATATCTTCAGTGGATGAGACCCAGCAGGGAACATCTGTATCCTGTGCATGAATTGCATATCAGCACTCTACAAGGGTTATCAAAAGGAGTTAGAAACACGCTGTTCCCAAATCTATTTCTTCCCATTCAAATTGCAGTCACACCTACCATTTTATTTAACTATTCTATTATTTTATGACTCTATTTTATGATTATTATTGTTAGGATTCATACTCCTCTATGAAGTTATTTTTTAGAATGAATTTGCCTTAAAAATTTTGTCTGTGCTTGAAACTGCAGTTTCTGCTGGCATATAAGATATTTTCTTTGTTTGAACAAAACACTTTCCTCTGCAGACTGAGGCTTTTGTGGTGTAAAAGTTGTACAGAAAGAAAGTAAAATTTCTCATGTAGTTATAACAACTGAAATTTGAAGATGTTTTGATCAGAGGTTTCTTCTAAATATTCTTTCTAATGTGTAGAAGATGATGTTGTAGGAAGCATAGGGTTACTGCATGGCTTGGAACTGCTGACTGTAGGAAGGTTGTTTGCTAATCCCCATATTTCTTTAATGTACAGACCTGTCAGCCTTCTGATCTCATCAGACATCCTCAGATTCTATCACCTAATATTCCATTACAACAACAGATTTGATAGGCAGTGGGAAATCTGTTAGAATAATAATTCATAAAAAGATACTAAGTTACCTTACTTCTTTGTGTTTGGATATTTCCTAAGTATTTCGCAGTAACAGCATGGCTATGAGAGGCCGGTGGAAGCCATGTCAAAGTGTAAGGTAAAAAATGAGAATATATTTCTTTCCTTTTTAAGGTCGATTGTAAAAACCTTGTGCATACACACATGCCACATTTATAAAAATAATGCCTAACACCCTCTAAAAAAGTCTAATCATAATATCTCAAATATGTAGCCAATATATATGGGATTATTTTGCAGCAGTGGGTTAAGCATATTGCTGGCAAAGAACTCCAGGATACAATGATATAAATTCACAGAAACAGTGCTTGCTAATGCAGTAAATGACGACAGCTGCTATAACTGCAGAACTAAAAGGCAGCTCTATCCAAGAATAATGAATATTTCTCATTGCATTTCAGAAGTGCATGCCTAGCACATGTGAATTCAGGTCTAAATTCAGCCAACCCAACGAACCCCTCAGTTTACCAATGGTAATATGTAAGACGGATTAATGAAATGTCTGAGGTTAATTGTGCACATCTGGGCACAGCACCCCTGAGTAGCACAACCCTGGGTGCAGTTGGGGCTGGGCACACCTGATCCCACAGAGACCCTGTGATATCTCACCCAATGGGCTTGCCCAGCCTGGTTAGGGCAATGGCAGTGCTGCCATTGGGGCCAGCCCAGGGCAGAGTGCGTGCAGTCTGATGGCTGTGCTGGTGGGTTTGTGCTGGGACTGCCTTTCCAGCAGGAACTGGGCTGAGATCACTGGCTTATTCCCGTCTAGCTGCTGAAAGGCTGCCTGTTTATTAAAACCATACTCTCTGTGAAATGCATCTTTGTCTATGAAATGCCTTGACCATTACATAATAAGTTGGTGATTTATGGCCGTCAGATAATGTGTTTGCAGTAGGCAAAGCCTTGAGGGACTGGATTTGTTAGCCGGAGGCTGTCCATCTCCAGGTGCTTTTATGCTTGCTTTCTCCATTGAAACACAGTAATTAATGGAACTTAACGACATGGAAGGTGAACAGCACTATTTCCACCAGCAAATGAGACAAATACAAACAAGCGGAAGCATCTAAAGGTGTACCTAGACACCTGCCAGAGGTGACATGGGATGGTACCTGGGCTGTCACTAGAACTCAGGCATTAGAACTGGCCTCGCTATGGTAGGCTGGAGCTCTGTGAACAGTTATTTTCTCACTGAGGAGTGCTGGAGGCCGCGGTTCCACAAACACCTCTCTGTGGCAATCTGGCTGCAGCAAGCCGTGCTGCCAGTGCCCAGCACCAGTCCCCACACTGCCCCCCTTGTTCTGCACACAGGGGTGGCAGCAGCCACAGTGGGCATCGCCTGCTGATGCCAACTCGGAATCCTGGAGAAATCTGTGTGTAACCACAGCCCAGCAGTGGGATGTGTGAGCTCATGTGGAAATCTGTGACTAAATTGTTCTGGAAAATAGGCTCTAGGCTCTTTTGAAAATGTTGCCCATTCCCATTAGGGATTGGAGGTCTTAGGGAAAAGGGAAAAGGCTATTGAGCGTACTCCTTTAAATGCACTGCACCAGGTAACAAAGCAATCACCAGCACAGCTGCTGCTAGCTGGAAGATGTGACCTTTCTCAGTATGTAATTGATGACCATAAGGATTACACTGCTGTCTCTGAAGTAGGCAATGGCATTAGTATGATCAGTGCCAAGCACAGTAGCAGTTGATCTGCCAAGAACCTCTCTTCTGTTACCTGAGTTAAGCCTATTCCTTGTGTGCAAAAGTAGTATTTTGTAAGTATAAAAAAAAAAAAAAAAAAAGAGGGAAAAAAAAAAGTAGGTAACCGTCACAGGGAGTTGGAAATACTGGTATAGTGTATCAGTCTGATAATTCTGGCTGTGAAGTGTTCCTTCCTTGTTTGGCTTTGTGCTGTGAAAGGTTGTGTGCTGTGTCTGAAAGTAACAAAGCTAAATTGCTGTGGGTAAACAATCCACTGTGAATTGCTCAGCCAGCTCCATACCACTCAGGCTACCAATAGCAGTATTCATTGGCATGAGTGATACCAGTGTGGTATCAGCCAATGTCATTAAAGAGTGATGCAGTAAAATACCTAAATGGATCTGTGCACCATTATATGGTTAGTGTGCAAAAGTCCTTCTGCCTGCATACGGGTGCCCACACAGCTGCATAGCTGTTGTACCTTGAAAGCCTTCATTTGCAAGTTTGCCCCTAAGTGGTATGACTCCATCGATTTGGCAAAGGCAGGGGACAAGAGGTTGATACCTACAAACCTTTTTACAATATAAATCAATGTTTATCACCTTATGAGGAGGACTGCAGGACCATGCCAGAGGTGTGTGTTGGGTAGGATGGCCACACACTGTGGTGGTTTTCCTGGCTGTCACCAGTAGCAGCAGTGTCAATTGGCAGGCATTGCATTAGCTGTCACCAAAAAATATACAAGCAAACCCCTTGACATCTAGATGCTAAAGGCTTTGTAATGGCTGCAACCAAGCGTGCTCCACACTGTGATCTCATCAGATGTCATGCACTAACTTGGTGCTTCCTGGAGGACTTTTACAGTGCATGTGAGAAGTATTGGAGGGGAGCAACAGGCATGCTTTTTTCTGAATCTGGCTTATATTTGTTGGTTGTGGACACCCATCTGACTGCACGGGGCAAGTTGCTGTTGTGAACCATAGTGACGTGGCATCCCTCAGCATTAGGTGGCCCTGGTTTTGGCAGAGGTTGTAGGAAGTGTGACCGCAACAGGGAAAGGGACAGGGAATGTGAGAGAAGAAAGCAGGAGCAACAGGCATGTTCTGACAACGGGGTAAATATGAAGAGATCAGGCGGAGAGATGGCAAAAACAGCCCAGAACCAGGCCACAAACTCATAACTACACAAAGCTGTGTGGCTGGCATTGTTCTTGTTTTAGCTGCCACTTCTGGTTTAATGAATAGACATAATGTCAAGTACGACCCTTCACTAATTACACTTTGCTTTTTCCTGTTCTTACAGTTTTTGCTGGGTCTTATGCTCTGAAATTGCATTAAGTTACTGAGGGTCATAAATTTTTTCAGCAACAAATAAAATTCTTTTTATAGAACCTGAGACCATGGAGCCTGAAAGTGATTGAGTTATGGCACTGGGGGAGTAGGCAAATTTCATTCTGTAGGAAAAAATGAGAATTGTTTCTAAGTGTTGTGGTTCATAAGTGACCTGTGATCCTACCTGCCGTGGAAGCAGCTAGGAGTCCCACAGAAAGAACCACAAACAGAGCAACTGACTCTTTTGCACTGCAGAAACCATGCTTGACAGGAACAAAGCAGATCAGCAATTAGAAAACAAGGAGAATTTGCAAATGACCCTCTTCCAGACAATAGAGCCAAGTTCAGATTCTTTCCAGCACTGACTCCATTTACGTTGATCAGAAAATACCCACTCTTGCTGAGGTATGTGATTTCCATTGTTGAACTACAACTTTAAGAACCCAACATATGGCCCGTGTACCTCTGACCTCACCAGGAACACCACTGCACAGCTCCTGTTAGAGCTGGCTGCAGCATTAGGCTGGCAGGACAGCAACTTTCTGCTTCGTGACCCTACCTCTTTGCAGCCCTTCTGGTACAGACAGAAGCACATCCTTTCCCAGCACAAAAGGCAAGCACTGGAGTTCTCACTATTGGAACAGGGAGCAGAGCTGGCCTCTTAGACTACAGACTTAATCTGCATTGTTTTGGAAGGATTCAGTATGTGCATTTTATCAGCAATGTTTATCAGGGCATGCAGCTTTGAAGAATGTACATGTATGGATGCTTGTTGCTCATGTGGGTTTGTGCCCTGTTGTATGAGCTTGGCTAAAGAGCAGCATTTAAGATTTAGCTTAAATCAGTAACATATTTGACTCTCTCTTTCATAGTAAAGGGTTGTACAACTCCATACATTAACATCCATTAGCATCATTAGGACGAGAGGTAATGGCCTCATGTTGTGCAAGGGGAGATTCAGGTTGGATATTAGGAAACCTTTCTTCTCAGAAGGAGTGGTGATGCAGTGGCACAGGCTGCCCAGGGAGGTGGTGGTGGACTCACCATCCCTGGAGGTGTTCAAGATCCGTGGCGATGTGGTACTGAGGGATATAGGCATGGGTTGAGTGTTGGACTTGTGATCTTAGTGGTCTTTTCCAACTGTAATGATTCTGTGATCCTTCCGAATGGCTATAGCAATTTTTGAAACAAATGACATTTTGAAATGAGAATGACGTCCTATTATTTAAAAAAAAAGAAAAAGCATAATTCAAACTTTATTAATGTTCTGCTCTCTTTCAGTTTTGGCATACTTCTTGTTTAGAGCCAGATGTGTATGTATACACACATGCACAGACATGCACAGATACATGTGTGTATACAAATAAAAACACACACATATTTATTTGCTGGGAAATATAAGAAATTTCAGTGTGTTTATAGTTCTCTAAGATGTTTTAGAGCTCACCAGTGATACATCACTGTTGATGATTTATTCCTATTACAGAATTGCCTACAGAACCATACTAAAGTTGAGATCAGATTGCGCTAAGCAATCTTCAAAAGGTTCCAACTTAGACGCAAACTTTTCAGAAAGGTGGTGAAGAGAAACAAAAATGTAACAATGGCAAAGCAGTGATTTAGATGGAAATGAGTGTTGGTCTCCTGACCAGGACCTTTTGATTCCTGCTGGCTGTATCTATTGCAACATGATGAGTCATGTCTCATCAGCAGAATTACCTGAATATTATCACAGATTGCTCGGATTCCCAGTCTTGTGGGCTCCATTCACTTGATGGCAGCCATCATAATCTCCCCCAGGGTTTCAGATGCTGGATTTATTTTGCTTGTGATGCACTCAGACAGGGCCATGCCTTTCCCTCAGCACTCAGCCCAAAGTCCTTCTGAAGTTCCAAAGATGTCAGCTGAATTTTATTTCCATTATTTCTCATTTTCACATGCTTCACTTCCAAGTTGCAGAAGAAATGTCAAGAGGAAGTGCCAGAATTTTGTTAGGGAAAGATTGTTGTGCTTGTAGTCCCTGAGGAGGGCTGGCAAGCTCTCCTGCAGAAGTCTGAGAGATGAAGGAAGCAGACAAGATGGAAGAGTTGATAGGAAGAAGGAAAAGTGTGAAAGAGGCACAGTGCAGGGGACCGTGAGGAGAAAGGAAATGACTGATGAGAGAGTGTGAGTCCTCTAGTTCAGCAATAGATACGACTGCATTTGTCACATCATTTAAAAGTGACCTGCAAATGATTATTTTTATTACATGTATGCTTTTCATCACTTCTTGATGATTTACAATGAAAGCTTGAAAGAGCTCACAGCTTGATCTTTTTAATATACTCATTGTTGTTGTTCCGTATCTCAAGATTTTGTATGCACACAGTTCTTGCCAGCACAGTGAAATTAGTTTAGATTGATTTTGCTACATTAATATATGATCCTTCTCCTACAGACCTCCAAACCCTCATCAGCACCCGGGGAACACACTGCACTTGGTGCTGTCGTTTTCACTAGTCTTAGTTTCTGCCCATAAGAAAGGACAACCTGGCAAAGCTCTTGCTGTAGGAAAGGCTTTCCAAATATCAAGAAGACGGAGATGAGAGAAGGGGGAGAGGGTGGAATGTTACAGGCAATACTTGCATGTGCTAAATAAGAAAAAAATGGAAGGGGGATTTATTTCCCTGCCTCAATTCCCTTTGCAGCTCACCTTTAAAGGAAAATATTTTTAATGCACATGTATTAAATGTGCTCATGTTCAGTTATGATTGTTTTTTAATGAATATGATATTCATTACATTTAAGCACACTGAGTTCAAGAAACAGCTGGAAAAATATTGCAAGCATTCGTAACATATAAGTGAAGAAACAAGAATGCATGTGTGTGTTTATGCGTGTGTGTGCCTCTATATTAAAAGCCACATAGCACATTATCTGAGACAGAGTCCTCACAAGGACATGGATGACATGCATGATGGATTTAAAATGACAGAGTGAAGGGTGAAAATAACTCAAAAGATCAAACAGAAGAGGAATGGAAGAGAAAATAAGGAACAAGCTGAGAGGAAATTATGCCAAAAACTGGCCCTATTCCATGTTAATTAATTCAGATTTCCAGATTAAGACAAACCAATTTTGTTATTTCTTTTTTTTCTCTTTCATTGAAAACAGATACACCCAAATTCAAGGAGATATTTAAACATGTGCTTAACTTTAATTTATACAAGTAATCCCAGTGAAGTTGTTTTACTGACTATTCAGAAAAGCCACAATTAATAAAGTTCACTGTAGTTAAAAAAATCAACAAGTTGTAGGTTAGAGAAGAAGGGAAAATAACTATCATGTGTGTATATGAATATATTTAGTTATGTACATGGAGAAAAGGAAGCTTGTATCTGCACATAGGGAGTGAGAAGCTTAAAACTGTGGAAGAAGGATAAAAAGAGCAGACAGATCTGTGTCCGCCAGGATCATTTTTTGATCTCTTAAGAATCTATTAAGAAGAAATTTTTGCTACAGCAGCGTTCTTTCTCAACTCATTGTTCATTTCCTTGTATGGAACATACTGATTTACAAACTGCTGAAACACAAATGTATCGTATGGAGAGACGAGAAAAATGAGGGCTGAACTGTGTAGGTAGAGAGCTCTGTAGGCTTTTAGGATGTTCTTGCTTCAATTGCGTGAGTTACAGTTTCTAGACATCCATTATGTTTTAGGAAAGGAAAAAGAAAAGTAAAAGTATTGTTATAAAGAGGTGAGTTTAAAGGAACACCGACAGATAAAATAAAGCTGTTATTTATTTAAAGGCAACTGCATTGAATATATGACTTTGGACAGAGAAGAGAATGTTTATAAAAAGCTGAGCTATTCCTTTGTATCTGCACTCAGATTGGCTCTAGGTTGCCAGATCAACTAAATGGCATTTGACAAAGCTTTCTGTAAATGTAGGCAGTTCACAGCAAGTCAATCTTTATTTTTTTCCACAACTTACTGCCCATCAGAGGCTAAAGGAGCTGAAAAAAACCAAACCAACAAATTCAACGGTTCAAAGAATTGTTGTTGGCTGTTCGGGCTTCTGATTGCCTTGGCAAGAGCAAACAGAGCCATATCACTTGGTGTCATGAACCATAACCTGCAATAATCCATACTCCTTAATCCTTCATATAGCTGTCGCCGTGTCATCACAATTTATTTTAAAATGGTATTCTCTAGTACTAATCTGAGTCCTAATCATTCATATTAATGTTAGCATTAGAGTGAATTAAGGCATTATTTGCCTAATATGTGCCATATGTGACACTTAAGTACTTGTAAGTAATTGCATATGAGAGAAGACAGCATTAAATGTGAATGGCACATGCAGTATGAAAAATGGAAGAGACAAATATTAAACTTCTAATAGAAATAACTTCAGCAAAACTTTCCCACAGGCAACAGAACTGATATTTTTAGATAGTTGAGGCCAATGTATGTTAAGAATAGCATTCAGTGCAGTGGGAAAATACACAATTTCTATTATGGGGCAGTGAGAATAACAACCTACTGATGATATAAAATATACTAGTATAAAATATGTAATTATCTCGCATGCAAAAGAATAAATCATGTAAACTATTTACAGTAGGAATTGTGAAAGGACAATGACACATTGTTGTCTTATTTGTGTAGCAAGGATAAAGTTTGGCTTCTAAAATTGCAAAATCTAATTCATGGTGTTTATGTGATGCTTCCTGCAAGAAGGCTCTGATAAGATTTTTTACTTCTAATAAACTAGGTGAGGTATTAGCTTCGTTCAAATGGGAGATAGAACTGGATAAAATTAGAAAGATGTTAGCTTGGATAACATCTTGTGTTTCTTCACATTGTACCATTAGGCTAAAATTATACAGAATAGTTCTGCTTTCCCATGCAGCTGCAGATAACTGCAGTTTTGCTTCTAGAACCGTCACTGTATTGTAACTCATATGGTGCAAGATTCATAACCATACCACAAGTGAATTCAGACTCTTGGAGAGCCATGCACAGAGTGATATAAACACAAGTGTTAATGGTTCTTACTACAAAACTGCAAACCCATCATACTATTAATAATAATGCAGAGAGCAGTGGCATTGTGTGTTCTCGTTTATCATTGTGTATAAAAATAGTTTTAATTGATAAGCCCCGTCTGTTCTCTATGCTATTATTGTATCACTAGAAGTTTTAAAAATAGGGTGAAATCAATATTTTTTGTCTGTCTTCCTTGGTAGCAAAGAAGGGCCTAAGCTTCAGGATTAGTGCGCAGATATGGGGAGGATTTCTTTCTTTGTGATACAAATCTGTATTAATTGATTTTTCTTGATGTGGATTAATTGCAGCTCTTTATTAGGAATAATATCACAAATAAACTATAGACCAGTATAGATTGCTAAGCCTAGATTTCAACTGAATGAGGCTAATCAATATCCAAGGCTGTAATTCAAAGCGATTCATTAGGGCCTCAGGAAAAGCCAAATAATATATGTGAGAAATATCTCATCTGGAGCCTTGGAAGAGTTTCTCCCAAAAGAGAATAAATACATTTGTAATATACAATTATCGCAGATTAAGCTTGCTCAAATGCATTTTGATGGCCAGCTCTTGCTAACGGAGTGGAGGAGCACTGCTGCAGCTCAGCAGTGGTAGCAGCATCCTGCCCAGAAGGCCAGAGCCCCTCTCTGTTTACCATCAAGCTTTCAAGTCAGATGCAGACAGCTGCCACATGCATTGCAATAACTCAAGATTCCGATTACCTTTTAGGCAATGAAAGGGTTGATATTTGCATTTTAAGGAAATAAAACATGCTATGTACTTGCAGTGGCTTCTGATGGCCAAAGCTAGACAAGAGACGTGTACCCCAATTTTGGCCAAGGAATTTAAGTGCAAATGCTCAACTCTAAGCCCAGCACAGAAACTTGCTGTGCAAACAAGGGGGGAGGAGTGTTTCTTATGTGGATGCCAGCCTCTGGTCCCCAGCTGAAGGAGTGCCCAGCCAGGGCCCTCTGGGGCCAGCTGGCCATGGCTCCTGCTGAGGATATTGGATGTAAATTTTGGATGTCCACCTCAAGTTGTCTCTGCTTAGACTCTAACTAGTCTGTTACACCTACTGTTCTGACTCTTGATCCAGTGACATGTACAATTCAGATTCTGATCTTAGGCATCCATTTAAAGTTAAATACATGTGAAAACGTTATTAAATTTACTTCTAAGAAACAACCTTCAGGAAATTATTTTTATAGCCAGTAGTGAGGGTGTATTATGCAAAGTGAATTTCAGGGCTATATAACCTAGGAGCTTTCAAAATATAAACTGTATCATAGAAGAAAAGTGAATGCAGGACTAGTTGAATGTGATTGCTATAATACTTATGATGGATCCTAGGTTTAGAGGCACTAAATGTGAAACCTAGGATATAAAAACCTAAATCAGTGCAACAACAATGAACAAAAAAGACAAATTTAATAATAGTATTGTAATGAGAAATACATTTTGAAAATATTGTTTTATATATTAGAATATGATCTTCCTGGGCACAGATGAGGTTAAGATAGAAGCAGACTTGAAGCATGTACTGGTAGTTTTCACTAGTTTAAATTTTTGCCCTTAACTGAATTCATTAATTCCTTTGGGGTTGAAAAGATACTTTCCCTTTAGTAGCTCCATGAATGCTACATTTAACAAAAAAATTTCCATCTTGTTGCTTAAAGAAATTAGTTTTAGAGCTGGAAATCACAGATTCTTAATAGGAATTCAAGGCTTCAGTGGCACTATAGTGGGGATAAATGCAAACAGTTTCTTCCAGGAAAACCATGAAAATTGTTTTCTCTCCAGAGAAATAAGCCAGACAAAATATTCTGCCTACACTCTGGTGTCCATCTACTGTCAGCCAATGGTTTTTATTGTTCTTCATCTTATCTTTCCTAGAGTTTGTTCTATTTATTGCTTATACATCTTAAGGAAGCCTTGATACTACTTTGACTTCCTGTGCTGGAGCCCATATTTTGCTCCAGTGGAGATAACAGAATTTGACTCTGTGAAGCTGTGAGTGCTGGAGCTTTAGACTATTAATTCACATGTACTGAAGATAAGCTAACCAGTTTTTTTAACATGGTTAAATGACTTGACTTTGACTTCTTATTCCCATATGCACCATTTGCCCTTGTCCTTGTATTCAGTAGTGCTTTAGCTTCTCAATTCAAAGTAGCCTTAGCTAAAATAGCAAGCTACTTTTTGGAGGAAAAGCTTACCATGGTGTGGGACTGATTTTCATTCATGCTAGTGTTCCTTTACTATTATAAAAGAAATTTTGAATTTTCAGTGAGATTAAAGCCCTCTGCAATAGAAGAGATATGTAAAGAAGGGTAGTGTATTTGCCTACCAAGTAAACTTATTTGCTATAGAAAAAATACTGAACATAATTATATCACAAAAGATGTTTTAAGACAGAAATTTCTTGCTATTTCTTAGAGCCTTTCTCAACTCCAGATTGCTTCTACTACTACAACACCATAAATCAAAGCTTACACCCAAGGACGTGTGGAAATGGTAGAGCATAAATGCGTCCAGGATAGACTGTTCTTACATTTGACAGCTAACAAAGTCGAGAGAATAAACAACGTGATGTTGGTGTACCCTCTATCTGGCTCAGATTATCTGGAGGCCATCTGAATAAACTCTCATCTGAAACAGGAAGCCCTGGGACTAGCTCTTTCACCTTCCTTTGATTGTCATTTTCCAATTGTTTTCATTTTTCAGTGACGTCAACACACTTGATCATTGATGTTCCATTTTGGCCTTGACTGTGCCAGAGACACCCAGAGAAGTCGGAAGCCAAGAACACATTTGGCCTAAATTAAGAGTGGGCTTTCCTTAAGGCATCCTTACATATAAGATCCTGAAGAAAGATGCAGACAATGCTGAAGTTTTATATAAGCATTGTTAAGAGAGGTTGTTTCTAGTTCATTGGGCTTCTTGAATAGTTGGAAACTGCGTGTGTGGCACACTCTCAAAATCAGGGGTACCAACAACAAAATGTTACTGTGAAAATACACTAAAGTATGTCTGTAATTTTTTTTTTTCCAAAGTAGATAACAGCTGACTGCATAGGGAATGGTTTTGTAAATATTTCAGTCTCTTATGTTAGTTGGTGTAAAGGAAACTAACACAGAAGACGGCACAAAATAGCAGTGGAAAATTTGGATATCTCCTGTCCTCTCCTCTCATCTCCCCTCTTCTATTTTTCACGCATTTCAAATGCCTTTTAGTTAAGAGCTTTTGTTACTTAGATTTTCAGTTTCTTAAAATTTACTGAGTCAAAATGCAAGAGAGCTTGCATTTGAGCTAAGACAAGTGAGTATTGAGTGGAGAGGTCAGATTTGTGTGTTCAAAGTGCATGTTGCTGCTGTGAAGGCACTAATCAGTCATACTGCAGTAATTAAAATGCCCTGAACACTTCACACCTTGCCATAGTGCATTCCTGAAGTCCAGCAGGGAAGCCACAGTGGCCCTCACAGGATGGGATGCCACTGAAGATGGCAAAAGACATTACTCATCTCTGTGACTTTGTGAGAGCACGATGAGCAATTGAAAAGCACTTCTGATTTATGGAATACGCTGCCCATTGCATCACCAACAAAAGAAAGATATAACATGCTAGTAATCTCGTCACAGTGATTTCCCATCTCTTCTGTTTTGATTTTGTTCACTGCCAGCCATGAGACTGAGTGCTGCACCATGTTGGTGAAAGTGTTTTGCTCATGCGTGGTAAAGAGGAGGGAGACGTGGGCCTTTCTTGCATATTGCTCAGATTTATGGCGTCCTTATCATTTAACCAAAGTGATTATTCTTTAGGAGCAAGAGAAAGAGTGGGAATGAGTGTTGAGAAGGCTAGACTTTCTAAATATTACTTGTGGCCTGTCCATTTCAGGCTCGGGACTGATTGGCAAGGAAAGCAAACCAATGTCCGTTCATCTGTTTTTTCCTGTGGAAAAGATTTCAGTTGCATGGGGGCTGTCAGTTTGGCACTCATCATGAACATAAAAGTTTAGCAGGGAAAAACTGTTCTGAAATGGTCCAATAGAGAAAATTGTCCATATATATTTATATATATATATATATTTGCATTTTAGTGCTATTAGTGGTGCTGTATATAGAGCAGCTCTCTCACCTGAGGAGTGCTTCTAAGGTAACTACACTTTTATAGGTTTCCTCTGAAGCAGAAACAAAACAAAAAAAGAAGCACCAAACCACAATTTAAAAAATGAGATGTGTTAAGATGCCTCCTGAAAGTCACAGGCTGTCCTTATATCGGTCAATTTTTGGAATTCTTCAGTAGTGAGAACAGACTCGGTTGTCAACAGAGTGCTGTTCACAGAAGCTAGGCAGGAAAATGAAAGAAGGCTTGCTATTGTTCAGTGATGTGGTGTAGGCTGCAAGAATGCGTTGGGAATGCAGCGCCTGCATGTCAGGCAGAGAGAGAGGTCTTTGTGTGAATACATTGGAGCAGAATGTCAATCATATAAACAACTATTATCTGATTTTTTTTTATTCTGATCATTGCTCTCATGCTTCTTCAGTTGGAGTCTGTAAGGTTAGTTATTAGTCTGTTGGAACTTCCTGCTATCTGATCCAAGCTTTCTGGGTATCACTTGCAGGGGAGCCAACCTACTATGAAGCAATGTAGGATGCACCGTATCAGTCATGTGCCCTCTGCTTTGCAGTGTCCTGATATAGTCTTGGTGATAAATTGTGAATAGGTAACAAACATCCTGCTCTGGTGCATCACTTAAAATCAGCAACGTTTTTCCTAAAAATGGCTGATAGAAAGGAAAGCTACACACTTATTCAAGTGCAAAAAGGCACGCTTTATCTCACAACAGTTTGTGTCAGGATGCAATGATGCAAGAGCACTGTTATGAAATTCCTCAAAATCCTGAACATGTTAGAGGCAACATGCCTGGAAAGGGTGCATTTGTGATTAAAATACTTTTGTACTTTAAGCAAATTAACTCTTGAAACAGAAGCTTTTAGAATTGGGAATAACATACCTGTTATGACCTGAATTAAATTGACCTCCTCTGAAGTCTTGCTTCTCATGGGTTGGTGTTATTTTGCGATGCTTAAGGCAGATCCGCCTTTGAGGTAACACATCACTATTCTGCCTGCCAGGATGGGAGGAGATCTTATGCTGAAAAAATCCATCCCACTGGGAGAGGTTGAGACCATATTCTGTTAGCAGGCCTGAGAGATCTGTTTCAGTGGAGTCAGTTAGGGCCATGAGGAGCAAATCCTGCAAGCTGCTTCGAACACCCTGGCTCTCGGACTTGAGAACTGCTGGATGAATAAGCAGAGGGGTAAGCAGTCATGAGCAATACAGAGGACACAGTCCTGCACCACTGAAGTCAGCAAGAGCTTTGCCAAAGGGTTATCTTTAACCACAGAGCTGTTGGGCCCTACACCCAATTATTGCCCTATGCCAAGGTCTGTATGGAATAGCCTTATCTCACAGACATTCTGCCTGATACAGTAAGTAACTCACCTAGGGAGCAAGAAGTAGAGTGGGAAAACTAATAATAAACACCTCTTAAGTCATGCTTCCTCAGGCTAGCAGTTCTGTTCCTAGCACGCTGGGTTCTGTTTAATCCTGAATATTGACAAGCAAGAGAATTTGTCCAGAGGAATTTTCCTTTTCATCAAGTGTAGCTTTTGGAAACTCTTAAAATTGATATGAGTGGTTTTGCCACCTAGAGAAAGGTACCCCAGAGGTACCCCAGGTGCCACCACACCACTACTGACTTTGCCCAGTTCTATGAACCAAAGCATGAAGCTGACCCATGTTAAAGCCAAGCCATCTTCTACCAGGCTAGTTTTAGCACCACTCAGGTTTTTGGGCCAGGTGAGAATCTCTATGCACAAATATCTGTGTCAGTGAGGGAGAAGGCAGCATGGGCAGAAGGAGGCACAGAGCAGCTGACAGGACAGCTTGTGCTCTGGCTCCATCTTGGGCTAGTGCTCATCTGTGGGCATCTGTACCTGCTCAAGCACAAGATGTCTTAGGCTTCTACTGATTCACATCCATCTGCTTTATCTCACCGGGATCACTGAGACCACCCTTTAGCCATCATACCTTCTATGCTGTTTTCTGCACCTCATGCTAAAAAGGCTTTCTTGAAGAGATCCCTAAGCACGTGGGCCATGTTGACACCAGGATGTCGGTGCATATCATGATATTTCACCACCCTATGCCACAGTTTTTTTTACTATGGTGAAACACTGACCATATAAAAATCTGAGTTTGTTTAAGTTGGTGTAGCTCTCTTGAGTTCGGTAGGGCTGTGCTGATTTGTACCAGCTGAAGACCTATTTCACTACCTCAGATTTCTTCTTTGCTTTTGTAGGAACTGTAGCTGTATAGCACTTAATAACAAGGTGTTATTATGTTAGAGTTTTCCATGATTCATTTTGGGACCGTTTGTACTTCTTCAGCGCTTTGCAGAAAATCATCTTGATTGCAGAATCAAATTCCATTTGTATGCAAAACTGCAGCTCATTAGGCTAAAGCTCTGACAATAACCACAGTGACCAGAACACAGAAATATACAGGATGGATGTATTGTTGTGAATGGACAATAACTGAAGAAGGCCATGTATTGTTTCATAAAATATTCAAATTTTATTTTTTCAGAATAACACATGAAAAATACTCAGTTTCAGTCTAGAGGATAAAAACCTTCTGAGGAATACTGAACATCTGTTCTATTTTGGTTAAGAAAATCATAATTTCTGTTTTGTTTTTTTCCTCATTGAAACACAATTCAGAATATATTTTAATATGAAATCCTGCAAAACGTTATTGAAAAAATGTTGTTATGATTCCTTGGGGAAGAAGGGAAGGGTTGCTTCTTTTGCATTTGTTTTGTGTTATAAGCGCGCAAAAAGGAAAATTTCCTCTAACAGTGATAGCTTAGTCAAAAGCTGTTTGAAAAGAAATATATTTTGAACAAGATAGTAGCCAATTTCTGATTTAGATTTTCGAGCTTTTACAAAGCAAGCTGTACAAAGCAAACACTCCAGTTGGGGTTCCAAACTACAACTACCAAAAAATCTCTGATGACTAATGCTTCCTGGCTGTACTTCATGCTGGCTTGAAAAGAACAAGACTACATTTTGTCTAAGCCTGCACTAATGTTATATAAAAGGTTATGGAAAAGGCTGTGTAGGTCTGTCCGCAAACATCCATCATTTGCATATGCTTGTGGTGTTTTTACTAGCGGCTTTGGGAAGAGCTAATCTAACGCTTAATTAAATCATATAGCCCTATTTGATGCATACTTTTTTTTCTAGCTGACAGTATTTTTTGTGCAGGGATTTGCTGCAGTCCCAGAAGAAGAATGAATAATGTTTCCTATTTTGACCACAGAGTGATCTGATTGTGCGTGCTGTCGGTAGATATTGCTTCTGACTAGCTTCCAGGGAGGAAAAACATCCAATGTCCACTCTGTCATGCTAGTGGGTGAGCATGTGGTGGCGAGCTGAGATTCCTGGCTTCTTTCCTTACTCCAGTGCTGAGTCAAACCGTGACAGTGGGCAAGTTAGGTAGCCATTTATTAAAACGAAGATGGTAATGTGTAAATCTCCAATATAGAACAATAGTCGTATAGTCGTTTCTGTGACCTCCATTGCCTTAAGGAGGTTTTTTTGACCTTCAGATAAATCTGTCAGATGACCGCAAAGGAAAAATAGCAACCCAGAGTAGATGCAAGAGTGGTTTTCTGTAGGAATCTGGACCTCTAAACCCATAGCTTGAGAAGCATCTTGCAAACTCCTCAAGAAATAAAGGCCAAGAAAATTCTGTATTAAAATCCTCTTTTGGCTCGGGAGAAAATATTCTGCCTTCCCATTCCTGCTCTCTCCCTTCCACCAAATAAGAACCTTTCAGCTAAGTGCTTAATCCCTGCTAGCACCCACCCTTGTCGGTCTTACTAGCCAGTCAGTGTGTTCCTCCCTTGCTCTTCATTAAGCTCAGTAACACATTTCCAGCTGACGCTACTCTGTATAATGCTCCCATCTGTACTGCCAGCAATACTCCCAGGCCTTTCGTCTGCTGGCTTCTGCTGCTGTCATGGTCCAGCTCCATCAGTGACTTTTCCACACTGGGGAAAAGCAGGAACTGGTGGGAGGCTCCAGCAAGTCCTGGGAGTGGCTGAGGCTCAAGAGGAGTCTGGGAGTGGAGGCTGGAGGAAATGGGATAGCTTTGGGCTTCCCACACCTCTGAACTGGTCTCTCCTCCTCCCTGTCATGGCACCTTCCTGTGGCTATTCCCAGATACAGAATTATCCTCATTGTCTTATGAGGAATTGCACTGAATATTTGGATTATGAAGAAAAGGTTTGCTCTGTGCAAAACTCACTAGCGAGAATAGCTTGATTTCCAGTTGGGCATCTTAAAATGACCACATTTTCAGATATGTTCAGCATTTTACGTTTATTTCCCAGATAATCTTGAAAATTTTGACTACACTATCCAGAGAGACTGAATTATATGAAAGGAATTAATTACTGTAGGAAGACTAGTCAAAAAAATCAACATCTTATGCAAAAGTCCAATTCCTGTGCGCACTTCAAAATCCTGTGAAAATATCACTGGATAAAACATTTTTTAACACTCATATCTATTTCATGGAGCTATTCTTATTTATTTTAGTCTGCCCCTTATTTGCTATTTGTACGCTAAAATCTGTTTATGTTTTAAGAGGTCATCTGTCTTACTTCCACTGTTTTCTTCCAGCAGTTTTGCATTTGTCTTCATTCTTGTACCTCAGATAATTTAAAGTTTCTTTAGTTTCCCTTCTTTACTCTCCCTCAATTTTCATTCTCTTCTTGGGTTGGACTTTTGTTTAGACAGGCTGTTCTCAAAGCGGAAACTTAACAGAGTTATTTTAACCCCCCCCCCCAGCCTGAATACGTGGCAGCAGTAGGGCTGCACCAAGACACACCAGGAGGAACACTCATACGGACACTGTGGCTACTGGGAAGTGTGACAGTGATTCATTTTCACAAGCTCTGACAGCACTGTCTCTAAACCACAGATCCCTTAAGTCAGGGAAACTTTCAAATGGACATCCTGGGACTGTCTTAATACTTTTGCACCCCTGAGCATGATACCGGTGCTAAAGTGGGGGGTTATGCTGCATCTTAGATGCCGCTGTGTAGTGTGTACACAAGTTTCTTGACTCAGAGAGGTTGCTTTGAAATGATTGCTCTGTTCTAAATTGTTGCTGGCAAATTGTCGTGAACGTGGGAAAGAAACAAGAGTGTTGAGAGCTCTGTGCATCATTGAAATATTTAAATATTATGCACAGTGACACCTATAATTCAAATTTACTGTGATAAACACAGCAGAAATGACCTTAGCATAATGTTATGCCATATTCTAAGCCAGATTCTTGAGGTTTGTTTTATTTATATCACATGTGATGCGAAGAAATAATTCTAGGAATATTTAGAAAGAAATATGATATATTTTCTTTATATTTTCTTTTCACGCTGCCAAAATATTGCAGAGAAATCAGTGGTTGAGGACTCTTCTGTGTGGCTGAAGATTTATTTTTAACCTCTCAGTGTGCAAAAATTGGGAACAATTATTAAGCTGCCCTAAAACTGCCGATACAACCTGCTGGCAACAGATGGTGTGAATGAAAGGCCAGAAGTGACCATTTTTAATATTAATAGATTTAAAAATTCAGTTCTTTAATCTTACCTAACCTCTTGTGACCGAGTGTCTAAGGTATTGTCTTAAAGACAATATCAATAGCCTTGATTTGAGCATGAATCAACTGCAGAAGTGGATCTTCTGCAATACTTCATAAATGATGCTGTGTGCTCCTTGTCTCTTCTGACCTTAGTGAATGATGAGCACTAGCATTTGTTGCTCTACAACTTAAATAAGACCAAACTCAGCTGGAGCAGTTTTGCTGCAGGTAGAGTGTGGCTGCACTTTGAGGATTCTTTGTAGGTCTAAACTTGCAGGGTAGTTAAGAACCAACTCCTGTCAATGCCTAGGGAAGAAAAGGTATTACATTATCAGATATTATCTCGCTCTTGCTGTATTTATATATCTCAACTACAAAATCAGGAAGTATTGCCAGCCATCATTTGGACAAAGTTGGCATAAACACACAAACACACACGCACACACACAGAGAACAAAACAAAAATCCCAAGCCAGCCTGCTTTATCTTTCAGTTAGTTATGGATTGTGGCAATCTGTCTCTTGGATAGTGTCTGGTGTCTAGTTTAGGTAACGTGTGGATGGCTGGGTGCAAGTTTAACTGGCTAGCCTTTCCCAAAAGTTTCTGTTACCAGGTGGGGTGATGTTGTGCTGCCGGTGAGACTGCTTTTTGCCTTAGGTGCCACTGCTGGTGGGGATGGACTGACAGCAACATAGAACATCACAACATTGCAGACAGATGACAAACTTTATGCGCCTGAATCTGGAAGAGACAAAACCTCTCTCTGCAAATCATAGCCTGCTATTTAAAGAACCGTTCCTTTCTCTGTTTTTAATGCCCTGATCTGCACAGAGCCCAGCTCCTGGCAGGTCAGCAGCTCCTCACCCACAAACCCCAGTGGTCTCCAGGCCTCCTTCCTGCCGTCGCTCTGCTCTGCGCTGGTGGGCCCCTCTGCCCCTTTCCACCCACACAGCCACAGGCAGCAACCACGGACCATGGTCAGGCTGTCCCCTGACAATACAGCATGTGGGAAAAGTGCTTCCAGGGTGACCGGCAGCCCGGGAGGAGCTCGGGCAGAGAGTAAAGGCCGATGCTCCATGGGAGAGCACTGAAAGGACACGGAGTTTTCTGAGGAAGGAAAAACGAGCTCTCCCCTGTGGGCTTCTCTCTGGAGGCTACGAGTGAGATTTCTGAATTGGAGGAGGGACTGGAAGGAAAAGACAAACGGTGAATAAAAATAGCCAGCTGCACAGATGCAACTTGAATTCAGCACGTGATGGTAATGATGCTAGGTACTGCCCCCAGACAGCAGATGCTGGAGGGGAAGATGCACATCAGCACCAAACAGCCTTGGGTCAGACAGTTGGGCATGCCCAACTCAGCGACACAAATGTATGATGAATGAGGGCACAGTAAGACCCTCACTGAAGTGTTCTGTCAGCCTAAACCTAAATCGGTGCTGAAAGCAGTGCCCCAAGGTGCCATGCCTGCCCCCTCCTCATGCTCCCTGTGGGGAGGCCAACAGGGCACCGACCCAGCAGTGACAACCAGTCACTTTATAGCTGCTGCCACTTTCAGGAGGAACTGCAGCCTGCTCTTGCCGTATGGTAATCATCCTGTCATTCACCAGGCTGAGTAGCAGGGTAGAGTTCCTAACTGTTCTCTGCTGTATTCTGTCCTACCAATTCTCGACATCCAGTGTATGTCTTACTGAGCAGTACAGAGTTGAGGGATTCTTCCATTTTCTTCATGATTACAGAAACATCTGTAACCAGTAACCCTCTGGTGATTGTAAAAATTCAGTGTCAAATTTTCCCCAATATTTCCCTTTTTTTTTCCCGTTTTTAATAGCATGAACTTCAGATGAGTTTCCCTTCCAAGCCTCTTCCATAGATCTGTGAACTATGTATGGCCCTTGCCTTTATTGTCATACTTTACAAATGCTCACATTCCTTTGGTGCAGCATTCAACTCTGCACAGTCAGTCTCCCTATCTAAATTGGAGTTGCCGAGTGTTTTGTATTTTATGGTCTGAAGTTTATGTTTCGTGTTTATCTCTGATTTCTAACCTGCAGTCAGAAGACCAGACTATTACAAGCAGTGGAGCTGAATGCCAAAAGCATTTGTGCCTCATGGATTTGTTTCATTTTGAAGTTAACATAACATAGTCAGAAAAAAAGCACTTATCTCATTGCACATGCAATTACTACTACAGAATTCCTTACTGTTAGGACTTATGTTTTCCAGGATTGTGTTGCAAATCTGTCTCCTCAGCTTCTAGTAGAACTTCTGCACTGTCATCACTGAACAAAGTCTGAATATCAGAACACCTATCTCTGAACGTGTCCACAAAACTCAAGTTTCCTTAAAGTGAAGATATGCTACGCTCACGCAGAAAATAGTGTCAGCATTTCCATGAATGATGTATTCTTAATACAACCTGCTCTTGTTATTGCAACAAGGCAATTTAGAAGGAAGAAAGAAAAAAAAAAGAGTTCAAGGAAAAGACATAGGATTGCTCAGACCATTATAGAAGTGGAACTTGGATTTTCTGTCTTATTTTACTCTATGTGTGTATAATATTTACTTATCATTCATATTTACATGTAGCTTACAAATGGTGGACAATGATCAACTGTTAAGCTTCACAATATCATCCCAGATAATATCCCAGATCACTGCTCTGTCTGGTAGACTTTTTTTGCCTCATTTGTAAACTTATTTTGCTTATTCTCAGAAAAGAGAGCTTTTCATAGAGAAGTACTAAATCAAATAAGCCCTTACAGCTCCAGGGGAACACCTCCAGTATTATCTGCATGGGAAATGAGAATGGCACAGGATTCCAGGTGCTGCCCCACCTTTCCCATACATAATTTTGCTGCAAACATGAACAACCAATGCCAGTAAATGTCTCTCACTGTAGTGTGGCATGGGACCCAATGCTGGAAATGGGACTGAACTATCTTCAGCACAAGCAATTATGCTATGAGCTTAGCACAGATAAAAGGCACTTGAACCAATTGGTGGTGACTTATGAGCACTATGGGAGGAAGTCAGCCCACCACAAGCAAATTCTTCTGCTGTTTAGATGTACTAAGGAAGCACTATAAAAGCAGATGGAAAAAAAATAAAAATAAATTTTTTAAAAAAAAAGAATTGGAAAATATATCTTTAGTAGTTTTTTTTTTTTTTAATTGTGTTTCTGTCCACTATTTGATCTCCAGCTCTATTTGCTTGTTCATTTTTGTTAATTTTTTTCTTTTTTTCTTTTTCTTTTAGTTTATATATTGAATCATATGAAGTATGGATTATGCAGAACAGCCCACCTCTAGTTTTGAGTGAAAGGAGGTCAACATTTTACAGGACTTTACAGGACAGAACCTAAAGTACTGCAAGAGTTCCTGACACCAGGTAAGCTGAAAAAACTGCAGTAGCTCAACTTCTTTTTTTGAATGAATGCCTGGTGCTGGAAGGTATCTAAAGGCATTGAAAAGGCATTTGAGGACACTTAATATCATACAGGCAGTAGTCAGTTTCTTCCAAAATTCAGTGTCTCAGCAAGCAGAGGCAGAGATACAGATTTTTTAACAACCAAAATAAGAAAGGTGAAGGCTTCATCCCACTTCTAGGTGGTATTTTAAGGCTAGCATGATTAAGACATGCCTAGTGCTGTTTACCTTTTTATTTTTCTGATAGTAGTAGCAGGTCAGGGTTCCAGGTGGCATTCAGCATGAGAACAGAGCAAGCTTCAAGCTTGTGCTTCATTTGTTTAGTCATTGGACCATTCATATTTTGAACATATTCTTCCATACTTCAGCTCACATCAGTTGTCCCATACTCCTCTTGACACAGCCCTGTGATTGCTGATATCAGTTGGTGATTTGTTCTGCCATTGGTAATTCTGAGATGTAATATTTCTGGAGAATAATCACAAGGAATTAAGCCATTTGGGGCAATGAGCGTCAAAGCCTATTAATTTAAAACCAAGAACAAATATCAAATAAAAATGTTAATGATATGGGCATGTAAAAGTATTTATTTAAAATTCTACAAAATTTCAGCAGCCCATGGCCAGAACTGTGAACCTAGTGATGAGATGTTATATGATAAATAAGCACTGAGCTTGTAGAAATTATTTTAGCTGCAGGAGTTAGAACTAAAGATAGTGTTAAATCTGCATTTATAAAACAGCAATCTTCTGCACACATAAACCCCACATTTGCATGTGTAATGTAAGTTGGTTCTTGCTTAGGAAATGTTTTGCCAGTGCAATCATGAAAGACTACTGAGACAATTGTTAGAAGAGTGCATGCATGTAATTTGCAAATTCTATCTGATCTACTGTGTACAGATATGTGAATCTCAGTACACAGCAGCACACAACTTCAAATCATGAGGTAGACAAGCAAGCCACCATAATGAAATATCTTTTTCTTCATCATTCTTAAATTCCCAGAGGTCGGCAGCAGTCTTAGACCTTCCTATAATAACAAAGCATTTTAATGGGTATTCATATATTTGCAATGACATTCCTATTTCCCTTTGTCAGGAAGATGTTGACCCATTCTTTTTTATATATTGCTGGTACACTGAAGTTGTGTAGGCTTACAGCATATTTTCATACTGGAAAAATGCACCATATTCTAACTTGGAGGCTCTCTGCCATTAAGCTACTGTCTGTCCCTGTATTTAAAGTGACAATAACTGTACTTAATGTCCTTTGCAAGATGCTTGCTTATTTATTACAGCAATTTATATTGCTGTAATGCATTAACAAACCTATTTCCAGCTGACAAAAAAATTACTTTTTTAGTTTTTATCAGTGAAATATGGTCAGTCATCCAACAATTTGCTTCTTTGGCATACCCTCCACTTGCTATAATGAGGAATAAACCAAGAATATATCTCAAGAAATATATGGTTAGGAACAATGCTTTTATGTTTTCCATATTTTGTTATTTTTGCCTCAAATCACGGTTCAGTTCAGTGTGATCTGACATGGCTGAAATACTGAAACCCCCACTCCTCCAAAGCAATGTTTATTATAGAAACCCACAAACTTAACTTAACCTAGAGCAGCTTTTCCAGCAGTGATATAATTACAGTAGTTATTGTTGCAATAAACCAGATGTTCCTGAACTGGAATGAAAGCACTTCCCCCTGCCTCCCGCATCACATTTGTTACGTTGCCACTTTTCAAGTTTCACATCAGCTGTTCAGAAAGCTCTTTCCTGATTGAGTGTTATTTACAGATTCTTGCTGCATGAGTCTTCTAGCTTAAATAATGAAACTCTGGCAAATTCTGAATTTTCATTGCTTTCCTTTAAACCCCAGACGTGACAGTTATCAATGCCACTAATTCTTGCCCAGGGCCAAAGACTTTTTTTGTCCCTTAAGATAGTTTTACTTGGCTAAAAAAAAAAAAAAAAAAAAAAAACCACTTTGAAAAAACTACTTTGCTTTCAGATTGAATGAGTGTATTGTTCTCTACATAAAGAAATGTTCCACTCCTCCAGAATCGATGAATTTTGGGCAGACTTCACTGAAGACATCATTTTACGCCACCGTTCTGCTCGATAGGCAATAGAGGTAGCTTTGGAGAACTGCAGCTTTTTAACTGCTGTATCAGTTGTGGTTACAACTGTGAACCATGAACAACCGTTCAAGGCAAATAAAAAGACCATATTTGAAACCTCATCAGAAGACTGTAGTTAATCCTACACTGGTCCATAAATATCTGTCATTATTTAAACATTGCACTTCTTATATTTGTAACAGTGCATTAGTCAACATATTTTTCAATATTTCCCAGCCTAATCAAGTCCAAACTACAAAGAATAATTTGCCAATAAAGAAATGGACTGTGTTTAAACTACTAGAACCTTAGATATGAAAGTTGTTGTATATATTTTACCATATGTGCAAGAAAACCTGTCTAGGAGCA
This sequence comes from Lagopus leucura, assembly GCF_019238085.1. Classification (NCBI taxonomy): domain Eukaryota; kingdom Metazoa; phylum Chordata; class Aves; order Galliformes; family Phasianidae; genus Lagopus; species Lagopus leucura. The sequence goes on from NW_024962250.1 coordinate 560,977, forward strand.
ATGAATAAGAACAGTCAAGGAGAACAGTTAGCAGATTGTTTTATTACACTTACAGTGCCCTATAATAATGCCATAAAGAAACACAAACCGGCCTTTGGGTTTTGTGGAGTTACAGATAAGTTCTCACGAAAATTCGAGAACGGTAAGAATGAAGGATCTTATCAGTGTGCCATCTTATCATGTGCCATGGCAATACTGGAAGAAACCTTTGTCATGTTCAGTTATACGGGCTACTCATTTTTCTGTTTGTTAATGGTAACCTATTAGTCAACCCATCCCCGCGGTAACTGCACTGCAAGGAGGGAGGCAAACCAGGGATGAATTCACCTCGGGAAGTAGCCAGCTCAGTTTTCATTTCGTAAAATGCGAATGTTTCTTATAGAAGGAATTTACATGACTCTGAAACGCAGTTCAATTTTTGACTGATGTGGTAGGGGATGCAGACATTGTTGGCGGGAATTTACAGAAAACTTTGAAAACGGTCCATAAAATCTCTGAGGAAGCCCAAGAGGCACCCACACGTTTGGAAGCAGTTTATAAGACAGCTCTGCTGCGCAGCCACAGTCGGCTCCCTGCATTCAAGAGAAACTATCGATTTCACATTTTTGCCTTCCTAATGAGAATGTGTCAGGGCTGAAATAAATAAATAAGTAGGACCCCTGCCCACGGAGCCTTGACGTCCTTTCCATTCCGGAGGCTGGGAGGCCCCAGTGTTTCCTCTTCTGGCCGTGACATGCCCAGTGAATATTTCCACCACCCACACTTCATTCATACTTAACTATCCTCACCCACTCATCATTACAGCTGTGCAAAGCATCCATTACAAACCCTGAAGCCATGTGAATCTTACCTTCATAACTTTGTTATGTGCTTCACACAGCTGGGTTTGTTTGGGCTTTGAGTAAATTACCTTTTGAGATGATCGACTCTGGTTTTATGCAAATTTGGGTCCGGGTTAAGGTGAATGATTTATGGGTTGCATATTTTGAAAATCGCTGAGAGAGTCTCATATCACTGCATCAAACTCCACTGTGCAGATCTCTGTCACATTCATGGAAATCTAAAAAGACACTGCAAAAGGGAATAAAGTCCCAAATGTGCTCTGTGCATTGCAACAACTCCTAACTTGAGCAACCTGGAGAAAAAATGAGCTGTTTTTAACTCTTTAAGATTTTATTGCTTCGAAGTGTAATAATTTTTTTTGTTAATGTTCAGTACTCATGTCACTAGCATTTCAATTAATTATGAACTCGTGCAAGTAGGTGCCATGACTGTGTTCTCAGACAGAAAGAAAAGGGAAATCCAACCTGCAAAATTCAGATTCAAAGGTAGATTTTCTATAGTCAAAATGGGAGATTTGTTTGGTTGATGAAGTTTGAATTTGCAAAACACAATTAAAAAAATGAACTGATGCAAAGGACAGGACTTGGTGTAAGAGGCTCTGTGACTTCTTAGTAAGACAATATCAAAACAAGTAGCAGAGAACTTCATGTTTTAATTTTTAAGGGAAGCTCAGGCTATTTGAGGCAGGAGCACCAAACAGATCACTTAATATTTCAGCAAGAAAAGAACTTCATTTTTGTTTATAAAATAACTTTTTTTTATCTGCTAAACGATCTTTTTTTTTTTTTTTACAGTGAATGAGTCCATGCAGCAGATCATAAACACATCACCAAGTCATGATTTTGGAACATCACTTCCTGCTGATACCTAAATATTAATGTAAGTGAAACCTGAAGGGGTTGCTTTTAGTGTGTGGCGAATGTTGCGTTGTCACCAGGTAACCGGTGTTTTGTTTTTTTTTTAATCATTGAATGTGCTCCTTTATCAAAGTGCCTTTGAGATAAATAGAAGTAAGGCTTGAGCGATTTGTTTAAATCCTGACAATGGCTTGAGGTGGAATTATCCTGGGCTTAAGGACGTATTGAGAGAAGTATCGAGACATGGGATGCAGCTGAGCAAAGCTAGATACAAGCAGGAAGCAGTGATAACTGAACTAGTCACCATAGCACAAGGTACTAAGAGGTCTCAAATCATGTTCTCCTAAATGTCTGAAATACTTAGGATGAACCAGAGCCTGCAGGTGCTGTTTCTTCCAATCAGCTATTAGGGGGATGTGGATGAGCAGCTGACGTGCAGCTCTCTGCTGCCAGGCATGGTGAGGTGAGCTCTGTTCCCAGTGCCTGCTGAAAAGGACTGAGTGCCCTCCCCTCGGCAAAACATGGTGGAGGTGAAAGAGGGTCTGAGCAAACATTCAGTGCTGCAGAGGTCTGTGTTTTAGTCTGGGTTGCTACAAGCAGAATTCTTCTGTTGATCAAGAATCATTAAATAAAAATGGTACGTAAAGGATCAGCAATTATTATCAATAATAAGAATCTGGACCATTAGAGGTACTCCATAGAGAAATAAGTCACAAAAAGAAAATAGAAGCAGCTTAGTACTGCAACATCAGAACCCCAGACTGTACTCATAACAGTCTTTAATCACCACCTTCACCATGTCCATCTGTAATTCGTACTTGTTGAAACATTATGCTTGCCTTTTGCTTAGGGCCTGGTTTTGTGAAGTGCTGAGCATCCTCATCTCACATCAACATCAACACATTGTAGACTTTTACCTAGGGAGAGATGAAATATAGCACATAATGTTTCATATCACATAGGTGTGGAAGGCTGTGAATCAAGGAAACAATTACTTTCAAATAAATGATGTGCAAATAGAAAAGTGATAACGTAATGCATGATTTGAGAGTGAAAGTCCAGCTCCTGTAAATTCATTTCAGTAACAGTAAAGAGTGGTGACATTAACAGCACTGTTCTATGGAGTCTATTGGCATTTCCACTATATAACATGGATTGCTGGAGATGGTGGGTCTGCCAGTTCAAGTCATACTGAGCTGCAATTTAATGTGAAAAAAATAAGAATTTTTAAATTGCTGAAATGATGGAATTTCTCTCTTCTCTCCCTGCATCACAAACAAAACAGAATTTAGATTTTATGTTATAAACTGTTTGCCAACTCTCATATCATTGACACCTTCCTTTTATATGAATGGATAATAGGAAGGAAGATGAAGATAAGCTAGCTCAACATTTGAAAGATTTGCTCAACACAGACAGTCCTTCCTTTGCACAAGATTTTTTGATACAAAATGAGAAATACATTACAAGCCTGATTTAACCCTCATATTAACAAAAAAACAGTACAGACAATTTGTAACGAATGCTTAAGTAAGCATATTCTTCAAAAAAGAGGTGTCATGAAAAACACTAAAAGTTAAATGCACTTGCACCAAAGCCTATGCTAGCATTTCCATCGACTCCAGACGGAGGAGGACTTAGTTCCTGGGAAGTTCAGTTTGAAGATAGTTGTCTTGCTACTGGCGAGTGTAGGAGTATGGGCTCTATGGCCTTCCACATGAATGCTAAAGGGAATAAAGTGCTACTGACCCCTGTTTCTGAAATGATAAGTATGTGGAAATAAATTACAGTTATATGAATTTTAGAGTCCTACCAAAATCTCTGGATTACCACATCTGCAGTCCTACAAAAGGTAAATCTTCCCAGGTTCTTGTTAAATCTGTGACTTAAAGAAGCAGCTCAGGACCTGTTTCAGTATTTGTTATCAGTTTTTTCAAAGATTTCAGTTACACTTACTAACTGTAGAAGGTCTGAAACTTGGCTTTGGCTGTATACAGAATTTTCCAAATTCACTGTTTGTAATCTAGAACTAAAGACTGATTGATTCCCGGGAATTTTAAAAGAAATTCGTTCAAACTGTGTCTGTCAATTTGTAGACCTGTAAGAGCTTCCCAAAGTTGATTCTGGTTTGGCCTGCATTTCAAAATTCTCTGATTCTGTTTCTTTTTCCTCTCCTGTGTTCTTTATTCACATTTGCTCACTGCTTGAGATGTCTACACTTTATACAGTTTTGAATAGGACTGAATATACAGTTGCCCACTTTTGAGCCATTACTACAGTGGAATTCAGCATGTTGTACGTTATATGGGTTGGAGAACAGGAGAGTTGCCTGGGGGGGGGTGAGGGGAATCAGCTGTGCTGCTGACATGCTGTCTGCTCAAAAGATGCTTGAACCGTGCTATCCTGAGCACAGGAGCACTCATGGAATGGGAGGAATGTTCCTTGTTCTCATCCCCAGCGAACAGCAGGACTGAAAACCCTCTCCATAGGCTTCTCCCAAAGACATGCATCACTGCTCCTGCAGGCTTGTACCATTCTTCCCAGTCTGCTCCTGAGTTCTGTCTCATCTCCATCTGCTCATTTTTTTTCTACCTAAATCCCTGCCCCAAACAAAATCAAATGCTCCCCACCCAGATCTTTTAAATTCCTGAGCAACTTTGTATTCACGTTGTTTAGGGCAGAAACATGTGCTGAACTGTTTCTTACAGCTCAAAAGAGATGTGCGGTGGTTAATCCTACCATTTTCAACATGGCTGAACTCAGTCTATAACAAAACCATCAGTAAAAATATAACAACTTCACAACTGTGTATGTGTGCGTGTGTAGTATGTAGAAAGGAATTTGCAAAAGAATTGATCATCTTTCCATGAAGTTCCAGTAGGATCCACAATCAGGATGAGGATTCAGTTCAAATCATTTGTGAGTTTCATATAGGAAAAAGTGTGTAGTTCTTAGCCATTTATTCTGTTGGGACTATAGCTTCTTGGTGCCCTTATGGTTTCTTTTTCAGACATCAAGCCTCACCATTTTGGTTCTGAGCTGACCCAGTCTGAGCACCAGATTGGGAGCCAGGGAGGCCACAGTAGTTGTAAAGTTTAGGCAGTCAGTCATACACATCTTCTGGGCTAGAACCAGCCTCCACCTGGCCAGTTTCACAGACTAGTCTGGATTAGCAAGCCTTTGTCTTCCTGAGACCATGGCATTTGGAATGGTTGAATTACCTAGACAGGTCTCTCTACTGATGCTTTGCATAAAATAGTGCTTATTGAACTTGAGTGTGTCATATATGTCAACCCCAAATTATGCTGATATTGATGATCTTAATAAGACAGCATTTTATCCTCTGAAAAGGTTTGTGCATGATTCATTCCATGGTCACTTGGAGGTAGGAGTTCTGTGATGCAGTGTGGTCAGCAGCAGGCATGTTGGGCAAGGAGAGGGAATGGTTAGGAGGCACTCCATAACCTGACATCTTCTTAAAGAGTTTATGTTAAGGTGAGTTATCACACATAGTCAACTCTAATCCCTTCTAAATGAAGGATCTGTTTATAGAATATCCAGGTCAGGATTATAAATCTCTGAACAAATCACCAGGTATAATTAAAAGGAATAATGTCGATTATATTTTCCAGTCGATCTCTGTACTGCTTGGACTTCTCACAGATACATACAGATAGTATCTCTGTGAACTAATAGTAACTTGTTTATTAGTGCACCTTTGTTTTTACCGCTGGCTTGAAATACATACTGGTATACTAAACATTGTATATAGCATAACAAACTGGTTAATTCTTTCAGTTTTGCAATGCTGTGTTCAATTGAGCTTTAGAAGTATTTCCAAAGGAATTTCCAATCTTTATTTATTCTTCGTAGATAAATTCGCTTTGCCTTTTTCATGCCATTTTTGTGGTCAATTTGTAGCAGTCATCTTCAGTTCACCAATGAGGATTTCACAGGAACGGAGGTGTTTCTCAACAAGTCATGGAATTTTTGAACAACAGAGTCTATTTAATCTTTGTCATATTACTTTGCAACAAAAACCTGATTCTGAGAGATAAGAAAAGACAACAAAACAGAATGGAGTACAAAGTGACCTAATCTTCCTTTTAAAGAGGTAGCACGTTCATTTTAAATTGAGTATTTGTTAATGACTCCTTGTAAGGAATTCAGAAAATGACTAAGATAACTTTAAAAAGCAAATCTCTACTGACAGGGAAAAAAAAAATGGAAAAAGACGTTATGTCTTAGTAGGGTTAACAGGAACATATATGTATTCTATCAGTAAAGCCAATTACTGTAGTAAGTACAGTTGGTACTTAACTAGTAGATATTTGGCATAGTTAAAGGTGGCTTGTAAAGAGTAAGACTAGTTCACAAATGTTCAATCCTTTCAATTAGAGCATTTTATCAAATGCAGTAAACCAGTGTATAACTTTGCTCTGAGAAAAAGGCCAAGATGGAAAAAGGATAATTATGCTTTTCAGGTAAATAACATTTTCCTGACAGGAGTCCAAGTTATATTAAAAAAAAAAAAAAAAAAAAAAAAAAAAAAGGGCTACCCTTCTTAGTTTCTATTTTCCACTGAAGGTATAGGGAAAATGCATATAGAGGGTTTTTTTTTCCCTCTCAGTATTTGGTGGTCCTTCCTTAAAACTTTTAAAACCAAAGCCATTTCTCACATCTGGTTGGAACACAGATCTTTAAGACATTCAAGTAATTCAAATCACATGTAAAAATCTAAGCTACACTGTATGAAATTCAAGAACAATGTAGTTCTTACAGGGTCTGCAGCGTGCCACCTCTTTTAATCAATAACAGCCTCAGTTTCAGTTTATCTGCAAATGTAAGGCTACAATTAAGAATGATCTACTGCATTGTTTCAGTACTCAGAATAGCAAGTTACCAGATTAGTGGCACTTTACAACTATAATATTCTTATCCCTGTACCCTAGATGAAGTTCACAGCAATACAGTCTGTTTCAGATAATAGTTCCAATGGAAAATATTGAAGATCACTAATATCAATACGCATTTCCTTATCTCAACCATTTGTAACTGCTCATATTGACTTTCATTACATTCCAGCAGTTCTGCTTATTCCCAAATGGTAGTCATTAATTTCCATTAACTAAGGCACAACTATACATAATTTAAATTGTTTCCAATAAATGTTCAATTAATGTCTGTTATCTGCATTTAATTTCCATTGATTCCAAAAAGCTACTGTTGAGCTTAATTGCCACCATAATTAAAACAGTTTACCATGAGCGTAATTGGGTCTCCATTAATACCAATGGACAGCTACAAGGACTGATTACTCTCTTACTGTCAAGCAGTAGGGAGCAGTGCTACACAGAGATCACAGTGCAAATGAATGGCTACAAACCCAAACAGCTGCGGGCTGAAGTCGACCAGAGAACAGAATTTACCTCAGCTACAAATGCGTGCTTTTCTAGGATACTGGTCCAGATGGCCAGAAAATATTCTAGAGGTTTCCTTAGGCTTAGTAGGGAAGAATAAAAGTGAATTACATCAGACTGTTGAAAGTAGCGTAGCATTCTGGCTTGAAATTTGTTTCACTTCAATTAAAAAGTGACAGCTGACAAAGGGAAGTTCTAGACCAAAAGAAAAATTGGTGCAACTCCTTTAATCCTTTTTTTTCTTTTCTTTTTTCCTTTATAATTTTGTCCATTCAAATACAGTGCCTGACCAAGAACTGGAAAGAAAAAAAATAATAAAAGAATAAAACCTTTATCTGTAGGACTGCTTCAGATTGTTGGGGAGTACTCTAGGTCCATAGCAATAGCTTAAATTCATTGAGATTAGATCACTTCAGCATATTGGTAGATATTCTACATACAAGTCAGTTACATTTAGATTCTCAGAAATTGCCAATTCATGAGAACAAAACATCTGCTTAAGAGCGATGATCTTGACTAATGTTCCTTTTGAGGAGATAAACAAAAGAATCAGTTTGCTGAAAATTAAATGTTACTACATTTTCAGAACGACATTTTCAATTTTGCATTGCAAAATGTTTTTTCCTGTTTTCCATACTATTTCAAATTGAGATCTAAATGGAATATTTTCCTTTTATTCAAATCACTTTATTGACCAACAAGTATTTTATTCATAATCATGCTTTGTAAGGGCTTTCTGGATTGTTTTATTGCTTTTATTAGGAGTGGAAGTAAAATTCACCCCTAAGACATTCTCTGAGATGAAAAATCTGGATTTTGCTGGGCTTCAGTTAGAGTATTTTTCACTAGCTTTGCTTTCTGAATATGTTCAAAGCCCTATCCAAAGTAGAGTTCATTAAAATAGGCCAGTCTTAAATCACTAAGAACAGAGCTTTGGTGTCAAGAAATCTGTCTTACAAAGGAAAGATTGCTGCCTTCTAGCTACAAATGCTTGTAAGGTCTGCACTGCCAGTCAGAAAGGACCTCCAAGCTAGTCCTGTGCTAAAGTTGTCACACATCCCACACTGTACTATGATCAAACCTCTTGTCTACTATGAAATGAAAGTGAGTATGACTTTTCCTAAATTTTTATTGCAGCCTACTGTTTTTTAACAGTTCTGCATTTGCATGGCAAATACAACACGTGTTGATTTGGGGCTGGAGAGCTTTAAATTACCATTGGACCTAAAAGCCCCTAAATTTGAGGATAATCCTGCTAGCTATTTATAGTGAACTGTTTTTCAATTGTAATAAATGTTAATTGTTGAGCACCGAGTTCTCAGCACAGAAAAATTTGTGACTACGTCCATTGTCCTACTTGTGCTCTCTTATATCTGTACTGCTCACCCAAAGAAGAAGGAATCCTGTAGACTTGACAATCCTACTATCCTATAGACCCGAAATCAATAGTGTCAGGACATCCCTGCTTGCAGCAGTTGTAACATGGCTAATATGCAGTCAGGATGTGCTCCTACTTTTCAGATATCACTGTGCACCCAGTCCTTCCAGTCCTGCAACCCCACCGAGCTCCTAATTAGAGTTCGCCTCATACAAGAGTGTGAGCTGCCATAGCATTAAGTACAGAGTGGCACCTGGAGGTGAGGAAAATTCCAAACTGAACTTGTGTCCTTCTTTCTCATTTATGAGAGAGATCTTAGGGTGGAATAAATTAAACAAGGGAAATTATGTTATCAAAACAGTTAAATTTATCTGTATATCCTTTCTGGCACAATAAAAGGTGACTTTTTTTTGGATTTCCAAATGAAATTTGGAGCATAATTGAAAGAACAAATTGTAAAGACTGAAGTTTTGTTTTAGGAAATACCTTGCCACCAGTATCTCACAAATAAAGAATGTAAGCTCAAACAGATAGATGACCAAATGGCTAAAATCACAGTGTCAGGGCCTCAACATTTTACCCTGTAATTGCATGGAAGCCAGAAGAGTCTGAAGTAGTAGTCTCTGCTATTCTGCTATAAAGAAAGAAAAGCAGAGAGGTGTGGTTTTTGCCTTGGGAAAAATCAAATTAATATCTCAGCTGTTGGTTTGCATGTTGCCTCTATATCAGAGAAAAACCAGATTGCCTTGTATCCACTGTTCAGTTACTCATCACACTAAGGAATAAAGAAAAAAGACAAGCAAAAGACTGAACAAGTCGGTGATCAAGTGTGCATTTATTTGTTTTGAAGCAGCACATGCAATCTAAGGGGCAGGGCTCCATCTGCATCCTAAGAAGGTTCAGCTCTGCTGCAGCTTAGAGCACATCATTGCAGCCATATCTCAAGGTGGGCAATAGTTACTAACTCTGCAACTGAAATACAAGTGACACCTCTTAAAACCAAACCCAGATGTTGAGGGTAATGGGCTACTGGAATATCTAGGAACTGCTGATCCTCTCAGGCAGCCTGTATAACCAAGATGTTATAATTGCAATATAATCAAAAGAGTAAGGCAAAAGCAAACAAGGATCACAAAAGAGAATAAGTAGAAGAGCTTACCCTTGGGTTGAGCTCACTAGAAGATACCACAAGAGGAGGATCTCCAGAAGAGAGCCTTCCCCTCTGGTAGCCAGCTCTTAAATAGGTCCAGGAGGGGTGGAGCCTGGCTCCACCCCTTCCGGCAGCACAGGTGAATTGCCTTCAGCTGTGCTCCTCTGGCTGACTCAAGGCTCACCTCAGGTAATTAATCAGAGGTTCAGGCCATGACTCAGCAGTTGCCATACACTCCACCCCTTCACGGCGTGAACCAATGATCAGGTTAACAAAAGGGTAAGCTTTCCCTAATACAGAGATCCGGTATATCGCGACGCTTATACAATTTTATCGCGACGTATGTTGGTACAGTTCAAGACAAGTGATGATTAGTGGATGTCTATATTCTTCTATGGGCCAGTGCTCAATGATGTGCCTGGAGGCATGAGGTCCTGAGGTGCAAGTCCATTCTATGTTCCGTCAGTCCCATGCAGACCATCACCGGGTGTTGTACGTGATCTGACAGCAACACTGGAACGCTTGATGGCATTTTGTTCCTTCCGGTGGTCCTGAAAGCTCACAGACTCACGGGGAGTAATACAGATGTTTTACAGGTACCAGGAGGGGAAGGTCTGCTCTCCAGGGCAAGATACAGGCCGTATTTCTGTCTTGGGTCAACACTTCCGCTTGTACTGGGGCACGTCCTGGCCGCCTGTACCACACCTTTTGGCCGGATATCTGTGGCTGCATAACGATATCAGGCACCAAAGGAGGTGTCCTGATCTGCCATAGGGACATGATGGGGGTCCCTTTAGCAATAAAGATCGGAGTGTTAACCACAATATCAGTAGGCCATGTACCTATTACTGGAGGGACTACTGAGCCTCCCACCTCCAATAGTCTCCCCCAAGGTGCAAGTAGGCCACACCACTTGGGTCCTACCTGCACCTTCCAGGGCCATTTTATTTTATGGGTACCTGGCTCTAAGTTTTCAGGGGCAGGGAGCAGAAGATTATTTTCATTACCAATCTGGGGTCTTACCTGATGATCAGTGCCCGTAATTTGGATCCTAAGCGGGGTGGCCCATGTCGTCTGCAACATTCTCAGGGCACTGGGTCTGCCATCTCGAGGTCTTTCATTCAGGTCCCGCAGGGTTTCATACAGTCTTTTTGTCCACCCCTGCAAGGACTGGGAGTCTGTCTTCAGGGCAGCCTTAAGAATACCATTATAACATTCGATGAGGCCTGCCCCCGTTGGATTATATGGCAGGTGGAATCGCCATTCGATGTTATTTTCTTCTGCCCAGCGCTGTATCGTTGCACCAGTAAAATGAGTCCCTTGGTCGCTCTCGATGACTCGAGGTGTCCCATAGGCAGACATCAGTTTAGTGAGTGCCTTGATGGTATATGCCTGGTTTGCTTTCGGTACTGGATAGGCCTGCAGTAGCCCACTTGCAGTGTCGACACAGGTCAGGGCATATCTTGCCCCTTCGGAATGAGGAAGGGGCCCGATGTAATCGACCTGCCATCGCTGGAGAGGATTGTGTCCCCTAGCAAGATGGGCTGTTTTTTCGGGCAACGATCTCGGTCTCATCTTGGAGCAAGCGTCGCAATCCTGGCATGCCTGGACGATATCAGATAGTTGTATGGGCAGTCCCCATGCTTTAGCAGCTGCCCACATTGTCTTTTGTCCAGCATGCCGTAGCTTCTGATGTAACCAGCGGGCGATGTTCTCAGATGGTGAATTCTCAATCCATCGAACTCGGGCCAATGTGTCGGCTTCATCGTTTCCCGGTGACTGTAGGGGCTGATGACCAGAAACATGGTAGACACGTACAGTCCTGTGTTTGACCATATTCCATATATCTAACCACATGTCTTTGCCCCAGATCGGTCGGGCGTGGATAGTCCATTCCTGGGTGGCCCACTGTGCAATCCAAAGAGTGAGCCCCCAGTACACAGCCCAACTATCTGTGCAGATGTTCAGGATACCATCACCGGGTTCCTTGGTTATAACCATCCACACGGCTCGCAGTTCTGCCCATTGGCTGCTCTGACCATCCCCCTCATCAAACCAGATTGTCTCGGTGGAAGGATGGTACGCTATTGCTCTCCACTTGCTCGGGTTGCCCTTGCTGGACCCATCTGTGTACCAGGCATCTTCAGGGATAGGATATTTTCCCTCCTGAATGGGACTCTTCTCTGGTGGAGCGACCAGTATTTCTTTTGGTGCATCACTGTGATATGTAACTGGGCCTAGGATCTTCTGGAGTTCTTTCAAGGGGGATGAAGACAGACTGCTCCTTTGGCTGAGATAGGCGACCCATCGTGCCACTGTTTGTGCTTGGGCCACCCCTGTCTTAGGAAGGTGGGTCAGATCTTTCACCCACCCCTGAATTGGCAGAGTGGTCTTGACTATAACTGCAGCTGTTTGAGTTATTGGCTCTACTGCCTGTAATGCCGAATAGGCAGCCAATAACTGTTTTTCAATCATACTGTATCTTTCTTCTGCTCCGTGCCAAACCTGAGACCAGAAACCAATGGGGGTCCGAACAGAACTCTGGCGTTGCCACAGGCCCCAACCGAAGCCGTCTTGAGTAACATGAACGTCCAACTCGGCTGGGAGGGTAGGATCAAATATACCCAATGCCTGAGCTTGTTTAACTGCCAGTTTTGCTTGTTGGAAAGCATCCTGTTCGGTTTTCCCCCAGTCCCATAGCTGCCCCTTTTTTGTGAGTCTGTATAATGGCCTTAGCAGCTGCGCTAGGTGAGGTATAAAGGAACACCAATAACCCAATATACCTAGAAACTCTTGCAGCTGCTTTGATGTTGTAGGGACTGGAAATGCCTGAACCTTATCTATAACAGCACTGGGTAGCACTTTGGTCTTTCCTGACCAAACCACCCCCAGGAATTTTACGGACAGGCCTGGACCTTGCACCTTTTGGGGATTTATAGCCCATCCCCTTTGTTGTAAATAGGCAGTTAATGAATCTGCTGCCTGTCCTACTGCCTCCAGTGAGTCGGATGTCAACAGGAGATCATCAATATAATGATATAGGTTAACATCATCAGGTTTTCTCCAGTCAGCCAGGTCACACGCCACTAGATTGTGACAATACGTTGGTGAATGCACGTACCCCCGTGGCAGGACCTGAAAGGTCCACTGCCTGCCTCCCCACGTAAACGCAAACTGATCTTGCGATTCCTCAGCAATTGGGATACTGAAGAATGCATTTGCTAGATCTAGGACACAATGATAGGTTTTTATCTCCCTACTCAGTGTGTCCATTAGGGAGGCAATATTGGGTACGGCCGCATGAATAGGCAGCGTGACCTTATTTAATTCTCTGTAATCTACTGTCATTCTCCATGTGCCATCCGACTTTCGCACCGGCCATATGGGGGAGTTATACGGGCTGTGTGCAGGTCTTATAATGCCCACTTTTTCTAATTCCTGCACCGTTCTCGATATTTCATCTTGCCCACCCGGGAGTCTATACTGTCTAACATTAGTAATCCGGCGCGGTTTTGGCAGGCAAACAGGCTCATGTTTCGCATGGCCTCTTAATATTGCCTGCACCGCCCGGATACTGATACATCTTTGTCGAAGTCTGAACTCTCCCACAGTTGTTTGGAGAGCCAGACCCCATAGAATGTCTATGCCCAGGATGTATTCTTGGACTGGGGCAATAGACACCCTGTACTCCCGGGGTGGGAGACGCCCAACCCCCAATTTTAACCATGTTTGGGTGACAGGAATAGTCTGTCCCCCAAAACCACCAATCATCACTCTGTCGCCATGAAATTTTCCCGGATCTCCATAGATAATTGATGTTTCTGCTCCAGTATCTACTAGTGCCATAACTCTCTGAATATTTTTTCGGGACCAATAAATCGTTAATTCTACATAGGGCCTCCGGTCCCGTCTGGAGGCCCTACGGGGACTAACATCCCTTGTCACTGCATGAATTGTGCTAGGGCCAGTTCTTTTGCTTCTGACGGCTCAGGCATTGTGGCCCGAGACACCTGAGGTGGCTTCTTTTTCCTGTTTGGAATAATAAAATCTTCTAGGTTCCATGTTGTTGTTGGAACCCTCTCTATAGCTCTTACCCTTGATTTCTTAGGGTAGCTCTGGAATTTTTGATTGTCCTTTAGTTGTCTCCAGAGCTGGAGAAGGACGTGGTTGGGCTGGCGGTCAATCTTAGCAAATTGGACCCCAGCCCGAATTAAATCATTAAACATTTGTTTTCGGGATACCCTTATGGGTCCCGATGGAGGAGCTCGAGTAGCCGGCATTTTGGTTTTATTTACCGGTAGGACCTCTGCTTCCTCCAAAAACCGAATATTGCGCCTAGTCCGCAGGCGCGTTCTGTTTCTCCCAAATCGGCAACTAACTGGGCAGCCTGCTGGACTACGGCTTCTGATGCTACAAGGGGATTTAATATCGAAACTAGGGTGCCGTACAGATGGGAGGGAGCTTGCTGTAGAATTAAATCTCTCATCCCTGCCGAAAATTTAACCATATCAGGGCCATCAAATGTATCTTCATAGATGGCCTCTCTTACACCCAGTTCACAGATATAGTTTTGAAGGTCCTCCATGGACGACCACATACCTGTATGTAACGGTATGTCTGATTTATTTGGCCATACCATACGGCAGGCCGCCATTAACCATTCTAGTATGGAATGGTTTTCATCACGATATTGATTGCCTACGTATAACCTCTGCCTGAGAGCAGGATGGACAGTCATGGTGGCCAACTTAGATATTTCTGGGCCATTCACCAAGACACTTTCTGCCCCAGAATCCCACAGTCTCAATAACCAAGCCGGCACACTTTCTCTAGGCTTCTGCCGAAATCGTTGTACTAAGTCCATTAATTCTGTTGGCATGTATGGCCGAGCTGTAACATGTAAATGAGTCTGGGCAGGGGGCCATTGATCAGGCGGCACCCCTGCCGGTCTGTCCTGTACTTTTTTTGTTTTTTGGGTTACAACAGGACGGACTTCCAATGGATCAGTTTGAATTGGACATTCAAGGTCTGATTTGGATTTCTTGTTGTCCTGATCAACGAAGTCTGTTGATTCAGGAGCCTGGTCATCATTTATTGAAATATTACAAATTTGGCTTATAGGAAGATGTAGAATTGGCTTCTTCCCCGTTAAAATGCCAAGTTCGTGCTCCAGCTTTTCAATGCGGTCTTTCAAAAGCTGATTTTCAGTTTCTAAAGTATTATTTACTAAGTCCACATGATTTAAAGCGGTTAATAGTGGCCATGCCACCATGGAGGCAGCCAATTGTCTTTCTTTGGTAATGAGGATATCCTTGCCAAGTCCTTGAAAATAGTCCGCCATGCGATATGGGGAGAGATTGCCCATAATGCGTAAGGGACCCCATTTTTCAATGATAGCAGCTAACTCATAATAGGGCGATCCCTCAAATCCTGGGATCTGCCCTGGAATCATTTTCTCTAGAGGAGTATTGTTCTCCCCCTTGACCCATTTATAGAAATTCCACAGGAAAGACATGATGTTAATTTCAGTATATTCAGCCTGCCTGGCTCACCAAATGTATGACCAAGATGTTATAATTGCAATATAATCAAAAGAATAAGGCAAAAGCAAACAAGGATCACAAAAGAGAATAAGTAGAAGAGCTTACCCTTGGGTTGAGCTCACTAGAAGATACCACAAGAGGAGGATCTCCAGAAGAGAGCCTTCCCCTCTGGTAGCCAGCTCTTAAATAGGTCCTGGAGGGGTGGAGCCTGGCTCCACCCCTTCCGGCAGCACAGGTGAATTGCCTTCAGCTGTGCTCCTCTGGCTGACTCAAGGCTCACCTCAGGTAATTAATTAGAGGTTCAGGCCGTGACTCAGCAGTTCCCATACACAGCCCTGACATGCAAACCTGCATAACAAGGAGTTCATGCACACTCTCTAGAGGACTGATACTGTAAAGGGCTGATGCAAAGAACTGAACAAAGGAAACCATTGTGATACACAATAAAGAAGGAATTATCTTGGTCTCAGATAATTGTCTCTTGAAACCTTATCTATTAACTACTTACATAGACACAGATATCAGCAGTGATGGATATTATCTGTTCTTCATTTTGATTCTTTCCCCCTCATGCCAACATTACATCTGCCAGCTCAGGTCTAAGTCTCTCCAGCTAGCCCTCTTTCAAGATTCTGTGTCAGCAAATCTTCTGTGAGGCACCCTCCAGCAATTCAGCATAGAAGACAGGAGCTGTGTGGTTTTTGGAACATTTGAGTTTACACATCTAATCTCTCAGGTATTCCTGAGCACATTTAGCAAGAGATCTGATAGTTAACTTCTATCTAAATGACTTGGTCCTTAGAGAGGATGTTCACTATTTCACACCAGAATCTCTCAGGAAGGAGATGAGTCTCTTTTTGGCAGTGGCATTTATCCCAAGTACTGACTGAAAATGTGCCATCTATATTCCATGCAGATCTTCTGTAATAATCAACTGATAATGCAAGTGAACTTTATTTCTAGACCTTCTAAGATCTTCTTATTGCCTCTTGTTTTTGTTGTTTGTTCTGTTTTGTTTTGTTTTGTGGAAGAGAGGTAGTGTCAACCCACATACATGTTTCACTCCAGTTTTCTCTATGGAAACTCTTGTGTTAGTGAATACCAACCAGCTTCTCTTCTGGGAGTAAGAATCCCATGTCCTTCATTTACAGTAGAGATGAGAATTTCAGTCTCTTTCTTCCTTAACTGTACAGGTAAGTATAAATTTATCTATAGTCAGAAAGCATGTGGAAGAACCTATTCATAGAATCGTGGAGTCATTAAGACTGGAAAAGTCCACTAAGATCATTTAGTCCAAACATATTAAAGGCAAGCAGATCAAAATGTGTGGTAAATATGACAGATATTAGAGTCCACTGGATGTCACATGCCACTTGTTCCAGTTAATGAAACTCATCCTGTGCTCTGATGTGACATGAAAGCATGTCATAAAATCTACATCTTTATGTTAGTTTCCAAGTTAAACTACATGTTCATGCCACATACCAACTATAGTAGCAACACAGAGAGCTGTTGATATCTAGAGCCAGAATGGTATTCACATACATACATATATATATATCCTAATTTAAGCAAAAGCAAAGTTCTGAAAGTAGGCATTATAAGGAATGAAGTCTCCAAACTCAGCTGCGCAGGAGTTTATCTATCCCCAGAAAAATGGTAGCAAAATAACTTCATGTAGACAGTCACAGTGAGTGCAAATGGCTTTTCCTGCCTCCAAGGTTATGCATAGCACATGTAGCATCTCCTACTTGTGCTCACATGCCTTGAGCCAGTTGTCCTAAATAATGTAACTGAGAAATCATGGGCTGTAACCAATGTTTTGTCACACCACACCAGATAAAGCTATAATTGTTTGTCTTTTCCCATGTGAAGAGTTTATCAGCTTCTCTTGGATATTCAGTTTACTACTGTAAAAATAATTTTGCTCTGCATCCTCTTAAATTTTAGAACCTCAACAATTTGACCTTCATTGATAAAATCTGCCAGGTTTTCCAGGCTCTGCAACCTGGAAGCAAAACATACAGATTAGTTAAGGGCTGCAATAGGCTCGTGAGCAGTTGGTAGTTATTCCAGTGGCATAGCTCATGCTGTTTTCCTTTCACACAAATTACCCTGGAAGCCCTGCCCGCTGGGGCAGGTGCTCTCAGGAGATAAGCACCAGTAAGAAAACTTTGGGAATTAATCCCATTGTGCAATAAACTTGACATCTAATCTACTACTTACATTTGTAACACACCCAGTAGAGTTTAGCTGATTTACCACTGCACTGTTAAACAGCCACAGTGGTCAATGTGTCCTTCCCAATGCTAACTAAAGGTGCTGCATGTGCATCTGCCAAAGTGTTTTTCAGCTTTGCACATGCAAACTTTCACTCAGTCCTGGACTCAATGAAGTCAATGATCTCAGGTGACAGTGGCATGGAGGATCCCTTTTCCAGCTGGTTTCCTATGGCAAAGGATTCCCGCTGTGCAAATCTTGTGGGGATTTGGCCATGATCATGGTATCCAGCCACACAGCTTGTTCAGGCCCCAGGTGCTTTTTGGCAAGCACAAGACTTAAAAACTTGGATTCTTTAAAGATGGAAAAAAGATCATTCGATGTTTAAGTACCTTTGGGGCTAGACATCTCTTGAGCAAGGGTTTTAAGGATTTACTTTCAGATGAAAGGAAAGGCTCTTAAATTTAACTTCTGCATCAATATTCTTAAATCTATTTTCTAACCTAACCCTTAGTCACTAAGGCATCTGAATGGAGAGATTAAAATAACCACCTTTGATAATTCCTTAAAGCTCCTGAGTGAAAAGTACTCCTACGAGATACATAAATGATTTGCCTGTTTCACACAGACCAGAAAATCAGGACTAAATCCAAGAAAAAATGACATATCAAAACATCAGCTCAAACAGAAGGTTCCAGCTGTTCCAAATGCCACTGAACCACAATGATTATTGCAAACATAAATAAAGCAAAATCTTAATCCAACTTTATCAAGGAGTAACTAACCATATTTCTCCATTCTTCTTGTAGTTCTGTGAGAGCACATTTTCATAAGCAAGGAGAAAGATGGAATATGAACTGCCACTTTCTCTTGTACTGTATGAAAAACCCAAACACCTATAAATACATCTAACAAAAAAATGAAGTTGCTCAACATATATGGGGTAAAAAAAAAAAAGCATCAAACTGAAGTCTAAAGTATGCCCTTGATAAGTGGCTTGACTTGTATTTGTTTTGATTTTTTTGTTTTCAGTGAATGATGTCACTTCCTTGTGACCACCACAAACGATAACTGTTGCAAGAGAACTCTGGCTGCTAAACCAAAAAAATGATTGGAATTTTCTGAAAATTTTTACAGCTTCAATAGTGACTTCCAGACTGACATTTTGTGTTTTAAAAGCTATCTTTAAAGAACTAAATAGGTGACAAAGCGTTCCAGAATCTGTCAAGGTAAAAAAAAAAGTCAAAGCATGGAAATGCAAACACATTGCGCTTATGCCACACTTCATGCTCGTGGTGAACGGTTTGGGTTGTTCTATTTGCAGACTTTTCACACAGAATCACACAGAATCACCAAGGTTGGAAAAGACCTACAAGATCACCCAGTCCATCCATCCACCTATCACCAATAGTTCTCACTAAACCACGTCCCTCAACACAAAATCCAAACATACCTTGAACACCTCCAGGGCCGGTGACTGCACCACTTCCCTGGGCCGCCCATTCCAGTGCCTGACCACTCTTTCAGAAAAGTAGTATTTTCTTTTGCCTCCATTCATTCCAGTAACAGAAGTGCTGATAGCACCTTGTCTGTTCTAGTTAGGGTAGCTCTTTCCCACCAAGTTGAAATGGTCACACAAAATTCCTTTTTTTTTTTTTTTCATTTTCCCACCATTTTGTTACTTTCCAAAACATTCTTTGAGAACCCTAATCCTAGTTCCTTACAATACAAGGGGGGGAAACACTACTGTTGAACACTGATTTTAAAGTTACTGTAAATCTTCAGCATTCCAAAAGACTCCTTACCAGTTAGTAAAGAAAAATGCTTTTTCAGATACTAAAGAGAATGCCTGCAGTGGGGTATGGCATGAGGAAACCTGAGCTATGTGGAAGTGAGTCCTCACCCACTGGAGCAGCTGAGCCATTATAGCAGGACTATTCAGGTTAGGAGCGTACTGCCTGGATAGATATCTTCTGTGTCCAGAGTCACATCTCTTCTTGACAGCTAATGAACAGTATTTTGGATTGGAGCAATTTTCATAAGGACTTGTGCTTCTACATTTTAGAAGATTTTTAATCTCTTGCTTCTAGATGTGTAACCTGTAATTTCCCTATGATGTTTATATTGCATATATTTTTGTGTAAGTAACAGGTTGCAAACATTTGAAAAGCAAACATGATTTATTTCTTTTGCTGGACCTGTCGTGGATTTAGTACAGAGCATTGGCGTGGGCTGCCCTAAGACGTTATGGACTCTCTGTTCTTGGTGATGTTTACAAGCCATCTGGATGTATACTGTACAATGTGCTGTAGGTGACCCTACTTGAACAGGTAGATTGGACAATATGACCTCCAGAGGTCCCTTCCAACCTCAGCCATCCTATGATTCTGTGAAAAATATCAAAGTTGGAATATTAGTTAAAAAAAAAAAATAATGAATAGATTAATGGGCTGGGATAAGAGACATTTACTGGGTTCTCTGGAATGAGAGGACATTCCACAGAGCATTCCAAATCTACAAATCAAGTTCCTATGTGCTCAGGTAGTGACAGAAGTATTGCTCTGGGACTGTGGGAATGAGCACAACAACACTGAATGGAAGCTGAGTAAAAGAAGAGAGGTTTTAGTAGCTCTGTCACCACTTGTCCAGAATAAAAATGCTGCTTTGGACTCTCATGTTGATGCATTTTTCCAGTACTATGAGCTGCCTGGTAGATTCGCTGTTCGTTCCTTTTGCATAAATGGTCAGGTAAAAGCTGGAATACACAATTCCTATTCCTCTCTGTGAACTACAACTTCTTGACATGGTTTAATAAGTGTATTTCATTCTTTTCCTGTTAGAAACAGCTTATATATTTATGTTTGAATGCCAAAGTAGTTGTAGAGAAAAATATCTCCTATAATTTTTCTGCAAACTATATTGTTCTTTAATATGAACACAACAATAAGGTTGTGTTCATAAACATACTGTTACCAATATAAATAATTACAAAACCATAAAAAAATAAACGCACACAATAACCAAAAGTATAAACCCACCACTACTAAATAGCACTTCATAACTGTGGCTCTGAATTATTACTGCTTTACCAACACAGCCACAGTATCCGACTTCATAAAATTCTCTGCTCTACAAATTAAATGAATTGGATAATTAAGAAAGCCTATGTTTAGTCCACAAAGGGAAACCACCATCACTGTAGCATGAAAATTAACCCACATTTTAAAAAATGGTAATATTTCATTTCCTGGCACACATGATCCATACCTACTTGCTCTCTATCCATTTGTAGCTGTGTGTACAGGGAATTTAGAAGCTGGGTAGCTGCTTTGCTTCTCAAGACAGCCAAAGACACACTACCAATAACTTCAGGTCTAGATTAGAAAGTCTTTAGGAGTGGGAGTTTGGCCGCTGCCCATTTGCAAGACGCTTAATTGCTATCAGTAAATAGAGAACTACAGACTGAGAGTAGAAGGCTTGGTACGAAAGACATGTCACAGGCCACATAGATTTGCAGGCATTGCACCAGGACCTCTCACCTCCACTGTCATAGCTGAAGACAGGTCTTTGACTCTGCATTTCCCTTCCTCGTGCCAAGAGAGGAAGGAAATTATAACCCTTAAAATATGTTGACTACACCATGCTGCCTGATTACCTTCATTGCATCAGCCATAGGAACAGGGCAAAAACACACCTATACAGATGATGTCAGGGAATTCAGCATGCATGTTTTATTCTGTACAGCATCTCCAGAATAGTTGCTGGCACTATGCCAGTTGCATTTGACTTGTAACCTCTCAGTATGTGCCAGCAGGATTTTTTGCACTGTATGCAGATGGCTGAATGTTATTCTCCCTCCACCAACATGCCTGAGTCCAGTAACAGCCCTGCTTCTGGCAAAATTCAATCTTTTCTCATCTCTCAACCCATGGTCATCTTTACATTAGTTTTTAATTAATCTACGGTTAGCTGAAGCTCTCTCCATGCATCAATGATTTCCTTTCAATTCTTGTTAAAGATTTTTCATTTTCAAAAACTTGCAGCATATTGCTGAAAATCAGCTAATAGCACATTTTTCTCTCATTATCACATCAGTGAGGAGCGGACCCAGTGAAGCAAAAAGAGCAAAAGTATGGCACCAAGGACCTCCAGGCCCTTCTATCTGTTCTACACAGTCTCAGATGCTGCAAATAAAAACATTGTCTTTGGCTGCCTTGAAAACCATGGGACTGATTCTTTCTTGGTGTCAAGTGCCATAACTCTGTTCTGGCATACAGGAAAGTTACCCTGACTTACACCATCTGGTAGCTCCTACTCTATAGATATACTTTCTAACTAAAGGACCAGCCCTCAGTGAAACTGCCCCTCAAACAGGAATTGCAGGAGTTTTCTGTGACTGCGTTGTTTCTAAATGCAAGTTCTTCTGTTATTTGATGATGGTCTGATCAGAGTGGGATTCAATTTACAAGCCTTTGGCAAATTGAAAACAGTCTTAAAAATCCCAAGACTTTCTGATCACATTTGCTTTAAAAAGATATGAGTACATTATGCAAATAAGAGTGATGAGCATACTATTTACTCCTGTAGGTGGCATGGGAGGAAAAATCACTATTTAGTCAATGAAGGAAAATGCAAGACATCATGCATTTTAAGCTAGTTCGTCAGATCTGTGAGCTTAGGCACTGGTACTAGGTCCAATTAAAGAGAGTCCCTTATGGCTTAAGCTCATGCTCACTGTGCATGTGTATTACATTAAACCTTTTATTTTCCCTTTTCTCCAGTTACCCTTCTGTGCATTTTGGTCTAAATTTTCAGAAAATTGCATGCACAGTTCCTACGATTATGCATGTAATCAATTAGCTATTTATGTATACAACTACTGTGACCAGGTATGCAAATCGCCAAGCGGCTTTTGCCATTTTTCAGTAATTTAGACCTTTGTCATTTATTCATCCGCTTTTGTTCGAAACAGTAAGTTCATGGAAATTTAATTCATTTGAAACATATGTGTAGATCCATATGAACTGCCCAAAAGCATCACAAAGAGAAAGGATAACCTTGTTGTTAAGGCAAGAGAGCGCGAAATCTGGTTTCCATTCCGAGTTCTGCCACACATTTCCTGTGTAACCTTGGGCAAGTCATGAACTGTAACCTACCTAAGTGTGGCTGACCTACATGTAAAGCAGACAGAGCAATCCCCTTGCTTCACCAGGCTATTGAGACGTTTTGTTTGTTAGCATGTGTGAAAAACATTGAAACATGTAAGTGGAGGGTGCTATAGGTGTATAAGCTATCATTAATAATATTATATATGTGATACATGATTCGTACCCCATTGTGAAACAGTATGTAAAGGGGCAAACGTGGCCATTGAGAACTGAGCAAAGAAAATGGCAAACAAATTCAAGGAGATAAACAAGAATCAAACAGTAATGGTGAGCATGAACAGGCATGTGAGTAATTAACCTCTATACTGCAATTTTTACTGTCCTACTTGGTCTTGCCCTTTCACAAAAGGCTTAAGTGTCCAAAGATATTTGAGAAGCACTGAGTTAGTTAATTCAGCGCTGACCACCATGCAGTTTGTTTGATCAGCATGAATTCTTTAATCAGGATAATTCTGACAGTTATGCTTACGCCAGGTACTGGACAGTGGCTTATGGAAGCGTTATGGCGTTCAGCTGATCGGGATAGTGTGTTCATTTATAGGAAAATGTGCCCTCTTTCCTTCCTTATTCACCAGGACAGAACTATTAAGTCAGTTCTTACTGTTGCTGTGGTTCCTTTCTTATTTTTAGATAAAATGTAATTAAATTTCCACATCTCTTCATCTGGGGCACGGTCTTGTGGGATACATATGTAAATCGTGACATAATCTCTGAGAGTACATCTCCTTTTAAAAATAACCTCATTTTGTAGCTGACCCATGTATTCAACTCACACTGACATCATTAGGAGTGTAGAGTAGACTGATAGCAGTATCTGCCCCAAATGTATGACTAGCAAAATGCACAGTGTGTTGCTGGTCCAGCTAGGGTAAAATGTTACATCTTGGGTCTCAGTTTCCATTTTGATTAACAGAACCTTTTCTTTTGAGAACTGAAACAAAGCATGTGAGAAAATGTGACTGATTTTTTCTTTACCTTGGTAAAGCACTTTGATGAGTCTTATGTCAAGTGAGATATTTTGCGGGAGGTTCTGAAAATCAGAATTGGCAAAGGAAAGTGGAATGAATGAAGAAAATTCTAGTAGGTTAAGTTTTTTTGAGTGTCGGGGAAATGTTTCATGATATGCCTTAATTCATACCTCTGAAGGTGATGATCATCCGTTGAGTTTGTGTTCAATCTGCAACTGAGAAAGCAAGCTTACTGATAATACTCTTAAATTTGCTACAGTGAAAGCTCAATGTGAAAGTGCTTCCAATGTGAAATGCTTAGCTGTGCACAAAATGAAAGTTTGAGAAGCACTGCTCTACAGAAAGTACACTGATGTTCTGGGAAGCATGCTATCTCTGAAACCCAGCTGAGAGGAACTCATCAGAAAAAGCTACCAGCTATTCAGCTTGCCTGTTACTGTCTTTGCCTTCCCGCAGTCTGCTTTCTGCCCAAAATACATAACTTCATAACTGACCTGAGAGGACCCAGCTAACCTAAACAGGCCTTCACATGAACTCTTCTCCATGTTTAGCATAGCTTCCACTCTTAGTTCATTATCTGGGGCAACTCAAACCACAGCACCTGTCCAACATGTCCAGGCTGGGCACTGAGGGCTGTAGGGAAAGAGCCACATAAGACTATTTGTAAGGCGTGCTCCTGGGGGTGCAGAGCCTCCCACTTCATCACACCCACTCCCAGAGCTGCCATGCTCCATCATGTCAATGCTCGTTGCAGAAAAGCTACCCTGATTCTCGTTAACAGTGTGCTAACAATAAAGGGTGGGTGTGATAGGCCACCGTGACCTTCTGCAACACATTGGCCCTCTGCATTCTCTGGAATTCTTCTCCTACTTGAATTGGAGCAGATCTTGGAAAAAGATATGATCTTGATTTAATATTTTCCATTGAGGAAAAATACACTATAAAATTCGGGAGATTATATCAATAGTTAATTAAAACCAATTAAAACTCTGTGAAGATCATGAGGAAGGTCCTTATCAGCTACTCAGTAAGAATCCAGATTTACTGCTTTTATATATGAATTGTACGTGTTAATTGTTTTTTGTTTTTTGTTTTTTGTTTTTTTAATCACAGATCACAATACAAAAAGGGAAAAAAAAATCTGGTCAGCAGAATGATCAAATGAATCACTGTTTCTTTCCAAGTGAAGTGTTGATTAAACCTATTAGATGTTACCTTAAAAATGGAGATACTAGGCACATGCAGTGGGAGTAGTTGCACCACGCTGGTTTTCATTACATCTGAGCTAGTTAATGGAAAAAAACAGGCATGACATGATTCATTTGATCTTAGGCATACACCTACCTTACATCCGAACAGATGAATCATATTTTTAGCATGTGTGACACTTAAGAAAATTTGGGCAGTGGCCCTAATTCAGAGCAACCAGGAAATGACCTGCTGAAAGTGATCTACCTGATGGAAAACGATCTGCAAATGGCAAGGTGGAGGGAGTGGACCTTTAGCTCAAATTCATGCTGTTACCCCTGCTGTGAGGTCCTTGGGGTGCTGTGGAGAAGTACCCTAGAGCTGTCTCTCTCGTGACTAGTTTGTAATCAAGTCCCACTGGCTGCATGATGTTAGGTACGGTCCTGGAGTTGGTATGGATCATATGATTTAGATGAACCTAGAAGGAATTAAGCGCATGCGCTCTGTGATGTGAACCAAATCACAGCAAGGGAAAAACGCTGGTGATTCACTTCAGAAGTATACTCTAGGTCTGTGTGACAGCATTAATGTTGAGACAGCCCAAGTGCTTTGCCTTCATGACAAAAAGGTACCTGTATGGGTATCTAAGGGATCTATGCTTAACACTGGTGGTTAGATCTCAGTCAGCGGTCATTATTTCTCTCTTCCAGACATTCAGTTAGACATTCCCAGAGGCAAATAAAGCATTCTACTACTTCTACTGTCTTGGCATGTGTGGTTGCTGACTTCTGTCAAGTACAGCTTGTATGTTCAGGACTGCAATGTGTATCAGTTTTGGATAAGAGTGCCTAGGGAGCAGCTGTTTGCCTGGGTTTCAGACTACGGTTTAGCTACTACCTTTTGAGGAAGCATTTAATCATGTATGTTTCTCTTTCACCTGAACACATGATTAAGCTTACAGGCCAAGTCAGTTTGGTCAAAACCAGATGTCCATCAAATCCAGGCAATGAAATCCTTTATCTTCATACAAATCCCTTGCTTCAGTACTGCAGAAATACCCGCTTTCTTCTCTGCTTGGGTTTTTGTAAACCTACAGGTTTTAAAAGTATTTGTTACTTTACACTTTGATATTGGGTATAATTTCTTCCACAAGTAAGGGAGATAACCAGGAATGAAGTTCTTTAAATTCTAAGCTTAAGAGGAGAGATCCATCTTTCACTCCTCTGTAAGTGTTATGCTTGTCTACAGGCTCTGTAGTTATAAAGGTGGAAACTTAAGAGGTCAGATGAGAAACATTGCTTCAACAATGTCAGGGGTCATCGCTGGAATGTAAAGAGATCATTTTATTTGTAGAAGACTCAGTAATTGTCAGAGGAATATCACCTACCTTCTTTATCCTCCAAAGAAATCATCTAATAGTTTGCAACGAGGATGGCTTTTCAGAGGATTTGCTTTTGTTTGAGTCATCGTCTCAAAATAAAGAAAAATATTTTACTCTCAATTTGTAATTTTCCTTAGCTCTTTAATGCCAGCTGAAATTTATACTGTTCCCAACCAATGTATGCTTTTTACATTTTCTCTTCCTTTGATATACACCTAATCAAATTAATAGGCAAAAATAATAATTTGCTGTACTTTTAACTTAAGATCCAAAAAATTCCTCAAGAGGAGCTGGATTTAATTTCTAGACAGGGAAGCCGAGGCAGAGGGAGCTCTAGGGCTTTGCTTGGGATCACACAGGAGGCCAGCAATTGATTTGGGAATAAAACCCAGGTGCGCTGGTTAGTTTCTACATGCAGTTCCCTAACCAACGCTAACCTCCCAGTCTCTTCTCTCTACAGCCGTATCTCATTTCTGTGTTTTGGACAAGTGTTACTTCAGTGCACGGTTCCAAAGCAATGCCAGTGTCTTAGTTGAACCTATTGAATTTTAAAACCCTGTAGTGTTTCGCATTGGAGTACGTGATGTGTTTATCCCACTTCTCAGTTCCTACCACAGAAACGAAACTCTCATAAATCTCAGTGCTTATGATGTCTGCTACCAAAAGATAGGGTCACTGAGAAGATGAAGAATGCGATGGAACATGGCAAAAACGTTCAGCCGTTCCCGTGACAAATACAGCCGAGGGAGATTCTCTTCCCGTATCTTCTAAAGAGGCTTTTAAAACGTTCGTTGTGGAGCAGCGGGTAGTTGTTAACATCTCAAAAGAGTGGCCTGTCCTTGCATAGATGCAGACGTGGAATTCGGAGCACTTGTCTGACCCAAGCAGGAAGGGGCTGTTCCGTTTAACGAGGGCGAGCCCAGCCACAAAGAAGTGATAATGGAGATGCCATTGACGACAGGGATACATGCAGAAGCCACAGAGATTCCTCCTTTTGTCTCCAGACTGATCACAAGGACCAGAATTCATTCACACATAGAAAGAAACAATTGCCCGAAGTGCCCGAAGGAAATGCAGAGAGTTGAGTCCCAGATAGTGTAAACTAAGGATCTTTCTGTTCGTGCAGAAGAAAAATATGCTCGTTCCAAGTGCACATGCATAGATCTCGAGCTGATTTTTAATTTTTTTTTTTAAACAGAATTAGGCAAATGCTTTCTCTGCTTCCTCCCACAAAATGCATTGGGATCTTTCAGCAGATTCCAACCATCGAGTTGTTGCCTTTTCCATTTGGTCTAAAATACGTCTATGGCTTTTTGGTTTGTTTTTTTTTTTTAGTCCTCCCCAATTAGATAATCTTTATTTTTCATTCATCCCAGGTCTAGCTGCGTCGCTTTGACCTCTCTGTGAGGCCTGGGTAAATCCTGAAGATGCTGGGCCACAATTCTTAAGAAGGAAACTTCAAGTTCTTTCCGCTTCACTTCCCCTTCACATGTCTGAGGCAGTTAGCGTTGCTGCCCCATAGTCTGCGTGGCAGGAGCTGTGTGCTAGCTGTGGCACCCATTGTCTGCATTTTTCCTCTCGTTAGTCTCCTTGACCTTTCATTGTCTTACTCCTGCAGTGTCAGGTCAGACTTAGTGTAGGTCTCCCTTCACTAAGGACCCCTTTCCTTTCGTGGATCACTAAGCAGGACAATTGCTCTATCCATCTTTTCAGGGTCTATTGTCGAGCCCCCCCTGAGCTGAGAAAGGTTTGATTCACTGGGAAACCATTTTGGTCAAAGGGAAGCCTGACTATGTGTCCTTTTAGGAACTCTGTCTTAATCACTGACTTTTTTATCTGGGATATGAAGAGGATTCAGGAGATCAAAAGGTTTGGGAGTACATGGGTTTGACCACATTTTTCCTGGAAATAATGGGAAACCTCCACTGAAAAATGAGCTCCATTACAATGGGCAAACAAGAAGGAAAGCCACATAGTGTTCCCAGAGCATTCTGAATCATCAGACCTTCAATAGCTTCCATAAAGAAGGGAAAAATAAACAGAAAAAGTAAATGGAATGTAATAATTAATGGACCTGAAGAATCAGACTCATTTTATTTGCGCATAATCGGTGCTTTTGAAAAAAAGATAAGTCAAAAGAAATTGACAGAGCAGATGGAGAAGACTTCTCGATGCCTGGAAGTTCAGTTGGGCTGAGCAAGTAGAGGACACACGTGTAGTTATTCAGAAGCAATACCTGGTGTCATCATACACTCAAAGGTTTCCATATTCTTCCTAGGACCATGAAAAGTTGCAGAGGTCTTGCTGAAGCAACATAGTGGAACTACGCTGGGTTTGAAGGCACTAACTTTGTTACTAGGTGTTACATGTTCAGCCACATACATGCAAATGCCTTGAAAATTTCATCCTGCGTGGGACAGACATCCAGACGTCTACTTCTTCTAGGCTTCATCTGTGCCTTTCCTGGCTCTGGAATGCACCCAGTATTAGCAAGTTTAAATATAAACTCCAGTATTTGCTCAGGTATTTTCCTGAGTCAAATAAAAAGTGCCAGCTGGATGTTACGAGTGCCTGTGTACTGGCTTTTGGATGAGGAGCTGCAGCAGGCTTCAAACAAGGTCAAACTTACAGGTTATACCTTTATTTCCCAGCAAGAAAGGCGGAAAGTAAGCCTTTAAAATACAAAAACAACAACAACCCTAGAAAACTCATCTTAGAAGAAAAATTCTCACCAGGTATGAAGACTATAAAGTGGTACCATACCAGACCATACGTCTGAAACGTTTCAAGGACAGATGGGCTTAGAACTGGATGAGATGTGAAGCATTTCTATTTTCTGTACTGAAATTTCTGAACCTGATGTTTCTTCATTGGAAAATAGATATAATACTTTGAATGTTTACATTGAGTATGACCAGAACAATTTGGTTTTTCTTTTGTTTACTGGTATCTATATGCAGTAACATTTATGCCAGCTTAACATGCTCCTGCCATTTGACTTTGCACTGTCAGCTGACTTCTTAATGTCAGCAGTGCCACTTTCTGTCAACACTATTAAGTAGAGGTGTCCAGGATATTAAGTATGCTTGAATTTATTTATAAGAGGAAGGGGAAAAGTGATTCAAGCACTTCCTGAACTGAAGAAACACCTGAATTGTGCTTTGGTGGAATTGCTCCAGAAAACTTCTGCTCCAGAAGAGTATTTAGTTCAGATTTTTAGTAGCACTAAATAACCTTTTTTTCTATTAACAAGTATATGAGGAGAAAATATGAGCTTGTAGAATTAGTATAGCTGCAGTTTTAGACTTCCTAAAGGAAGGAGAATGCCCTAGGATATATTTCAGCTACATCAGGGAAGGCCTTCATACAATGGAAGTGCAGTCTCATGAGGTTAAACTGTTATGGAAAATGGTTGCATTTTATATAATGTTCTATCCTGATAAAGAGAGTTTTGCTGACTATTTCTGAGAACTAACTATCACAAATTAAGAGCATGCGGAAAAGCCACCAATTTCACCTGTGTAGCAGAAATGCCAAGTCATGGCCTGAAGCAGTAATTGAGCACCTGGTGGGAATGCAGGGCCAACCCAGGGGACTTCAGGTGCATGCAATGCCCCTTTCCAGACCTTATTTAAGGGTTGGTAGTAGAGGCAAGACTATCTTGCTAGAGATGCCTGTGTACCTGGGACTTCCTAAGGGTAAGCAGAGTTTTGGTTGGTTGTTGTTGTTGTTGTTGTTGTTGTTGTTAGGTTTGTTTTGTTTTGTTTTTTGTTTCGTTTTTTTTTCCCCTCCTTCTGTGTCCGTAGCTGCTGCATTTGAGCATATCCTTACTTGCTGCAATCTAGGACTTTGCTGCTATGTGATTGTTGCTATGCTTTCCATTGTGTTACATCCTGGTATTCTATTATACAAGTTAATTTCTCTATGTGTTTTGAATGACTTTATGATGGAAATCTAATCCAGAGTCTTCAATTGCAGTTGTGCCTCATGTAGCTAAAAATGTTACATCAAAAAAACACCCTGTAGGAAAATATATTTAACGAGTAAGAGAGATAAATGGTTTTCATTGACTTCAATGGCTAACATTAAGGCTACTGATAGAAGCTTTCTTCATCTAGGATGTTTTCTATCCATTATTAAAGTTGCTGCTTCAACCTACCTATCAGCAAGGTATTGATAGAAGTGCATTAAAAAGCTCTTCCATACAAAACTGATTAGATTATTTCAATCTGAGCATCCATTACATGGCAGCCTTTAAAGAAATTAAGTTTGCCTCATTGGAAGGTCTTGTGTGTCACATTTCTGGGATCTCTAGAAAGCTCACATTGTTTATTATTTCTTGAGTCTCAAAATATATCTTAGATCAGCTGCTACTCTCGTTACCTTTAGAAACACCATGCTGTTCCTAGGTATCCTCACAACTCAGCCTTTCTTGAGCTGACCTTGGTAAAAGTGGTTATGAACCTCAGGAGAAACCAATTTTCCTGACTGATAATTAGATCAAGAATTTGACTTAGCACAGATAAGTCTCATGTAATTTGGAAATCCTGATACTGCCTTCCTTCTCTGTCAGTGGATCGCTGGGGTGAGACCTCCAGCAAAGTAATGATAAAAGGAGGAAGGTCAGCTCCTCTGTTAGCACATCTGGATCAGGAAGAGGATAATTTACTATCCTCACCCTAAATTTCCATTGAAATGAACAATCCTTTTCTTCACAAAGGGCTAGTGGCTCTGCTGCATATTTAACTGAGATGGTAATATGGTCAGTTACATAGCTGAAGACCTAAGAACTATAGTATGATTGAACTAATTGCTTCCAGAGGGCAAGAAACAGAAAGAAGCTATAAAAAGGTATGCAGTATTTGAAAATCAGTTTTTTTCTTCAAATAATACTGGTTGTAGAGCTTTAAATGCCAGATGGAACACAAATTGTTAACTGTTATTTCTTGTAAGCGTTCACGTTTTCTGTCCTTTGTTAAATCTTAATCTCCACATGTTGGTTCATGCTAATATCTTCCACAGTAAAATGTAGTACATACAGGTGGGCAAAGTGGAGGTGTGTTCTGAGTAGATACAGTTAGTTGCTAAATACTGATGTTGTATTCAACCTCGTTATTTTCTAATATTGAGATAATGTGTAATTGCAGAGCTGTATTAACTCTTCTTTTGTAACAGCTTCATCAGTAAGTAGCTGGTTAAGGGGGAGATTCCCACTAACTTCAGTGGTCTGTGAATCAAGCTCTTGATATATATAGAAGGTCCCTGAAAATGAAGTTTTATTTTTTAATGTATTGTCTCATTTGTTGAATAGCATGGCTTACTGCCCAGTGTTATGGCAGTTCACAATGACTATTCTTCCCACCCATTCTCCTCCTCCTTCCATTAATCAGTGATGGGTTGAATTTAAATGTTTTGGAAGTTCAGTCTGGTTTTGATGCAATGGTACATAAAAATATCTACAAAGTAGTTATTGGGGTGCTTGGTGTGGCTGCATTTGTCCTGGGGAAACCTTCCCCTTTTTTCTGAGAGCAGCAGCACATTTTGTGGGAAGGTTGGCAGCTCTACAAGGTCCTCTTTGAGGCAGGCTCCACTCCCTCTGCCCCAGTGGTACATCCATCATTTTTGGTTTTCCTTTCCAAAATGCTTTTCACAAAAGTCACTTCCTTGTTTCACATTACTCCATGCTTTGTGAATTCAGACTGGAACATGCTGCGAACCAGATCCATATCTGGTGTAAATCAGCATCATCCTGCTACTCTTAGTGGAACAACAAAATTTGGTATCTGTGGAGGATCTTGCCCATGAACTCTAAGTAGGCATTTTTGGTAGAGAGAAAATGGGTTTGTGTGTTTTGGGGAGAGAGATAGAAGGGGCAGCAAATGAAAAATCCTACCTAAACATTAAGGTGTTTATCTTCACTAACCTTTCTAACGTGATAATTTTGGATGAACTCCTGCTCTTAGTACCCTCATACTGTCCGTTTCCAGGTGCTAGAAATTGGCCTGGAAAAAAAGGGGTCTGAGTTGATGCTGTATGAAAGAGCTCAATTAGTATCACCGTTTAAAAAAAAACCAACGACTTTGTATAAACGTATCTCTGCACTCTCATTTCTGTCTATAACTGTTCATGCTAAGCACTTATTTCAAAAGTTGCTCCAAGTTTATTCAAGGATGCATTTAGTCAGATCTGCAGTATTTGTCACTTGTTGGCCAAAACTGACATAAGGGATTTCAATGTGCTGCTTCTAACATGGTGACACTGCCTTTAATTTAGCATAAGTGATTATATATGTTGGACTGTCAAATCACTGTATGTAGCTTTTTGTGGTTGGGGACTTGTTTTATCTAAGAATTCTGCTGAACCTCTTCCAAACCAGAACTCTCATGTGTATAATTATATTGTATTTTCATTATATAAACTGTATTTTTAAGACTGAAAACATATGAAATGATTATGGGAATGTGCATTCTATACGACACCACCACGTAGTTGTGGGAAGAGAAGTTTATAACATAAACCAAATGTCATTGATATACAGGTATAAGATGCATCCTGTGAAACTCGAATAGAAGGATCTGCAAATACATTCAATTGCACTTCAGCTTGAATGAAATCTATAGCAAACTTTACTCTGCAGTGAATAAACACCTCAGTGGTACTTAATGCGAGTAGATGTCAAATATTCACGGCTTGCTGTTGAACTTACAGCTGAGTTAGGTGCTTTCAAAATACCTTTCAAAGAGATACTTCTGTAAATGTTTATTGCTTCTTTAATGTGTCTAATAGGTGTAAATATGTATATTTATGCTGTAATGTATTTTGGTGTTTTTTTTTTCCTGAGATTATGTCCTTAGTTTACTTTCATTGTCTTGTTGTAACCCTATGAGGATCTAACTCCAGTTCAAGTAGTTGTCCCAGAGACCAACCTTTTGAGAGATACACAATACAGCGTTGATTATGTCCAATAGCAAGGTCTGGCTAAGAGATGTGAACTGTAAGTTCTGAGCAAATCATCAACACTATAATGTCAGCAGAATGTGCTTATTCATAGATTTATTTTTATTGATATCATTATCCTTGTAAAAGGCTGTCAAGCATTGTCCTTATGCTAAAGCAAACAAACAAAAAAACCACAGCAGAACTATAGCATCATGTAGAAGTAAGCAGCTTACTGAGAATACACTAATAGATATGTTCACAGAGTTCAATACTTGAATTCAGTTCTCCTTTTGCACCCTTTAGCTATTGTCAATGGTTTACATGTAAAACCATGACAGCTATTGCCCTAAATAAGCTGTCCATTATTCCTAATGCTTTGGTATCTCTGTAGTGAGTAAACCTGGTATTTTTTTTCCCTGTCTCAGTAATTTTAATTTGATTAACAGTGATTCTTAAAAATAAAAAATAAAAACAGTCCTCAAAGGGTGTAAGGAATCTACAGGGTATTTTGTGAAAGCAAATCATTTTGTGTGTGTGTGTATATATATATACACACACACAAATACAGAGTTACATATGTTCACACATGCAGAAAACTAGAGAAAGCATCCATTATCAGAACGATCTGTGAGTCACCTCAGATAAATGCTGCTTCAAGGCAATCCTATGCAATAGATTAATAAACAATGTCTTCAGTTTGCGGCAGGGAGTTTAAGCCCAGTCATTTATAAGCTTAAAAAGTAGATCAAGGAATAGTTGTGATAACTTGCCTTATTTCTAGGCTGTGTGTGTGTGACTATTGTCATTTGTAGCTCCTGAGCAGCATGTTGATGTGAGTGCCAAGCCCTCTGCAGGGCTGGCAGTACAGGAGTCACTGATGTTACAGTGCTGCAAACCTGAGCAGAAAATCAGGGCCTGGGTCTAAAAAAAAAAAAACCTCTTGTTATTATGATGTGTTGCTTGTAAGTTATCACAAACTTTTGATAAAGACAACAAATGCAGGATATCTGAGTCCAATTAAATGTTCTGAATTGCCAAAGAAACCATCTGAAGGCAGCTTTGCAGACTCAATGCAGCAAATTCCTGTAGTGCATTCCAGAAGTCCCCAGGCTGAGTCACTCTGAGCTCGATTGCAGAGCTTGGAAGCTGATGAATCACTGTTGAGCAGTATGTATGTTTTTATAATCTTCGCTTTAAGTAATGTCCATTCAAGATCTAAGCTAATGACCATTGGATAAGGGTGCAGATGGAATGCGGTTTCTACATTTGGAAGCATGCTGTGATGAATCTGTTCCTTAAGTGTGTTTATGTTTGAGGGACTTTGCATGCGGGCTATCTCCTCAGTGGCATGTTAAATTCTGCTCTCCAAGGAGAAGAATGGAAGAGAGGTAGAAAGGGGGAGGAGAAGAATCCAAAAAGGTGGAAAAGCTGTGAAATGCATTCCCTAAGAAGCACAGAAGTTGATTTTTTTTTTTTTTTTTTTGCAAGGTTTGAAGTGTCTTTCTCATTCAAGGGAACTCTAACTCGCCACAAATTAGTCTTGAGGGTCTGAATCTGCAGAACAAGTCATTGTTTTCAGTATCTCCATGATGAATGCTGTTTGTTTGTACACTGTGTTCAAACACTGGAATGATTCAAATGTTTGTAGACTTTTGCTGTGATTCTAAGCTTTATTAATTTTACACCATCTTCTTCCTTCTTTCTGCATCTCCATACGTGTGCTTTATTTCAGTATTTCAGCGTGGCATTTAGGCACAGCTCCCATCACAGGCATACTTCCACTGAAGACGACTCATTTGTGTGTGGTGATCTGCAGACCCACTTCTGCAGCTTCTTATAATTTGTAGAATCATTAAGATTGGAGAAGACCTCTAAGATCCTCTCGTCCAACCACCCACATGCCACGAATACTGCCTACTAAATCATGTCCCTAAAAGCATAGAGAGTTTAGTTCCTAAAGCACAGAGAGACTCAAGCTGGTAGTACAGTGATTGGTCTGAAGGATTAGCCTCGGCTTTCCTCCCAAACTAATGTAAACAAATTGCCCGCTCCTGAAATAACTCGCGAGATACCTTTCCCCTTCCTCTCACTGAAGTATTCCTTTGTGCTTCCTGATTTTGGCAGGGATGTTTCAGAAATAGCTAGTACAATGATGTTTCCACTCTGAAAGAGGAAGCGCTGGGTGGGAGGAGTTAGGAGCGGAACAGAGGAAGCGAAGCTGTTTCATCCCATCTCAGGCTGAACTTTCACAGCAAATAGGTGGGAGCGCATGTGGGTGCTGAGCCACCAGAGCCCGGCACGAGGCCAAATGTGAGCACACACACAAGGCATGGCATGCGTGGCCCCTCGCATGGCTCAGCACAGCTGATGCTGACAGCTCGGCACTGCTGAGCAGAGTGAATGAGGCGAGGTCAGGAGGAAGGCAGCAGTGGGCTCCCCTCCCTGTGTTGTACATGAAAGGTGCTGCTGGGATGGCTCGCCACTGCAGCATTGTGTGCAGCAGTCATGCTGGAGAAGCTGCTCTGTCACATGTTTGTCAGCCAGCCAAGATTTTAATTCTGAACTTTTCCATGAAACCAATAGCTATATTCTCTGGCTCTGGCCCGCTCTAGTGCTTGGCCAGGGCTATGGGAATGAAATGTCAAAGCAGCCTGTCTATGAATTGAGATTGCTTTCATGCGTCTCCACCTGCTGGCTGGCATTTCACTAATTGCAGTAGCCTGTAGGGATGACAGCGGACTTTTTTGAAGCCAAGGGCTTATGTGGGAAGCGTAATTCAGTTCTATGAGAAGGCAAACAAATGAGTGTGATCAGAGAGATTATTTTCTAACTTGATAAAGAGTGCTGTCCTGTATTGCAGGTAGAAGGCCACTGAGGCTTTCAAGCTGCGCTTTTGAGCTTCTGAAGCCTCAGCTGAAAGATAAGCACTAAGAAGGATTTTTGGAAGGAACTCACCGAGTGTGAAGACATTAACATATTATTTTACGACTAAAACCAGATGCTGAGGATGCTAACGTGTTCTCATTGACACAGTGGAAGGGGGAAATATTTATTAATATCTGGAAGCATGAGTGTTCTGGGGCCCGCAGCCTAGTTTCTGTGTGGTTAGGAAAGCAGTTACTTAGCAAATGTGGGCAAGCAGCTGTTTCAAATGGAAAGGAATAGAAATGATTAATGACTTCTATGCTTTAAAGAAATGAATCCACAGGATTTCTTTCTTCTACTGTGCTGTCCCACTTGGCCATTTCTGTCATGTGCTCTGGGACTTTCTTTGGAAGTTTTCAATGGTTTGTTTTGAACTACTCTTTAGAAACTTACTGGACCAGATCTGGAGCCAGACAGATGCCAGCTGTGGATCTGATCCATTTGCACGTACATTCACAGGCTCAGAGCACAGATTACGAACACTTGATATTCCATGAACTTTGCACCACGTCCGCAATAGAATATCTTGCTCTCAGATACTGCGGTGATGGGTGCAGTATTAAATCCTATTTAGAGAAGAATTTCCCCCTTTTTTTTTTCTTAGCTGTGCTTTATTTGCGCTGTATTTGACAATGTGGAAGGCAAGAGGCATTCTCAGGATCTGAAACAATGCAGGGAATAAACCCTTTCTCTGAGAATAATGTCAGATGTCAATACTGATTATTGATATTTTACCATCTTCTGTACTCCCAGTAATGGCTTGTTTCATTCTGCCAAACTGCTCTGTCATCTGTTTCTTGTGTATGCTTTCATTTAGCTCCTTAGTCTTGCATGTACAGCATCAGAAGGTGGAAGATAGAAAAGGTTAAAAAGAAGATGAGGAAGAGAAAGAGGAACATGGAGAAAAGAAAAAGGAAGGCTATACAAAATATGGATATTTTCACTGAGTTGTTCACAGTGAATCATCCAGCCAATGTTGTTGAAGCAGTTCTTACTGGGGACAATCCCACTGTCCCAAGAGTTGACTGTATGGAATTATTTTCAGTATACTTCTGTGCCTGACTTGATCCACTGAAGGTTCTGTTCCCCTATTTTTGGATTATGTGTTGAGAATGCCAGAGCATGAAATACAAATACTTTTTTTTTTTATTCCAAAGTATTCCTCCACTTCAAAAGTGTTGTTCTGTATTACTAAGCTTTGGGAACAGGATTTTAACTATAGAAAGCGGTGAAGGTACCCATTGCATATATGTGTGTAATTAAGCACCATTAAGCATATTTATTCCATGGCTAGACAAGCAATGTTCTTGGCAGTTCAGTATACTTGGTTATTGTTAGCACTACACATCTGACTGAATTGGCTAGCTGCGTGAACTCAAAGTATCAAGTAATTTAGAAGGTGTATGAGTTCAATACATCCTGAATGCATCTAATACCTTGGCTAAACACAGGCACCGACCTAGAAAAAGTTCTCATAGATCACTTTAAGACACAGCAGGACTGGAAGATGATATTTCCTTGTCTGCAAGTATATCTCTCTCAAGCCATCGTTTCAACACAGGAAGTTATCTGCTACCTGGGGTAACAATGTGCGCTCGAGCACAATTGGTCTGCTGTCTGATGACATTTAAGAATTAGCTACACAAGGATTTCTTACAGCACTGTCAAAGAAGTTCAACTGATCATTTTAACTAAGCTTATTTAAAATTCCTGAATGCTTTGAAGCAAAATGAAAGTAACTTTTGCACATTTGCACTGCATGCTTCATTTACATCAGTTATTTCCAGTCTAGGAGTGAAGACTCAAATGAGTAGCGCTTCTTTCTGTGTGTCTCTCTCTAGATGTTTGCCAGGTGGACAGCTGAACTAGCACTGATGCCATTCAAAGCTAACACAAGGATGAGCTTTATGTGTGTTGGTACACAAAATTGCACGTAAAGTGGGATTCAGACCTATCTTCAGTCTGCTTCACAGAAAGCAGAAGCTGGTCCAATAGCCTGAATCTTCTCTCAGGCTATTTTTGAGACTGCTATCACTCAGGCAGGAAGTACAATTGTGTATATGAGCGTGTGTATTTCTGTGCTGCTGAACACCATGTGAGGAACAGGCCTATTTTCTCAAGTTGATTCTTATTCTTCTCTTTTAACTGCAAAATACTTCCTGAAAACCTCTCCCTGGTAACCTTTGATGGTATAGCAACAAGCTTGGTGATTTTTATTCCTACCTGGACCACCTAGTTGATGTGCATATGGATGACTTTTGGCCTCTCTTGTGTTTTCTGAGTCTTTTTAGTTTTCAGACCTGTGCATCACTTAAGTATTCAGTATCTTCTACTGTCTCAGTTAACACAATGCTTGACTGTCATATCAGAACCTCTTTCAAGTGTCCCCAGTGAAAGGTATCCTTGTACTGTGGTGCAATATTTCTACATGAAGAGGCATATATGGGAGGGGAAAAAAAAGCTGTGAAACTTCATATAGTTTTCTAAAGTGTGTTGCTGCTAAGCAATGTGTGAGGCAGGTGAAGAGTCCTTTGTACCATTTGCAACTAAGTCATATACCGTTTGGTGTTCTTGGGCCTTACAATTGCATTCCAAATGAAGAAATAGTGATTATGAACATTTTCCTACAAATATTCTTATCAGTGTTTCTGTTTTGGTAAGAGAATCATTGCCTGCAAATCCTTTGCCAGTCTCTGAGTATAATGATGAATAATTATGACGGGAAAATAAGTCAGTAGGAAACTGATTATCTGAGAGGCAATTCAGAAGTGTCTGGTGAGCTGTGCATTAGCCTGATAGGGATTGTGCCTAACTGTTTGAAAGACTATGAAAATGAAGCAGGAAAGTGGGCGAGCTAGGTAGAAAAAAACAGCAAAGTTGTCTCACAGTTAGTGTGCTGTTTGTGATATTAATGTAAAAGATGCCTGACCGAACAGCCAGCGGTGTGCATCTCTGCAGCATGACTGGAAGGCCAGTTTAGGTGGATGGCTTTGAGGTGACTGCTTGCAGTGAAACCTCACCTAGGGCAGGAGCGGTTCCTGTCTCACATGGGCAACCAAGGAGCAGAAGGAGGCAAACCCCCTTTTGCAAGTTCTGTCTCAGAGCGTTCTCTCTCTGTGTTCTGCAAGCTGGGGCTAGCAAGCAGCGGGGCGGAAGCAAGCCATACTCTAGCAGCACAAATACTGAAGTTACTTCTTCGGCTGGAACAAGGAGGAACCATGGAAGGAATTGCAGCTCTCTGAGTCACACTTCCTCCTTGGAGTTTCTCTTGGAGTAGTGCAGCTCTGCACCATGCTGGAGGCTGACATTGGAGCTGCGTTGGTCCATCCTCTCTCCCGCAAAGTGACAGGGAGAGAGAATGAGAGGAAGGAGGAAGACAGCGAGGCAGTGGATTATCATACCCTCAGATCTCCCGATTGCTGCTCTAAATATAGCCAAACAAGTAAAAATCTGCTTTTGGAAGCAGTACAACTATGTGGCTCCCAACCCTTCAAATAACATGCATGCGAAAGGCAGCCAGTCCCCTCCCGACCAAGATGCTGGATGGGGAGCCATGCTAAGCACATTCTGATCTCCAGCCAGAAAGCAAAAAAATTCCCAACTGCCACACCTACCAGGGTGTGACCAGAGACTATCAACTAGTTTATATTTGCACTTTGATACACAGCACAGGCTTAACATCGTACGGTGTATCCCTGGAAAAAAATAGCAACAAGTTTCAACACAGAAATTCTGTTAGATCGGGAGGCCAGAATAAATAAAAGCCAACGAGTTGTAGAATGACTCGAGGTAGAGTAAAAGATCTCATCTCAAAAATAACACCAAGGCAGTATGCTGCAGATGAAACACATAATGAAAAAACATTCCAAACTCCTCATTTGAGAAAAGATTACAAATAAAATAGGCTTGGGCATGCCAAACGTAAATTCTTTGATATGGAAATGCAGTAATGGTTAAACGAAATGGGCTGAAAATCTATTTATCAACAGCCTGTAATGCCTTGTTGGATCGTCCCATGAGAAAAGCAAATAAGGAGTAGTAGAAGAACATACAGACACTGTTAAAAGGCTTACGTACCTCCCGCCTTCATACCTTGAGACACAGGTCCTTCACCTTAACTGGAGATACCTATTTAAATGCTGGAATGAGGGCAGGATCTGAGATGCATAGCCTGAAACCAGCTTTTCAGAAGGGCCCAAATGTTCCTGGCTTGAGGTGTCTGAAAGGAGCCTACTCTCTGGAGGCTGACAGGGAGTGCGTGCGCTGGCACACTGGGTGGCACCTGCAGGGACATCTCTGCTACCCCCACAAAGGCTGTTCTTGGTGAAGAGCTGGGCCACAGCACAACACTGCTGGCTGAAGGTGGTACCGTTCCATTTGCTTGCCTCGCTTCTCTCTTCGTTTACAGCTTTCTTTTGCCAGTGGGCAGTAAGTCATTACCGAGCCCTACATATGAATCACGAGTGCCGTGGAAATTAAACTCCCTGACCTGCTCACGTTTTTCCTTTGATGTCAGTCTGAATAGGCATTTTTGACTGAAGCATAGCTTTAATTTTGAGAGCTGGCAAGACAATCACAACCTTCTCTGCAAGGAAGTTCTCCGAAGAAGTCTTTGTTGTTCCTCCTGAATTACTTTCATAGAGACAGAGCGTCGGCATGCAGTGCTGCGGAGGGCCCAGAGCATGCTTCCACCATCCACAGGTGCAAGAGACGCAAAAACAGCTACTGGGCCATACCCCAGATGCGAAGGGACTAGCTGTGGTATTGGGGACCAAAAGCTGTGCCCTGTGGGGAGCGGTGAAGTGGAGACCCCCAGCCCCAACCTGCAAGAGCTGAGTGCTGGAGGTGTGTGGTGAGCCATAGTATCGTTTGAGTTGGAAGGGACCTTTAAAGTCAACTAGTCTATCTCCCCTGCAATAACAGAGACACCTGCAGCTAGATTAGGGTGCTTGGAGCCCCATCCAGCTCTGTCCAGCCACTGTGAGACGAGCTGGCCAGGGGCAAAGCAGCATGGCTCTGATATAGGGGTGCTGCTGTTTCAGAGGCAGGGGTTTTTCACATTCCCCAACAGGCTAGGTAATGTGCAAGGCATCCAATATTAAATTTCCTTCTGAAATCATACAATGTTTTGATGAAGCACTCCAGAGACATCTGTTTTCAGATCGATGGTTTCCCATCTCACTGTTGCTGACCTGTTTAAAATAATAAAAACAGAAAGCTTTCCAAGATGGATGACACCGGGGCCAGGGATCAAAACCTCACTTGTGTTTCTAAAGGCTCTTTCCATGCTTACAAGCCTGGTTCTTGCATTCATCAAACACACAGGACTCTTTTTTTTCATCTTCTCAGCCAGGAAACTTCAGAAAGGAAGATGTCCAGGCCACCAATGCCACTAGTCTTTTTCATTGCCTTACAGTATGGCTCTGAAAACAGCAAGGTTTCAGGTAAACAAATATTCCAGAACTATAAAATAAGAATTAATTAAAACTGTACACCCATGCTATTTAAAGAAAGATTTTCTTTCAGGTGCGCGGCTATATTTGAGAAAAATAATTGTTTTATACGCTGATCTGCAATTTGTCCATTAGGCTTTTTCCTAGAACATTCAACCTGGCAAAGAAGCAGAAAACAATTTTTTGGCTGGGAAGATGGCACAGAGGTTGACTTGTTGGAGCTTTGGGCAGCTTCAAGGACTCACAGAAAGTCATATTTAATAGCTAAACTGCTGGAAAAATGAATTTTCATTGCTGATTCATTACACTAACTCCACAGTCAAGATTACAAGAAGAACAGACCATTTATTTTGGGCCAAAATTTCAAACCTTCTCAAATCCAGAAGTATAGCTGATTGACTGCAGAGTGTATCTGTCAAAGCCTGGTACATGAATTTGAGGTTCTTTGGTGAACTTGTAGGAATAGCACTTTAAAACCTCATGATTTTCAGTCTTGTTATGAGATTTGCTTTCAGCAGATAAAAAGAAACATTGAGAACTGTCCGCTAGTCACATCGCTGCACTGCTTCGTGTTGGAGGAGGGAAAGGCCAGAGCTTTAGAACTGTGATGCTGGATGATGTCACTGTGGGAGGTCTCTAAAACCAGAGTCAAGTCACCACACACCGGCCACACTGTATTTCTGTGAATGTCTAAACTTTTTTTCTTCAGCAGGCAGGAGCCAGCAAGCAGCACAGTTTCTGCTTTAATGATTTTATTTCCTGTATGTGCAAGTATGTGGTGTAG
Source organism: Lagopus leucura (assembly GCF_019238085.1). NCBI lineage: Eukaryota > Metazoa > Chordata > Aves > Galliformes > Phasianidae > Lagopus > Lagopus leucura. The sequence goes on from NW_024962250.1 coordinate 603,194, forward strand.
ATTTTATTTCCTGTATGTGCAAGTATGTGGTGTAAACAAGGAATGCTGATGGTGACAACAGTAGCTTAGTTATTGAAGACAAAGCATTTGCTAGAGAAGTAAGTTTTTGAGGCTTATTTCCAAGAGATGAGGCTGCACTGGACAGCTACTTTAGCCTGAAAGACCAGGCTATTTCTGGATATATATAACGCATTTTCTCCCTTTGTCATTATACTCTAAAGGTTTTCTCTATGTAGCTGATTTCCATCAGTGCAAAAAGGAAGTCTAATGCACTTCTAGGTTTGAGGAAGGACATGCAAGCTCAATCAATTGAAAGCAGCCAACAGAAACTGGATGTTCATGGACATGTAAGCTTGAGGCTTTGAATTTTTGTGAGTGAGACATCATTCATCATTGCAGAATGGCTGTGTTTCACACAGGTGAGATGCATGGAGACGGGGGAAATCAAAAGCTCTAGCTATGACATGCTGTGCTGCATTTGAAAAAGAATGAATGCAATGTAGAGGAACAGGAGTCCAGAACTGTCCCATGTATGAGAAGTCAACTAGTAAAAGACATTGTGCTAGGGAATAAATTGGGTACCCGCCTTCTCTCTTTGCTTCTGAGTCCTGCCAAATAATTCTTACACGGTGTTGGGCAAGATGATTCGGTTTCTCTAGGTCTGTTTCTGTAACACAGATGGTAAAGAATGATTTTGTTCTCTATCCCTTTTCCTCTATACGGACACCAAGCTGTTCAAGGCTGGGCTGTCTTCACTGGATGTGCATGCAGTGCTTAGTGCAGATGGCTCTCAGTCTCAAATGTGGCCTCTAGGCACAAGGGTATTACAAAAATAATTAGCTGAGAAGGTGTATTTATTTAGTTAATTGTACTAACTTCAGACAGGATATTGTACCTAATTTTAGCTTAGTGTAACTCAGTTCACATTCATTAATTGGTCTGCTCTTTCCCAGCCTCTTGCTTGTGACAATATTGGTTCACAAGCAGGATGTCAACATGCACGTGGTCTTCTCTATTGTTGTGGGATTTTTTTTTTTTTTTCCCCTGTGAAATGAGCAGGTGAGGATTCCTTACTGCCTGGAAGTTAACTGACTTAGAGCATATCTTAAATATATGCAATTCCTCTCTGCCTGTGGAGATGCTGAAGGACTTAATACAACTAAACAACTAGGAAGAACTCATTGCTAAGAGGTGTGTTGAATGCCTGCTGAATCCCCTTCATAGAGGCATCCTCCTGTGCCTCACTATCATGATGTCTTCATCTTACTTTCACAGAATCACATTTTATTTTCCTGGAGAAAATCATACGAAAATACAAAGCAATGATTCAGCAACCAAGCAAAATGAAGCCAAGCAAAATTATTTATTTGACCACGAAATGTATGAGGACCCTTCCCGTGTCTCCTGAGTGTTTTCTCTCAATTCCTGAGCATCCTCAGCCTAGGTTGTGTTTTCACATCTTAAGATGTACTTAGCACCTCACAGTTTTCACTTCTGTGACATATGGGTATATACTCTGTTTAGTTCAGAATGATCTCAAGAATGCTCAATTGTCATTTGGTGCTAAATAGCTTTCCAGAAAGCTGTCTGGTATGCTGGAAGTCTAAGGAAATTCATATTTTGAGAGCACATTATCATGTTTAACTGAAGATCAATCACGTGGTTCCTAGTAGCATCCCAGTTTCTTGTTAAGGTTACTTTTTCTTTTTAAAAAAGAATTCAATGAATTTTCCTCTCCAAGTGCTCAGCAACCTAAACGTTACATAGAGACATCAGAAGTCTTTAATGCAGGTTTTCAGAGTAAATGAAACCTTTTTTTCAGTGTGGTTGCCTTTGTAATAACAGTCTTCTTATTTGTTGGATACTTATGTAACGTAAGATGAAAAGACATTTTATAGCCTTCTGGCAAGAGGACTTAAAATTAACAGCATACCTGTGGCTGCCCTAAGCCAGGGAGGGAGTCATTTTCAGGCCATGGGAAAACTGCAGTTTTGCATCCTTCACTTCTTCTGACCTACTGGTATTCAGTATTTCCATAGGCTTGTTTTTCATGAAAGCATCATCGTGCACACAAAGAAAAACTAAGTAATTGATCCTGATGAAAGAACAGAGGCCGAGGTTGTATGGGATAACTGTCACCCATTAACATCTCCCCAAAGAATGTGGTGGTTTAACTTATTCTCTCATTTTATGTTTTCATGCCTGCCTGAGCCCTGGTGTCGCACGCGGCCAGCTGTCTCTGTGCAGGAGCCACGAGGCCAATTTGCTCTGGCAACAACTAACCCAAGGCGATGCAGTGCCCGCTCCAGCCTGAATCGCAGCCTGCAGGGCTCTGTGGCCATGTCCTGCAGCAGTCCTGGGCAGGCAGCCTCTGCCAACCCTAGGTAGGGTGTTTTGTTTTGCAAAACAGTTGATGGCTTTCACGTTTCCTCCCTGTCGATACGCAAAAAGGAAAACCACAAAATGATAGTGATCTGGGGGTTGGTCTCACCCATACCGGGCTGGCGGCTGTGCCATCCTACTGAGTTTGGCTGAGCTGCCCCACCACTCTTTGGGCTGGGCCTTCAAGCAGATGTGATCTTGATCAGCATCAAGCCCAATCTTTTTCATGCTCATTCTTGCTGTGAATATTTGTTTTCCCTTGAACGTTTCCATCTGGAACCTGACTACCTCTTTGCAAAGTTTTGTTATTTGAAATTAATCTGACAATTGTTTTCAAAAAGATAATTGCTCTCCATCAGAAGTGCAGAATGCTGCTAATCCCCAAAGAAGCTCACCGATCGTTTCCTCCTCATGGTGTAAGCATATCACCTCATCTGTGTCCCAGGGCTTCTCAGAGCTCACGTGACAGCTCGGGCGCAACCAGGCCGTGGCTCTTCTCGCCCCTGCCTGCACTGGGAAAGGATGTGCAGCAGCAGCAGCAGCACACAGATGGGGCAGCTTATGTGGGAGACATGTCAGGCCCTCAGCTGCAAGCCTGCCTGGAAGAACAGCCCTGCCCTCTTAAAAGCCCCGTGAGAACTGCCATGGTCTCAGCTGCATGGCTCAAGGAAGTACGCAGCTAACTGGTGTGTTGCTTCTGCTGGGGCTCAGATGAACTAATGCCAGCGCTCCCACGCCAGGCAAACTAGTGCTCCTTTGCTTCTTCAGACTGTCAGAGCCTTTTCTCTCAGCAGCAACAATTACCAACAGCACTGGAGATGGCGGTGTATTAGATCTGAGAATGACTCATCACTGAACCAGCCCTGTCAAGCAAGATAAATACAATTTAGTTGTTAGCTAATCTATTTTTGTTTGTGTTCTCAATTCACCCAGGACAATGATTACATTGCAGTCTATCATGCTAGCATTAAGGATATTTTGCTACAACGTGCTTAGCTTTGTAAAGCAAGCGTTTAAGAATACAATAGCTGTATTTGTCTGTCAATATTACTTCACTGCTGACATACTGCACGTCAGGTTTCTGTGGCATGACAGGGACCTGCGCAGTAAGCTATTTTGGATCTGGAGTAGTTAAGTTGTGCAAAGGCACCACTTAGTTCATCAGCATTTAAGTACCGAGAAATTTCACCTCACATATACTTCTGCTATCTGTCATCTGCCGGTTTGTCCTTCCTTCACCTCTACAACTAAAACCTGTGGTTTAATATCGCGTTGAATCAGCTTTGGACGTGGTCACAGTGTGACCAGAGAAGAAAAGGTGACAGGATGCTTCGAGAGGGCTTGTAGGATGCTTTGGCACTTCCAAGCTGAGCTTTATCAGTGCCCAGATCAGCTCTCAAGGTGCTCAGTGCCTCCCAAACTCTGCTCCTGAAACAATCCAGCCTTTGATATGGCTTTGCATTCAAGTTATTTATTTTCATTGTATTTCCTCTCCCTTTGTTTTTGTTTTTGTTTAGCACTTACTTAGCCCTTGGGAAAGCTATTTATGGAAATTTCAGATTTTCATGATAAAGAAAGTGTTTCGCAATTAGAACTGGAGGAAGCCATTGATCTCGATAACAGGGTGAGAAACTTTCTCACTTGCAAGGGTGGCGAATCCATTAGCAATTGCCAAACTCCGCCAAACAGCAAATGAGCAAAGATGCACGTTGAGAAGGAGGTGAAAAGCATAGTAAAAAATGCCGGTTTTCTCTTTTTGACTTTCTTGCCAGTTGGCGCACCAGAGAAGACATTTGCCAGCTGTCGTATCTGAAGAAAGACTTAACTGAAAGATCTCGCTACACTCACGATCAAGTCATTTTTCATCCCCTCAGAATCAGCCAGATAACTGATCATTTTGTGCTCAGTGAGAAAACTTGTGGCTTTGCAACGCTTCATCGGGCACAGTCAATAATCAACATTTCTGCTGCTGAAGGGTCTCAAACAAAAATATTTGGAATAAACTTTCAGTACTTTGAAACACAGGCAGTTGTGGACATCTTTCAGGAGAGGCAATAAATACAGGCTTAATGTCCATTGTTGCCGTTGTCTTCTGCTGTGGTCCTTGAGGTTGCTTCTTGTATTTCCAGTGATTGTGAGACATTCTTGCAGAGCCTACTGGTTAATCGTGATACATTAAACAAGCTGCAAAGTGCTGTGGGAAACCACTGCAAAGATACTTAACAGACTGATACACCACGCTATGCTGTAACCTCTTTCCATCTGATAGTGCCGTCGTTTTGAATGGGCTGTGTGGGAGGCAGCCTGTTGCCCCGACCTGAGCTCATGCCGCATTTCTCAGGCAGATGCTTCTGTCTCCCCGATGTAACCTGCAGGCTAGACAAGGCTCATGGGAAGAAAACGTGTGAAGTAATTTCCATTCCCCCTCTTCCAAGTATGCAACACCGTTGTATTGCTTGTCGGGTACGTTTTCAGACAATAGTTTTATTTTTCTTGTCTATAACATCAGGTATTGTTATCACTATCATTACTATTATTATGTATTATTTAAACCAGTCTGAAACTGCATACCCATATTGCAATTGCATCTGAAACACTTAGCTGAGATGAGATAACCACCATGCGTGAGGCTCAGCCAGCTGGAGCAAGGGGGCAGAGGACTTCCAAAGAAGAGCTGGGATGGTGCATGCAAAGGGCATGTTAAATGTGTTGGCTTCCCTTGCTGGAAGAGCAGGAAAGATCCGACCTGAGGCCAGGACCCAGCTTTCTGGGTGCGAAGAAGCACAGGAGCACCATTGCCAGTGTCTGAGTGGCATTTCCAGTCGAGTTCCTGGGCTGCGTGGCTGAAATCTGGCAGAGACTGCATATTAAACTTGACCCCAAAGTGGTGTAACAGACCTGTGGCCTCATCCTTACCCAACTCCAATGCCTGTCTGCACTTGAACTAAATGTTAAAAAGTGGCGTTTCCTGAGAGCATTGTGAGGAGCCTTAAGGGCTGGCATGCAGTCAGAGCCAAGAGCTGGCCTGGCCGCTCTACTCCTTATCTCCAGACTGATAGCATCAAAGGTCCCTGGTCGGCCTGTTCTGGCTGGGGGCTGGCTCTTGCCAGGCAGAGAATGACTTATGAAAATACTTCAGCTTAGATTTCAGGTGGATTTCAGCACTGATGCACTCACTACAGCAGCATCCCAGTTACTGAGGACTGGATCCAATGTAGGATTTAGATATGTGAAGAACAAATGCCTCAGGAGGAAAGTGTCCATAAACCACTGGTGACAGCTGCCCAGGCTGCATCAGCAGCTTTCTGTGAAAGTTCCCACAAGGGTACGAGATCTCCAGGGAAACCTTGTGCAACAAGTCTAGGGTAAAGGAAAGTAACTTTTTAATATAAATGAAATCAGTGCATTTTCACCCACGTTTTTGCTTTTCATTAAAATGGATCCAGCTGTGGAAGCGCTAGCAAGGAAGAGTGTGACTTCAGGTCCTGTTAGAGGGGTGCATACAATGGTAGTAAGGGGAAATCAATGCAAGACCTTTTATGTCCAATACAGGCTACAAATTACAGACCTAGGCAGATGAAATGTTTATAAAAGTCACACGTGCAGAGCCATAGTGAAGAGATAACAAAGGAAAACTATACCAAAGTCCAAGTTCTTCAGCACTTGTGATCTTAATTAAAGAGTAATGTAATCAATCTGGTGATTAATCATACACTTCTTATTGGAGGAGAACAATAGGCATTCCTACCAAAGGCCCCAGTGCCCATTTTGCTATCAGTCTGTCTAACTTCTTTGCCCTAAATCCTTCCTGCTCTAAAATATCTTCACGGGCACCCGTGGACTTATATCAAGATAAGATCATCGCAAGGAGAAAATTGCAAGATACTCTAACACCTACCTGGAGTCAAATAAATGGATTCAAAGCCATATTCCTACACGGAGATAAGAAATCTGAACGGCATCAGTAGCGCACAGCATTGTATGCGTGAACTACGTGTTCCTGAGCTACGTGTTCCTTAAGGACATTAAACTTGCAGTCCCTCAGGTGAGGGCATGAATTATCTCCTCTCCCAGCAGTACATGTGGTGGCACGAGGGACACCAGCAAGGGACACCGCTGCTCATCCTGCTGCACAGCACCACCGCTGCAGGCAGTGGAGGGTCTGGAAAAGATGGGGCAATCGCCTGCCACAGCCAGTAAGGGTAAAGTGGCCGAGAGTTTGTGCATTCAGATCCCTGTGGGAGGATGGGAACAACCTCTCCAATCCCTCCTCCAGGATCCTGGCTTTACTGCAAGAATCCAGCCACAAAGCTAAGCTGGTCTGTTTACCAACGTAACAGTCAGAGCAAGAGCTTACATCACACTGGAGCAAACAAAGCCTGGGGGGAAAGTACCTCTAACTTAAAGTATATTCTGATGTAAGAGCTAGCAGCATTTCAGGGTCCCTTTGTAATAAACTCCCACGCTGGAGCCTTAAGCATTAATGGTCTGTGAAAGTTATTATTTGATGTTTTTAGCATTGAATTTCATTCTGACAAGACTTTATGATGCATATTACAGAAAAAATACTGTTAACCTAATCATATTAATACCAAATCTTTGTAATGTAATAGCCTCAAACATTTGGAGCAAGGCATAAACCTGACTTTTCACAAATACAGAAAGACAAAAGTTTTAATGATGTTATTTTCCTACTGCTTCCCCAACTCCATCTGTTAGAGTCACTAAGACCAAGGGCCATCATTCCACTCTTTTACAGACAGAACAGTGGAAAAGATGCTTGGCTTCCCAGGGCCTAATCCTGCACTTCTTATTCCTGGGGACAGTCTATTCAGGCATTACAAATTTGTCTTTGTCTTTCTTCTGTAAGACATGCCTGGCATAAGTTGTGTCTGAAATATAATTCCTGATTTCTGCTGCTGCTGGCAGTTTAAATTATTAAGAGGAATTTTAAAGTTCTTTTTAGGTTTCTTACTTTTACGTTAGAGTTTTCCTTTCTGCATTTCATTTGGTTTTGCTAGTCTTATTGGAGTCATTTTTTCTTTCTCTTTATTAAAATGAACTCTACCCTGTCTGCCTTTGATGAAATTCTAAATCCAAAGGAAAGAAAAAACATACAGGTAGTAAATACTCTGAAACATTTATCTATGCGTATACTTCAGACAAAGTGAATCAGCATCCTCACATTGTCAGGAAGGGCCCTTTAAGCTTGAAACGAGAACAGATTCTTTCAAACTTTCCCAGAGAATAGCAGTGACCTTGCAGATCAGATAACCCATGGTCTACAAGAGTTCAAATATGTCATCAGGACTTTATTTTACTGCTCAATGTTCCTTGGCCTACTTGTTCAAATTGGGCTAATTCCAACCCCCCCTCCAAACCCCACCCCCCCCCCCCCCCCCTCCAAAAAAAAACCCTACAGGAGCTCACAATGCCAGCCGAGAAGGGCTGGGTGCATGCAGGAGCAAGGATAATTGAGGCCGTGTGTCAAAAGCTGGACTGTTGATGAGTGACTACAATCTGATGGATACAACATATTAAACCTAATGAAGATACTTGTTTCCCTTTATTCATTCTCTAGCAGGCTGCACCTCATGAAATCCAACATGGACTTCATGTTTCTACAGACATTAACTCCAGCGCTTCTCCGCTGACTCTGAGACTTCTTAACCGAGACTTCTCCTTCTGTTTTTATAAGAAGATAAATACTTCTTCATCTTGCTGGGGAAGCAACCAGCGTTGCTTCCAATTTGTTGTTGTACCCATAGCATTTGTCTCATGCAGCATGAGCCATCGCAGGGAAGAAAACCAGGAGAGGACCAATTCCTTCCAGCAACACCAACTCTCTAGATGAGTTTAGCCTTGACTTCAAACTGTACCCATAGGCTCCAGCTCAGCAACATGTATTTTATTTTTGAGCACATGAGTAGTTCTGGCCTACTTATATGTTTTGCATGTGTTTCAATCTTTTATTGAATGAGCTTCTAAATCATTTGAAATCCAGCCCCATTTCCATCACTGAAAACCATTGTATTACATCACTGGATTGCTCCAGAAGTAGGAAAAAATATTCTTGGTATTTCTTGAGACAGTTTTCCCGTTGTTATGCTGCTGTTTTGCTGGGATTCAGCTTGAGTAAACGGTTCCAGCCCCAGTCTGAATTCAAAGCCAAAGCTGGGATTTGATGAAATGCTTGGGTGCTGGACTAAACATACTGTAACTATATACGGATTTTGGAGAGGAGAGATAAGGTGAGGGCTTCCGAACAAAAATGTAGCCATTCCCCTTTTCCAGATCCTCCCCTTCCCATTGCAGTATTCTGGGAAATTGCCTGTGTGTTTCAAGGCCTGCTGCAATCAGCATTCGTGTTATGGCACAAGGCACACTGCAGAAGCTTGTGCATGGCTAACTCAGTATTTCAGGTTGGAACTACGTATTTTTTTCGTGTTTGTTTCCCTTCGAGAGTCTGAAGTCTTGCTTTTGAATGTCCTACCACTTCCCAGAGACAATATGTCAGAGGACCCCGACCTCCCTGCATCCATCCATGCGTTTTCATAGCCCAATGTGACTTTCACTAGAGGATCCCAGGGTTATAGCCTCTCAGATTTCAGCAGTGTGCCTGTTATCATCGGGTGGATGGAGGCAAGATGTGCTGGCAGAGCCTCAGCCTTTCCTGAGAGACTGGGGACCCTACAGCACAGAGAACAGCAGACTGCTAAGCAGTTCTTCGTAGGCCAAGACAATGCTAGTACCACAGAGAACCTTATTCTTTGGAAACAAAGCATCTCTGATTTAGTTATCAAAACAGGCATTCATGTTTTATTCAGTTTTTTTGCTTTAATCCATCTGAAATGTAATACCTGTTAACAAAGATGTTAACACATCTTTGCCTATTCTTTTCCCCCCAAGAAGCTCCCACAGTTCAAGGTTGTAAGTCTGAGCAATTTAGTAAGTGATGTAAATACAAATGAAAATTAGCCAACAAAAGAAATTCAATTGAGTTAAATAGGAGGCTATTATCATACCTCACATTCCCTGCTGCCCTAGCACAGGTAAGAACCAACCGCAGGGGATTGAACAGCTATCTATCTGCTCACACAGCGCACTCTCCCAGGCTATAAAGGGTACACAAAGATGGAACTCTAAAATGATGCATCTCCACAGAGCTACGCTATTCTGTGCCCATTTTTAATCAAACTGAGCTGCACTGTGAACAGAGAAAAACACAGCAGCTACCACGAGCAGATCAAATTGATCACACGCATTTCTCAAGTCTCCACTAGGACTGTAATCTCATCTTTCAGGGTTTTTGGTTCTTCACTTTCTTTGCTGGTTTATGACATTCGGAGGCCAGGTTCCCCCGGCCTTGTCACTGCGCTGTTATTTGGATTCCTCACCCATTTAGCGTGGCTGCTGCACATTCCTAAGACCAGCACCTCAGATCCGCTCCACGCTCGTTTGGCACCCACAGATAAGCGTGCATGCATACATAGAAGGCAAAAAGCAGCAGAAAAAGAAACAGTTTATTCGATTGTAGTCATTAATGCTATACATGACAGGCTCAATCCTGCTCCCTTTGATGTCGATGGCAATACCTGCATCGAATTCATGTGCTCTTGAAAAAAAAAAAAAAAAAAAGCCTGAGTTTTGCAAATTTATCGTTTTGTCATCTACGCTTGAAGTCAGAACGAAAACGCGGCGTTTTCGCCTTGGTTCTGAGCCAGATGATGCACACCAGACCTTCCCACAGCGCTACGCCCGTTGCTCCCCAAGGAGGAGCTCGCACGGAGCCCAACAGACGTGAGCCCACCGCCGTGCGTCCCTCCGGCCCTCGTGTCACTCCGCCACTCCCGTTCGGCAGCCGAGCTTCCCGAAGCGGGTCTGCTGGCGTCAGCGGGGAGGGCTGGGCCGCACCGGCAGGTCGCGGGGTGCCGGCGGGCCGCGGATGCCGAAGGCCGCTCCCCGCGCCCAAGCCGAGCGCGCGGCTCCACGCGGGCGCACAGCGACGCCCGGAGCCGAGACGCAGGGCCTGGTGCAGAGCCCGCAGCCGTCTGCTCTTCTGGGGCCGCTCCCGGCACGCGGCTCCCGGCCGGAGGAGCGGCCGCCCGCCACGCCATGCCACCGAGCCGCCTCGTGACACGCGGCCGTGCCGTGCGCGACCACGCGGCCCGGCGGCACGCGAGGAATGCGCGCTCCCGCGGCGGGGCCGGGCCCCGCTTCCCTTTGTCAGCGGGGGCGGCGAGCGCGGTCCGGGTGACGTCATGAGAAAGTGCCGGCTCCGAGCGGCGGTCCCGGCCGCGGGCGCCGCGGGGCGGACGGGCAGGAAGCGGATCGCGGACCCTCAGCGGCGGGGCGCGGCGCGGCTCTGCGCGGAGCCGCGACCGTTAGGACCGTCGTGGGCCGCTGGCCGCCTGCGGCTCCGTCCGCGCACCGCCGCACTAGGGCGGCGGGCAGGTAGCGGCGGGGCGGGCCCGGCCCGGGCAGATGCGCGGCGGGGGCGGAGCCGAGCCGTCGGCCGCCCGGAGAGGGGATCGGAGCCCCGCGGCGCTCGCCCTTTCGACCAGTCCCCTTTGTGTCGGCGGGACCGGGCGGCGAGATCTGCCCGGCCCGCCCGGTAACAGCCCGGCGCCGCCATTGGCTCATGCTAATGGGCGCTTCCTGCGGCCGCGCCGCCCCGAGCCGGGGGCTCCCCCGGCCCCCGCGCCAGCGCCGCTCCCCGCCGGCGGCACCGCCCGCCCCGAGCCCGGCGCCCCGCTGGGCGCCGCGGGAACCTGGAGCGGGAGGGGGCGGGCGGCGCTGAAGCGGCCCGACTGAGCGCATGTGGGGAGAGCCGCTGCCCGGGCCGGACGGAGCGGGGCGACCCGCGTCCTCGCTTGGTTCCGAGCGGCGCGGGGCTGCGGGAACGCTCGTTCGGCGGCTTCCCCGCGGGTGCGCGGCAGGCAGGCCGAGCTCCGCTTTATAAACGTCACCGCTCCCCGGCCCACGTGGGCTGTGAAAGCGGGAGCACGTGTCCCGCGTGCGGCCAGACGGAAGGGTGCGGGGCGCCTTCGCGCCCTGACGCCCTGCGGCCCGGCCCCGCCGCATGCAGCCCTCAGCGCCGATGGCGGCCCTCGGCCGGGGCGAGACGGAGGCCAGCGGTCAGCACGGCGCTGCCGGGGCGTGCGGGCAGCGGCCGGGCGACGTGGGCATGCAGCTGCACACCGGCGTGCCCCACGGCTCTGCCGCACGGATCCTGCGTGGCCCTGCGGCGTGCCCTCGACGGCCACGAGGCCGTCCATAAAAGCCTGGGCCCCAACTGGGCTTATGGCTCGGGCCTTCCGGGCCGCACCTCCTGCCGGCCTTCGCTGCGGCAGTCTCCCGCGGGCCCCAGGCTTCGTCCCTGCCCGGAGATGCTCAGAGGAAGCTTTCCGTTGGGGACGGAGCGGGGCGCTTCCAGGTAGGCGCAGCCCCACGCGGACGGGCCGGCACCCACGTGGGCCTGTCGTGGGCCCGGCCACCATTTTGTGCTCGGCGGAGCTGTGTCTGCTGGCGGCTCTGCACACGGGGCGCTGAGTGCGGGCTGCTCCCGTTCGCTGCCCCGCGCCCCTTGGAGGGAGAGGTGCCGGGAAAGGAAGGAGAAGCAGAACGGGGGAGACCCCGACGCCTTTACGGTCGCGGCCTGCAGCGAAGTCGGCGGGGCTGGAAAAAAGAAAAAAAATAGGAAGGAGGAAATGGGAGAGCGCTGTCCCCTGGGGATCCGCTCCGAGGCCTCGTGCCCGGCTCGGAGCGCGGCCCGCAGGTAGAGCCGGGCACAGCGCGTGGTGCCGTGCTCCCCTCCCCGCGCCCCCCGTAAAACAAGGCCGAGCGCTCCCCTGCGCCTACAGCCCGTGCCTGTGTGTGGCCCGGCCCCATTCATCGCTCGGCTCCCACCGCACGACTCTCTCCATTTTTAAAATTATGCACGAAGCACCGAGGAGACAATTTGGGTTTCCCCCACCTCTCCCCTGCCCTTGAAGAAAGCGAGCCTCGTCTCATTTGCATCTGCATGAAACCCCTGCGCTCTATAAGCCGAGCAAAGGGGAAGGACTTGAAGCCTATGGGATGGCTTTAGGGCTCTGCCCCTCGCTTTTGGCTCTCTCTCTCTCTCTTTCTCATTCTCTCTCGTGCTTTGATCTCTGCTTAACAACAGTAACGTCACAGGGACTATACAGGAGAGTTTTGTTGGAAGTTAGAAAGTTTTTCAGCCTCCAGAGGGCTGTAGCGGCAGTAGCAGCAGCAGCATCCAAGGGACTCCTGGAAGGGGAAGAGAGAGAGCGAGCGAGAGACTGACTCAGTCCTTGAGGAACTGACTCGAGACGAAGGAGGCAGACATGGAACATCAGCTGCTGTGCTGCGAGGTGGAGACCATCCGACGAGCCTACCTGGACGCCAACCTGCTTAATGACAGGGTGCTGCAGACCATGCTGAAGGCGGAGGAGACCTGCTCGCCCTCGGTGTCCTACTTCAAGTGCGTGCAGAAGGAAATCTTGCCATATATGAGGAAAATAGTCGCCACTTGGATGCTGGAGGTGTGTATGTCGCGGGGCTCCCTCCGCGCCGGCTCTGCCCTCGCCCCCCCTCCCGCACGGGGCTCTACTGCGGCACGCGGTGCGGCGGCCGCGGGACAGCGCGGACGGACGGACGGACGGCGCGGCGGCCCCACGCCCGGCGGCGGCACCTCCGGCGGCTGCGGGCGGCGCGGAGCCGGGGTACGGCAGTGCCACCCGTCGGGCCGCCGTCCCCGAGCCAGGTGCGCCGGGCACGGCCGGACCGCCGCCGCCCCGCCGCCGCCCGCCCCGGGCCCCGCAGCCCCCGGGCGCGGGGCCGTCGGGAGAGGCTGCCGGTTATTTTTCGGGGATTTTATTTTAAATTA